>NC_047122.1:61321414-61628914 GCF_902500255.1 Thalassophryne amazonica
TCAAAAGGAGGGATACATGCTGGGGCACAACCTAGCTCAAGGGCAGGCTGCAGGGGGCCTCTGGGAGATGTCCCAGTCACTGCCCCGCCACCAGGAGATGTTCCGGGTTCAAAGGGGCGAAACGTCAAGGATTGCTGGTACCCAGCTGACGACCCTGCATCAGGGAGATGTTCTTCCCCACAAAATCGGCATCCGTGCAGATGTGTGCTTCTTGGCATCTCAAATTGTCGGTTCCAACGTATTGTCACATCTCGCTTTATTTGTTGTTCCTTATGGCCCATCTCCTTTAACCCTCAAACGAACAAGCTATTTTAGCGACTAATATGATAGGATCATTATAGCATCGAATATAGACAAACTGGTTACTAGCAAATATGCCGTATATCTCAATGAACCCATCAGTCATCCTTTGTGACAATCATGAGCTATTTATATCCTCACTCTGGGCTGTAAGAATGAGTCTTGATGCTTGTGTAGCTGTAAATCTGACTATTCTAGGTCTGTTGCAGATGCTTCCCTACAAAACAGTAGCAAATTACAATATCTGAAGCTATAATGTTGAAAATCTTATAGATACAGATGCTTTATTGTCATTGTAACAAGTACAATGAAAGGTAAGGTGCAAGCCTTTTCAGGACAAATATGAATCTGAGTAAACCACGTGCAGACACATACTTTTTTTCCATTGGGTTAAATTTTATGTCCAGAGCATAAATTTAAAAAAAATATAAGAACACAGTAGCGAAAAAGAGATTGCATATAAAAACGAGAAACGTATCTACAAAAGTGTGGATATTTCAGTGGCAGTGGACATTGCACATAAACAAATACTGCACTCATTTCAAGTGTGGGCTGTCACGTGGCTATTTGGTTCCAGTGGCATTCTAACAGCAGTTGCGTCAAAACTGTTTTTCAATCTACAGTGGAATCTCTGTTTTAGAACTTAAATGGTTCCTAAATGTTGTTCTTAAACAGAGTTTTTCTTAAACCGAAAACAATTTTCCCTTAAGAAACAATGTTAAATGGATTAATCGTTTCCTGGCCCCAAAAAGAATACTGTGTTTTTACCTTTTTTTTAACAGCATTTCATGCATAAAAGGTATAAAAATACAAAAAATATGCATAGTATCTTACACAAAATACTGTACAGTAATTATAAAAATAAAATAGGCAATTTAATTTCACCTTAGCTGTACAGAAGAGACCATAAGAATATCAGGTAATTGAACTTCTGAACCGAACTCTGGTCGGATTTAATGTTGTACGCTAACAGCGTTAGCACTTTTAGCTGTCGGTAGCTTCACCTGTTAGTTCCACTTAATGTATGATTACTGGAAAAAAATATGCGGCTCATAACTTTTTAATACTCACAACAAAGTAAAACACTGCGCAGTCCCCAAAAACATGACTTAATAAACATCCAAAGATGGATTTGCTTGCTTCTTCTTCTTTTTGCTGGTTTATTTGCAGATTGCAGCCCAGCGTGGTGCATTGCCGCCACCTACGGCCCCGGAGGTGTTCTTGAACCAAGACTTTGTTCGAAAAGTGAGGGATTTTTCCTTCAAAAAATATGTTCTTAAATGGAGTTATTTTTAAACCAAGTTGTTCTTAAACCAAGGTTCCACTGTGTTTGTACTTGCTGTAATGGCCCTGTACCGTCTGCCTGATGGCAGCAGCTCAAACAGAGAGTGTCCAGGGTGGGATGCGTCCTTTAGAATGGCGTTGGCTCTCCTTAGACAGTAAGAGCTATGTAGGTCCCCCAGTGTGGATAGAGTGCACCCAGTGATCTTCTCTGCCATAAGTTGGTGGAGATGATGAGCCAACTCTCCCACTGTAGCTGCAGTCGGAGGGTATTTGGACCTTTTTAAACCATGTAAGCTGGAGAAATTGTGAGTGATCAACCGTTAACTAATCAGCACTGTTCTTAGCAAAAGTCTTTAAAGCAAGTCCGCTTTCAAGTACCCAGATTTATATCTCTTCACGCACTTGTTGCAGGGCTGGGGCGCTGGTTACGCTGATATTGTCAAAGAGAACAAACTTTTTGAACACTACTACAAGGAGCAGGGCCTGGTACCTGATGTAGAGTTTGAGCAGTTTATGGCAGCAATGAGGGAGCCACTGCCAGCAACTATCCGCATCACTGGATACAAGAGGTGAGTCGGCATTTCTGATTTAGCAAAATTTGCAGTGGATTCCTTTTGCGACACAATGTTTCTCATTTTTCCGGGCTTGGTTTTCGCACTCAAAAGGCAACAGCTTGTACACACCCAGTAGCTGAGTTCAAGGTTGTCAAGAATATAGTCCAAAAACGCACGTTTTCCAATATATCTCCACAACCAAGAGACAACGTCTGGCCCATATCAGTCAGTAAGTGGTATGTAACCAAATTATATGAGTGACTCTTATGATAACGTGTCCCAAAGTGTTACACAGAAGTTTGCTTTTGAGAAGAGTCAGCTTTACCTAACCAATGCTTTTTATTAGCCGAAATGAAAACCGGAATGAAAAAGGCCCTCTTGGACCTTTTATGGAATGATTTTGCAGCCGCTGATGTGGTGTATTCTTCAAGACTTTTTTGATTTGTTAAGATAACTAATAAATTGAGAGTGGACTGTATCAAGAAGCTGCTCAGATCTCATAAATTTTGAATTGTGTGCTCTTCTGACTGTTATATTAACTTTCTGATCACCAAATATGGCCACTACCGCAGTGTACAAACCACTGCTACCGTATTGGCCCATCGGAGCACCCAGGGCTCCCCACATGAAATTCTGCCTGAAGAGGGGGTGGGCCGATGCACGAGCATAGCCAATATGATGTTTGTCAGAACACCCAGTTCAATAAAATGGCTGATTTCATCACAAATTAAAATAAATAAATGACAAATAACTAACTTGTTTATGTTGTTTTTGTCATTCGATAACTGTTCCTTGCAGTTTATTTTAATTTTGAGTGGGCATTTAACCAATTTTTTTTCAAAAAAGGGGTCGTGCTGATGCTCAGTCTGGGGCTCTCTATGGTGTGAATGCAGTAAATTCTCCTTCAAAATAAAAGCATACCATTGAATCACTAAGTTAGCCATTAATATTACACAAAGCAGTTTGGTCTGGTCTGATTAAAAGCAGAATCATAGAATTGTAAAAGGAATGATACTTTTTATGGCTCAAGGACTTCATTCCTTTCACTGCACATGAAATCAAATTTTTTGTGCCAACTCCAGCTTAGTATTTTTAATTTTCAATTTATTTAATTTATATCACACCAAATCACAACAAGTTGCCTCAAGGCACTTCACACAAGGTCTAACCTTAACCAACCCCCAGAGCAAGCAAGTTTTGATTTGAGGAAGAAACCTCAAGCAGACCAGACTCAAAAGGGCGACCCTCTGCTTGCGCCATGCTACCGGAAATTCACAAAACAAATATACAGGAAATGTTGCCGGTGCACAGGACAGGAGGGCTACTGAAACAGTAGTATCATTCTACATCTTCAAAGTTCAATCAACTGGATTGGATTGCTAAAATAACATTGTCAAACTTCACTTTTCGATATTCACCACATTATTTAGAGGGGGGGGGGGTTTGGGGGGGGGAGTGGTTATGCTTTTAGAGTAGTCTTTATGCATATACTTTTGCAACACAGAAAAAAGTATATTTAGAAGTTATAATTGAGTTTGTACATACTATGAACAAAGGTGACCTCTAATGTTGTGTCTCTGCTCTTTGGTGGTGGGACGGTATTCACTTTTCAAAACATAAAGATGGTAACGGCACTGAGATCCAGTGACTGGCATCGTTGGGTTGCCAAGGAGTGAATGACGGCATTCTGATCAAATTATGCTGGAATCGGGCAGGTTGACGGTATTCTACATCAGTGGTGCAAGAAGGGGCGCTGGTGGTGCTGATAGCCACATTCAAGGATGCTAGGTTGCTTGTGTGCACACGCAGCTTTTGCGATACCTGGATGTAAAAGTTGAGACCAGGGCAGTTTTTGGCCATCTCGAGCTCGGAAGTCCAGAAGCTTACATTTGATCAATCTTTCGAAAGAATTAGACTAAAGACATGCCTGGGCATAACTGTTGGGCATCGGACTGCAAATCAGAGACAAGGAAACAAAAAATGATCGACAACAAAACAGGCCTGCTGAAGCACGGATGGCTTCAAGGTGTTACCATACAGCAGGGGTGCCCAAGTTCGGTCCTCAAGATCTACCTTCCTGACACTCTTAGAGTCTCCCTGTTCCAACACACCTGAATCCAATGAAAGGCTCATTAAAAGCCTGCTAATGAGTGTTTCGTTGGCTTCAGGTGTGTTGAAACAGGGAAATAACTAAGTGTGTCAGGAAGGTAGATCTCGAGGACCGAACTTGGGCACCCCTGCCATACAGAGTATGCAAGTGCTTCCTGGGACCCTTATCTCATTAAAGATAAGGCTAAGTTTGAGATGGACCAGTGCCACACAGCCAGATTAATTTGTATCGAATACAGGAGGGAACCAGGAATTGTTACCAACCTTTATCGCACTCTGGAGTGGCAGCCACTGGAGCATAGGAGGGAAGTAAGGCGACTTGTTATGCTGCACAAGATAATCAATAAACAAGTTGCAGTGCCCCTGCCAACGTACATTCTGCCTGCTACCCATACTGGGAGGAGGAAGCAGGACTTCATCCAACTCACAGCATCAACTGACTAGCACTGGCAGAGCTTCGTTCCACAGACAATTGTTGCTTGGAACTAAACTAAACTTTCGTATTGATCAGTGCTTCTTGGTGTATGATGTTTTTGTAGTGTTGTTCACGGTTTGCACAATTTCCCCTTCTGCTGTGCTGTTTCAGCCACGCCAAAGAGATCCTCCACTGTTTGAAGGAAAAATACTTCAAAGAAATCCAGAATTTGGAGATCGACGGCCAGATGATTGAAGCTCCACAGCCTTTGAGCTGGTAATATCTCGTGGTAACAGACACACATTGTATCTTCTCAGCGTTCACACATTAACAGATGCAGGGTGCACGTTGTTCTTCTTTATAATCTTGCGCAGGTATCCGGATGAGCAGGCCTGGCACACCAACATGAGCAGGAAGATTATTCGAAAGTCTCCCCTGTTGGAGAAATTCCACCAGTTTCTGGTCAGCGAGACCGAGTCTGTGAGTCAAACATGCATCGTAGAATATTTGCTAGAATCATCAAAGCCTGCTGCTTTAGGAGTCTTTATGCTGCTTGTGTAAGGAAGAGAAACCAGGTGGTAGTGCAGCATTCAAACTGAATGTATAAAATGGAAATGCAGTGAAAACAAATGTGACATTCATGCTGTTGAAAAGCTATAAAAAAAAGCCTGTTTGTGCCATCAGGGTAACATCAGCCGACAAGAAGCTGTGAGTATGATCCCTCCTCTGCTGCTGAAGATTGAGCCCCAGCACAAGGTAAAAACAAATGAATCCACTTTTTGGAGGTTAAATGTTGGTTAATTTGAATAATTGCCCTTCCACCACTTATTTATTTATTTTTTAAATAAAGAAAATGTGTTGATATTATGAATATTTCTGTGCAGATTCTGGACATGTGTGCAGCTCCAGGATCAAAGACGGCCCAGCTGATTGAGATGCTTCACGCTGATATGGAAGTGCCATTTCCAGGTGAGACGGGTCCAAAGAAATCTGACAGATTTCTGCATATTTGATTAAGAAAGCCTCACGGCCGACAAGAGTGGTCATATTGCATGTGTGAGATTGTAAATGCCCCCCCAAAAGGCTCATTAAAAGCCTGCTAATGAGTGTTTCGTTGGCTTCATGTGTGTTGAAACAGGGAAATAACTAAGTGTGTCAGGAAGGTAGATCTCGAGGACCGAACTTGGGCACCCCTGCCATACAGAGTATGCAAGTGCTTCCTGGGACCCTTATCTCATTAAAGATAAGGCTAAGCTTGAGATGGTCCAGTGCCACACAGCCAGATTCATTTGTATCGAATATAGGAGGGAACCAGGAATTGTTACCAACCTTTATCGCACTCTGGAGTGGCAGCCACTGGAGCATAGGAGGGAAGTAAGGTGACTTGTTATGCTGCACAAGATAATCAGTAAACAAGTTGCAGTTCCCCTGTCAACGTACATTCTGCCTGCTACCCATACTGGGAGGAGGAAGCAGGACTTCATCCAACTCACAGCATCAACTGACTAGCACTGGCAGAGCTTCGTTCCACAGACAATTGTTGCTTGGAACCAATTACCGGCCAATATTCGATCGTTGCCCCTAGAGAAGTTTATGTCTCATGTTGCTTCAGCTTTCCTGGCATCATAATCCTAGAACTGGACTGCACAGTTTTTAGACATTTTAGTTTGTATATGTGATTTTAATTTTTAGTTTGTGCATGTTTTTTTTTGTTTGTTTTTTTGCCGAATGTAGGGAGATGTTGCCACCTTTGGGTGCTGAGTGTGATACCCACCGGCATTTACTGAGGATGGTTGTAGATGTAGATGTTACATTTCACCCATTTCCTCACAAAACTCATCAAGCTACATTAAGATCTCAATGGTTGAAGATGTCGTCGGGCCGATAAAGAATCGACTTACAATTCTGGAGTCTGCTCATTACATTTTACTGGTGGTATCAGTCCATCAGAACAATGTCTAGTCTACGTCGTTGGTATTTCCCGTTTGTGATCGTCGTCTTCTCCTCGCCGGCAGGCCAATCTCGTCTGCTCTCTTCGCCAATCTAACAGCTCCTGCTTTCTGTAACCCGCGGTCGAAACATTCCTGTCTTTTAAAAGTTCTGTTGTTTTTAATCGTCTGCATTACTTCGACCACCTAAACATAGATTCAAATGGCGTTGCAAAAACGTAATTATTTGTCATGTTTACATTGTCATGGCTTAGTAAAACAGTTGCATGTTCTTTCCTTCTTGTGTGCAGCTGTAAAAGTATGTTTGTGATAGATTTAACATCTCATCATAATCGTTCAGATGAGCTGCGCTCTGATGCAGTGCGCTGACGCAACCACCCACACTGTTCACTTCTTTACTCGATGAGCTGCACGTAGTGTTGCAGAGTAGATCACGCAGCGTTCACTACCACTTCACGTTGTTGCACAACATTTATGCGTGAAAGTTTTTTTTTTGAACATTTCAAAATTCTCTTTGCGCAATTGCACTCGCCTGGCGCCCGTCTCACATTTACTCTGCACCCATTAACGACACGTTTACTCTCCTGCACGACACTGTGTGTGCAAGTGTCAGGGGGCCTTGAGTCTGAGCTTCGTTCACATCTCCTTGCTTGATGGAGGATGTGATTTATTTATTTATTACACTGAACATTCTAATGGCACCTTAACCACAGGTGTAGATGTGAGCAGCTCCTAACAAAAGGTAATACTGTAAGTATCAGCTGTGTAGCAGTGTTTTATGTCATGTTAAACTTTGTAAATATTGAAGTTATGTTCACAAAGAGAGTGTAGAATCTGGATCAGCCACTGACTAAAATCACCTTTTCACATTATTGGTAATAATAAAAGAAGTCATTTCAAAAATTTGTTTGAGTCTAATCCACTTGTTCGTCCTTCAGAGGGCTTTGTAATTGCCAACGATGTGGATAACAAGCGCTGCTATCTGCTGGTGCACCAGGCCAAGCGTCTCAACAGCCCCTGCATCATGGTGGTCAACCACGACGCCTCCTGCCTCCCCACGCTGCAGATCGACAGAGACGGCAAGAAGGACATCCTCTTCTACGACCGCATCCTGTGTGACGTGCCCTGCAGGTCAGGCCTGTGCTAACGCCACTGAGGGCCAACAACGGGCTGCTGCTTCATTAGTGTTTGAGAATACAGGAGGAAATGAGGTTTATTATGAAAGGGAGTTTGGAGATCAGGTAAAGAGTTCTAACAGTCCATGGGCCAAGCACGTTTTTGGTACCACTAAAAGTGACGAAATGGAATCCAACCTTAGTGTACCATGGCCTACACAAAAATGTACGATAACTATCCCAGGGTGGTAGCTTAGCCAGTTAGGGGTCAATGAAGAATTACACAGGGGTCAAAATGTAAAAATACTCCAATCATGTTAAAAACTATACATCATTATATTTCTGATCATAAAGATTCCAAAAAGGAATAGTTTGGACGATCGATGATGGAATGTTCTGGGGTTATGCGTTTAAAAACAACGCAAATGGTGACAAAGGTCAGTTTCAGTTTATACAGGGGTCAAAAACTAAAGTTGCTCGAATTTCAATAAAAAAAATGATGCAAGTTATTGTTTGGGTTAATAGGATTCTAAAAAGGAATAGTTTGCACCATGTGTCATGCTTAGTTACCATGTTACAGAGTAACATGTCACAAGTCATAGAATACAAAGGACGTCAACCTTTTTTGACCTTTACTTTGGAGATAAAACATTCAACACAGTCAAGACTATTTCATTTATTAATCCTTTTATTTCTACAATAACTTGCATCATTTTTTACTGACATTGGAGCTACTTTAACTTTTGACCCCTGTAGAAACTGAAACTGACTTTTGTCACCATTTGTGTTGTTTTGACCCCTATAACTCCGGAACATTGTCATAGTCCAGATTATATCTTTTTGAAGTCATTATGATCAGATGAATAATGTAATACAGTTTTCAACATGATTGCAGCATTTTTACATTTTGTCCTCTGTAATTCTTCATTGACCCCTAGCTGGCTACAGCTGCCACCCGGGGATGGTTATCTTACATTTTTGTGTAGGCCATGATACACTGAGGCTGGATTCTAAGTGTCATTTCATCACCTTATGTGGTACTGATTAGGTCAAAATTAATGACTGGCTCATAGACTATAAATATACAGTCTACATGTTGTGGTCCACTTAGGAATATTGTGACATTCTTGTCCTTGGTCCAAGACCGAACGAAGGAATTCTTGATGTGAACGTGACCCAAAGCAGTGGCCGCACTGTGTGTAGTACTTGATTTATTTATTTATTTAACCTTTTATTTAACCAGGTAAATTATTAAGAAAAAAATTCTTATTTACAATAATGACCTGGTGGATAGGGAAAACAGAGGTAAATCACAAATGTGGATCAAGCAACACATTTTTACAGTGTATACAACAGACTAGACTTAGTAAGACAGTAACATTTTCAGTCTTATTAAAAGAAAAAGTACTAATTACTTCATTTTAGCCAAAGCATGAGCAGGTTTCAGCCACCAGATTCTTTAAAATTTAATTCCTGTCGACACAAAGGTGCTCAGTTTTAATGCCTTTTTGAATCTCGTTCCAGTCTTTTGCTGCAGCATAAGTAAAGGATAGTTCTCCATATTTTGTTCTGATTTTAGGTACATTGAGCAAGATGAGTTGGGCTGAGTGTGTACTATATGGAGTTATAGAAACTTGCAATAAATTACTAAGCTAAGGCGGAGATAGACCTAAAAGACATTTAGAAATAAACACATACCAGTGGAACTTCCTTCAGTTTTGTAATGACGACCAGTTAACAGTAGAATACAGATTACAACGGTGTGTATGAAAAGAGGCATTTGTTATAAAACTTGCATCTTCAGCTGTTTTTGTGTGTGTGTGGGTGTGTGTGTGTGTGGTGTGTGTGTGTGTGTGTGTGTGTGTGTGTGTGTGTGTGTGTGTGTGTGTGTGTGTGTTCACATGTATCACTGTCACCCTCAGACACTGGAAGATGCACTGACAGTGAATGTGTGAAAGCAGCGTAACACAGAGCATTTTCCACTCCTTAAAAGCTCGCGATGCCATGTTTGGTGACTTGTTTTAGTGCAGAGATTATAATGTGTGTGTGTGTGTGTGTATATTTCCACAAACTACTTGCTTTGCATTTGCTGAGAGTCTTGGTCCAGCTGCTGTGCTGAAGCCAGGGGGCTCTGCCAACTACAGCAGAACGTTAGTGAGATGAGGAGAAGCCGTATTGACGATCACTGAGCCAAACATTTAGGTCATCTGTGCTTCATTTTTTTTTTGCTCTCTGGTGGTTTCGGCACCTCGAGCCAAAGCAGAAATGTCTGATGGCTGCTGTCTGTTCTGTGTTCCTGCAGCGGAGATGGAACCATGAGGAAGAACATAGACGTGTGGAAAAAATGGACCACTAATAACAGCTTGCACCTCCACGGGTGAGCAGAGACGGCGTGTGTTTGTGTTTACATAACGTATAGCAGTTTAGTGACTTGTGTAGTCAGACAGCTGACTAAATGATTCTTTTCCTTTATCATTTAGTCAGACAGCTGACTAAATGATAAAGGAACAGAGTGTTCCTTTGATTGTAAAAAAGAAACACTTGGCAGTGTTACACGTGTGTGCATTCACCAGGCTGCAGCTCCGTATCGCAGTCCGCGGCATCGAACAGCTGGCTGTGGGTGGGAGGTTGGTCTACTCCACCTGCTCCCTCAACCCCATAGAGGATGAAGCTGTTATAGCAGCACTGCTGGAGAAGAGCGAAGGTAAAAACACACAGATTTGGCAGCAGGTGTCATTTACCTGGTCAGTGTTTAATTTTAGCTGTATGCCATGGAAGGGATTTATTTTTATTTTTTTAATGTTTTAGTCAATGAGTAGTTGGGAATTTATTATATGCTGCAACATCTAGTGTCAGGTCCCTAAGTATTTATTTTATTTATTGATTTTGTAATTTTGCCTCTGTACACCACCACAATGGCATTACAGTGCATGCAAAAAGTCTTCACAGCATTTCACTTCTTCACATGTTATGTTACAGCCTTATTCCAAAATTGAGTAAATTCCACTCACAACACCCCATAATGACAACATGAAAAATTTTTTTGCAAATTAATTGAAAACGAGCAGTCCCAGTTTTCTGACGTCTGCCAACATTCGATGAGGACTCAGAATAACAGATATGTGATTGACATCGTGACCTGGTGTCGCAGACCGAACAGTCCCCCCTAAAAATCGGTCCGCCCTGCCTTCACTGCACATGCGCCATTAGTTGCGGTTCACAGATTATCACCTCGTTTCTGCTTCAAACTGCCTCCAGTCATCATCTGTCTCAGCGACAGATATCTGAAGCTTTTGTACAACAATCATTGCCGCATAAATTCAGCATTATTTCATCATAAAAGACAGAGGAAGTGATCAGCACGCCACAGCTACAGTATTAGTAGTATTAGCTGTTGAGTTCAAAGCGCCTCAATCATTTCAAAGCATTATTGGTGCCTCCTTTCTGCTTAAAATGGCCTTGTTTCTGCTTCAAACTGACTTTAGAATGATTTAAGAGGTTTTACCTTGTCATCTGATGGTTAATAATCACATGAATCAATTTGATCACTTTGGGTGAAGAGACTGTGTCTCAGACGAGCTGCTGTGGTCACATATAAGGCATGTGCAGTGAGGCAGGGCGGACCAATTTTTTAGGGGGGTACCGTTCGGTCTGCAACACCGGCCTTTACCTGGATCCAGATTCCACAACGCAACGCGATAATTGCATACTGATCCAGAATGGTCCGACTGATCAAGATGTTGCAATCTGATATTCACAAGCTGAAAGAAAGTGGTTTCTTCCTGATCTTGGTTTTACATCATGATGTCATATCCATGAAGTAGTTTTGATTAAAAGCCTACAAAGTCAAAAATGGATCCGGTGTTCTGTCGAGATGAGGTGCGTCGTCGAGATGAGGTTCCTCACATAACTGCACGTGTGCACTGAAAAAATGACTTGACGAAGTTCGCTTATTTTGATGGGCAAGTAAATGTATAAATTGTTCATTCAAACGTAGTAATGTATAAAATCTACTCACTATAAAACGATAAGTATTTTTAACCTGGAATTAGTTTTACTTAGTAGGTTATAAATACACTGAATACAATTAATATAAAAAAAAAATTGACTCTTCTAACTCCGGGTGGTTTATTTTTTACAGGCAAATTACTTTACAAATGTAAGAACTCCTGACGTAGTCGGTCTGTATATAACACTATGTAACAAATTTTTATTTTTGTTTTGTTCCTGGGTACACAGTGTGTTTTCCTAACCTGTTATGCCTTAAATAAATAGAAAATAGCTGTTATTCCACAGAAACTTTGCTTCTGTGATCAGGACAATGATATTTTGAAATTTGTTTGTTTTTCAAGAATATTCTCGGTTCGCCTTCACTACTACTGAGTAGTCTTCTAGAATATTCTTTAACTGCTAGAAGTGTCCAGAATTTCTAGAAGTTTCCCGAATTATCTAGAAATTTCAAGAAACTTTTGGAACTTTCTAGAACGTAAAAAAATAAAATAAAATCAAAGTTTGTGCTGAATGTAGTCATTTTTCCATAGACATTAGACATAAGCAGTTGAAATATAACACTTAGAAGCCAGGAACAAAAATTGTGTTACATAGTGTTATAGGTAAAGTGCCCAGAATAAAAAGGCTAAATAAGAATTTATCAATGAATGATCATTGATATAGTTAACGTAGGCTGTGCTATGTATTTACTGAGTAGGGTGTATTGTCACATACACATAAATATACAGAATTGATTTTGTCTCTTCATTTAAATGCGCATGCGCAGTTGCACATCGAGCGAGTTACATCATCTCCACATGTGCAGTTGCGCGAGACACCTCATCTCGACGGGTGATGTCTTCAAGTCCGGGGTGGAGCGATGTGCGCATGCATGCGCAGTAGCACGACGCACCTCATCTCAACAGGACACCGGATCACCTCCAGAATTTAATGGAGTCTTCCGAGGCTTAACACCAACTTAAGTCTGTTAAGTAGTTTTGACTTAATCCTAAAAATCCAACAAAGTGAAGCGTACAAATTGAAATCCTGATCCAGAATCCAGATCACTTCCAAAATTCAGTGGAGTCTTCTATGGCCTAACATGTATCTATGGTGAAAACTTGGTCAAAATCTGTGCAGTAGTTTTGGCGTAATCCTGCTAACAGACAGGCAAATAAATAAATGGAGATGATTTTATGTCTTTGGTGGAGGTTAAAAAATAAATCACATGTACATGGATATTCACACTCTTTGCTCAGTACTTTGTTGATGCACCTTTGGCAGCAATTACAGCCTCAAGTCTTCTTGAATATGATGCCACAAGCTTGGTGCACCTATCTTTGGGCAGTTTGGTCCATTCCTCTTTGCAGCACCTCTCAAGCTCCATCAGGTTGGATGGGGAGCGTCGGTGCACAGACATTTTCAGATCTCTCCAGAGATGTTTAGTCAGATTTAGGTCTGGGCTCTGGGTGGGTCACTCGAGGACATTCACAGAGTTGTCCTGAAGCCACTCCTTTGATATCTTGGCTGTGTGATTAGGGTCATTGTCCTCCTGAAAAATGAACTGTCGCCCCAGTCTGAGGTCAAAAGCGCTGTGAATAGTTTCCAGACGCACTGTAAAAAAAGAAATTATCAAGAAATTATGAGCTTGTAGTGCAGGCTTTCAGCTTTAATTCAAGGGGTTTTACAAAAATATCACATTACCACCATATTTATACGTAATTTAACAAACAAAATGTGTAGTATCTTTCCCTCAAATCATCACTTTTACAGCCAGTTTTCAAAAGGCAAATCAGGATGGACACATGAACAATTCCAAGTCAGAATATATCTTTCATGCTTTGGTGTTTTGTGTCAGTGCATCCACCACTCTATGGAACCATCTTGGGTTCTGGATACAGACCACCTCAGATGGAATGATGCCAACCACCCATCGTGAAGAAGTATAAGCTGTATTATACTCTCGTTCTCAAAAACTTGAGGGAATGTGGAAGGAGACGAGTGAAGGAAGCCACCAAGACACTCGTGCTACCTCTGAAGGACTTACAAGCTTCTGTGGCTGTAGTTGAAGAAACTGCGTGGTGCAGCTTTTTGTTGCACTGCCAGTTATTCAGCTTCACACTGCACAAAGAAAACTATATAGTTTATGGTGTGGTGCTTCCACACAGGGTTTTATTTATTTTTAAATGTAAATATACCTCCAACATATGGCCATCGGGTATTGCAAAGACTTTGCGTCCATCTGTCTGTCTGTGCTCAGTATAACTCCAGTCCTATTACTGCCAGAGTCTTCAAATTCACAGGGAGCATTCTTGGGACACAGACCTTGGACAAGCTCTGAGATGGTGTAGGGAGGATACCCTCATTAAGAATTAATGCCAATAAAGTCCATTAATTCTCTTTCTCAAAGTCTCAAACTGAAAAGACTGTTGTTACACTTTTGACCTGATGTCCTGGTTACCCCTCGGGGTATCTCTTGAAACACTCCCATCAGCAACATTCCAGACGTGTTTTCGTTACCTATAATTCAGTTTTCCTCAAAGGTATTCCTGGAACTGTATCAGGGAGTGTAATTTATCAGTCACTTTAACTGCCACGCGAGAAACTGCCATGCGAGAAACTTTCCAGACCAGTCAGAATGTCTCTCTTCAAAGATAACAGGACAATAAACTTAGATCCTTGACAATGGCTAACCTTGACCTATTTTAAGCGGTCAAAAGGTCACATTCTTTCTGCACACTCTTATGGATTTTATGCTCATACGGCTGAGGGTACTCTGTTTTATATCTACAGTAGTGTTCAGAATAATAGTAGTGCTATCTGACTAAAAAGATTAATCCGGATTTTGAGTATATTTCTTATTGTTACATTGGAAACAAGGTACCAGTAGATTCTCACAAATCCAACAAGACCAAGCATTCATGATATGCACACTCTTAAGGCTATGAAATTGGGCTATTAGTAAAAAATGTAGAAAAGGGGGTGTTCACAATAATAGTAGTGTGGCATTCAGTCAGAGAGTTCATCAATTTTGTGGAACAAACAGGTGTGAATCAGGTGTCCCCTATTTAAGGATGAAGCCAGCACCTGTTGAACATGCTTTTCTCTTTGAAAGCCTGACGAAAATGGGACGTTCAAGACATTGTTCAGAAGAACAGCGTAGTTTGATTAAAAAGTTGATTGGAGAGGGGAAAACGTATATGCAGGTGCAAAAAATTATAGGCTGTTCATCTACAATGATCTTCAATGCTTTAAAATGGACAACAAACCAGAGATGCGTGGAAGAAAATGGAAAACAACCATCAAAATGGATAGAAGAATAACCAGAATGGCAAAGGCTCACCCATTGATCAGCTCCAGGATGATCAAAGACAGTCTGGAGTTATCTGTAAGTGCTGGGACCGTTAGAAGACGCCTGTGTGAAGCTAATTTATTTGCAAGAATCCCCCACAAAGTCCCTCTGTTAAATAAAAGGCATGCAGAAGAGGTTACAATTTGCCAAAGAACACATCAACTGGCCTAAAGAGAAATGGAGGAATATTTTGTGGACTGATGAGAGTAAAATTGTTCTTTTTGGGTCCAAGGGCCGCAGACAGTTTGTGAGATGACCCCCAAACTCTGAATTCAAGCCACAGTTCACAGTGAAGACAGTGAAGCATGGTGGTGCAAGCATCATGATATGGGCATGTTTCTCCTACTGTGGTGTTGGGCCTATATATCGCATACCAGGTATCATGGATCAGTTTGGATATGTCAAAATACTTGAAGAGGACATGCCCTTGAAATGGGTGTTTCAACAAGACAATGACCCCAAGTACACTAGTAAACCAGCAAAATCTTGGTTCCAAACCAACAAAATGAATGCCTCACAGATGTGAAGAAATCATGACAAACTGTGGTTATACAACTAAATACTAGTTTAGTGATTCACAGGATTGCTAAAAAAGCAGTTTGAATATAATAGTTTTGAGTTTGTAGTGTCAACAGCAGATGCTACTATTATTGTGAACACCCCCTTTTCTACTTTTTTTACTAATAGCCCAATTTCATAGCCTTAAGAGTGTGCATATCATGAATGCTTGGTCTTGTTGGATTTGTGAGAATCTACTGGTACCTTTTTTCCCCATGTAACAATAAGAAATATACTCAAAACCTGGATTAATCTTTTTAGTCACATAGCACTACTATTATTCTGAACACTACTGTATGTACAGTCTTGGGTCTGAATGTGTTCCCTCTCTACATTTCCAGGGGCACTGGAGTTGGCCGATTGCTCTGCTGATCTTCCAGGGCTGAAGTGGATGCCAGGAGTCACTTCATGGAAGGTACTGTTTTTTAGTTTTTAGCAGTCACAACAATAAGAAACTGTGAAAGAATGAAACGAAGCGATGTAGCATGATTTCATAAAGTCGCACAGGAGTCGCAGAAGGTTTGTCAGCTGGTAGACGAGCATTTGTTTGGTGCTTTCCATAAATGTTTCTTGTGTCTGTAGTTGATGACCAAAGAAGGCCAGTGGTATTCGGACTGGTCTGAGGTTCCTACCAGTCGACACACACAGATCCGCCCAACCATGTTTCCTCCTAAAGACCCAGAGAAACTGGTCAGCATGCATCTGGATAGATGGTACGTATGCACATACACCAGGGCCCGTATCTACGAAGCAGCCTAAGGCTAAAAACTGCTCCTAATGACGTTATTCTAAAAAAAATCTTAGAATTTCTTGAATTTTTAGACATTTCTTAGAATTTTCCCTTGGTAAGACGAAAGTTGTCCGCAAAGCACCTTAGGCCTTAAGAGAGCTCCTAAGGTGCCAAATTGGTAAGAGCAGGGAGGAGGACTTTTAAGAAGCCTAAGAGTGTCTTCTGCAGAAAGACAGAGAGGAAGCAGAGATATTCTCCATATGTAGGATGACAGTGAGTCAGTAACATACTCCTTGCTTGATTTACGTAATTATTTTATGTTAATTTACTGTGTTAATGTATTTATAAATTGTTTAGGTTTTTGTTATCATATACACACCGTTAATATCATTATTTTATTATCGGTATTATTAATATTATTTTCTTTTATTATTCTATTTTGTCATTTGATTTTAAATGGACCACAAAGGTAATGTGTTTTCGCTTTCTTGTGTCATGTATGTATTTTTAACGTATTTACAATTATATTATGTACTCAAAATGAACATGCTAAAACTCACGCATGCTCACTTTTAATACATAGCATGCATGTGTATGAGGTACATTCAAACATTTTCAAGCTGTGTAATAATTCATGTAATTTTGCCAAGTTTCATCATCACTACAAAGTTATCCTCACAATTACACGTCTTAATGCAGTTCAGGTTATATGATCGGTTGATTTTTCTGTCCTTTCATGACTAGGAGGGCGGAGTGCATTTGTTTTGTTTTTGTTTTGTTTTTTTATGTCTGCTCCTCTTTCTGTGACAACCAATCGCAGCTCTTAGAGTACTGCATCATACCTAACAATGGGGTGAACCCCACCTCCTCACAAAGATAGGAGTTTCTGTTCCTTCCTTGCACAGACTTGCTCTCAGACACCTGCTGACTCACTCTTAGACTAAGATTCCTTGCCAGGAAATTTTAGGCTCAGTTAGGAGCTCTTTGAGAGGTCTTGGAGTTGCTTCGCAGATACGGGCCCAGCAGTTTGTGTCATTAATTTGGCAAATTTTGGTTGCAGTTTAAGCCTCAGCTTTTCTTTTTTTTTAAAGTACGTAGATGCTTATAGGGTGTATTATTGTTCGAATATCCCTTGGACTTGTTTTCAGAAAGAGCAAGTGTCTTTTTTTTCTTTTCTTTTTTTTTGACACAAAACGTACACCATTCATACCATCATGGGTATATAAGTATTCCCTTGTTTGTACCTGGAAAATTAAGCAGGTCAATGGTTTGAAGTTGATTCCAAGTGTTGGATTTGTATTTGGAAGCTGTTTGTTGACACTCTTGAGTATGAGGTCTGAAGGAGGCTGTAATTAGGCTGAACAAGCAAAAGAAAACCTAATAAACAGACTTGAGTGGCCAAATCAACAATGTGATACATTCTTAAAAAGAAGGAATTAAGTAACGTCAAAAGGTCTGGAAGACTACAAAAGGCAACAAAATGTATGACAACGGAATTCTTTACTTGATATGGTGGGAAAAAACAAACCCCTTGCAACATCTCCTCAAGCCGATCGATATCAAAGTCTACAATCCATGCCTTCATGATTGTAAATCCACAGTGCTTTTACTCCAAGGTCCAAACCGCTGACATCACTCAAGGACATGAAGAGCAGATTACGCTCTGTTCAAAAACATCCTAAAAATAAATGCCTCACCAACTCTGGAACAAGATTCTTTGTATAGATTAAACCAAGATTAAGTTGTACCAGAAAAAAGCACAGTGTAGTAAAACGTTTTGTGACCTGCTCAGCGTTTGCATATTTGTATTTGATTAAGAAATCAGTCTTAAAAAAAGAATTCAGCCTTTATCATTATAAAAAAACAAACTTTTTTTGTTTAAAATTCTGCTCTTTAAATTCACAGTGAAAATAAATCTTTACAACATAAGTT
The DNA here is from genome assembly GCF_902500255.1 of Thalassophryne amazonica. NCBI lineage: Eukaryota > Metazoa > Chordata > Actinopteri > Batrachoidiformes > Batrachoididae > Thalassophryne > Thalassophryne amazonica. The sequence goes on from NC_047122.1 coordinate 61,339,703, forward strand.
AAATCAAAAATATTAAAGATAAATGTGCTCGTATGTGCCCCTGTTTGTGCATCGCAGCTCAGTCATTACTTTTACAGCCAGTTTTCTTTCGCCATTGTATCTATACATGAACATTTCCAAGTCGCTGAATATGACTTGAAGTTTCATCCAAATACTAACAGGAATCTTTGAATTGATAGTTTTGTTAGTTTGTTCTATTACATTTGGCTTGTTTTTATTTTTTTAAACTTTACACAGCCCACAGTTACTTTTGCATATTTAATTGAATTTATTTATTTGGGTTTCACAGTATATTGTTGCACTTTTAGGGGCAATGTGATTTATTTTTACTTACCGGCACAGTATTTTGTGCAGGCACACACACACAGAGGCTATATTGACATTATTTAAAAACTCTTATTTTTGTAAGACCTGAACTTTCTGCGGGTTTGTCTTTGACCCATGTATGACAGTCATGAGGATCTATGTTTGTGTCCATTGTGCTTTGCTCAACCTCTGTCCCCCCCCCCCCCCCCATTCTACGAGGTGTTGTCATGGTGATCAATGATGACGGTCAGTTGAGCTCAAGAGAAAATTTGTTAGGGTATTTATAAAAAAAAAAAAAAACTTTAAATAAGGTGGGCAGACCATCACAGGTTGGATGTGTGTTGGTTCTGGGATCACGTCAGTCTGGACTACCTCTGATAGTTCAAGACAATTGATTTGTCTTACAAGTACAATTTTTGTCAACTGCGGTTTTAATAACAAGAGAGCTTTGGGTCACTTCAGTCTGTAATGTGGACCGAGCCTGAATGTAAATGCACCAATGTTTGTAGACATTTGGAGAGATATAGAACAAAGCTATCTCTATCTGTCTGTCTGTCTGTCTGTCTGTCTGTCTGTCTCTGTCTGTCTCTCTGTCTGTGTGTGTCTGTGTCTGTCTGTCTCTCTCTATCTCTGTATCTATCTCTGTCTGTCTCTCTATCTGTCTCTGTCTATCTCCCTCTCTCTCTCTGTCTATCTATCTCTCTCTCTCTGTCTATCTATCTCCCTCTCTCTGTCTATCTATCTCCCTCTCTCTCTCTGTCTATCTCTCTCTCTCTCTATCTATCTATCTATCTCTATCTCTGTCTGTCTGTCTCTGTCTCTCTCTCTATCTCTGTCTCTTTCTCTGTCTATCTATCTATCTATCTATCTATCTATCTCTGTCTCTCTCTCTCTATCTATCTATCTATCTATCTCTGTCTCTCTCTCTCTATCTATCTCTGTCTCTGTCTCTCTGTCTCTGTCTCTCTCTCTGTCTCTCTCTCTGTCTCTATCTATCTCTCTCTCTATCTATCTCTGTCTCTATCTATCTCTGTCTCTCTCTCTCTGTCTCTCTCTGTCTATCTATCTCTCTATCTATCTCTGTCTATCTATCTCTCTCTCTATCTCTGTCTGTCTGTCTGTCTCTCTGTCTCTCTATCTCTGTATCTATCTCTGTCTGTCTCTCTGTCTCTCTCTCTGTCTATCTATCTGTCTGTCTGTCTCTCTCTCTCTGTCTATCTATCTCTATCTCTGTCTGTCTATCTCTGTCTATCTATCTCTGTCTGTCTCTCTCTCTATGTCTATCTATCTCTATCTCTGTCTGTCTATCTCTGTCTGTCTCTCTGTCTCTGTCTCTCTCTATCTATCTCTCTGTCTCTGTCTCGCTCTCTGTCTCTCGCTCTCTGTCTCTATCTCTATCACGTGTGTGTTATACACAGTGAAGACATGCTTATGATTTTTATTACATTTAAGTGATTAAAAAGGCCAGTCATTATTTATTATCATTTTTTGGTCAGGTGATCACAAACAGATTACTTGATTTGAAGTTTAAACCTGTTTAAAATGGTTTGCGTGTTTAATATAAAATTTAAAGCCCATATAAATCATTTTCAAAGCAGTTCAGATCTGTTCATCCTAAGTGTAGAACAGTTTATTTTCTGAATATGTCAGACTGTTACTCATTTAAGACGGTTTACTTCCCTCAGACGTTTAGACCGAGCGAAGTGTATATAAATGGTTTAAAAACCAGCTTGATGGAATTTATTCATCCAAATACAACAGATTAAAATCAGTCAAGCTCACTTTATTTCCAATAAAGGGAACACTAAGTTACACTTATCATTTTGATTTCAAATGTTTTGATAAATGATGTGATTGATCCATTGATTGTCAAATTGGTTGATTTCAAACATACCATAGTGATATCATATACAGACCAGCAGAGGGAGCAGCTGTCTTATTTTTCACTTAGGAGCGTGTTTATGGCACAAAAATGTTTAATTTTCACAGTAGATAACACTGTAATTTGTGTGTCTTTTTTTAATGACAGCATGAGGATTTTGCCACATCACCAGAACACTGGTGGTTTTTTTGTGGCCGTGTTGGAGAAGAAAGCCCCGATGCCCTGGAACATAAGACACCCCAAGGTACTTCTGCAAAAAACAAACAAACACAGACGTAATTAATGTTTGATTGGACATTCATCTTTACTTAAAGACGGCAGTGTAGCTCGCGATAGAACTGCTAAGCGTCCCGCCCACCATACCAACCACAGCAGACACGCCCATCTTGGTCCACTTACGCTCATCTCCATGCTCATCTTCTCCAGCTCAGAAAAGATGCCTCATCCAGCTTGGCAGCCTTGGCTGACGGCTCTCCCGGGGCTGTGACCCCCGCAGACACTCCCCGTCTCCCTCTGAGTGCAGCAGGAGAGGAGGAGGAGGGAGGAGCAGAGGCTAAAACAGAGGAGGAGGGACCCAAAGGAACTGCTTCAGCTGCTCCAGAGACCGCCGCTAGAGCAGATGGAGTTTGTGGGTGAGTCACTTTAAAAAAAAAAAAAAAAAAAATGGGGTGGGTGTATACGAGGGTAGGCTGAAAAGTTCTAAGGCTCCCCATGAAGGAGTAATGCATTAACTGCATTATAGTGAGCCTTAGAACTTTTCAGCCTACCCTCATATCTGTGTGTAACAAAGACATTACAAGGAGTGATAAATTAATTTTTACTGTAATAATCCTGTCACTGGTGCTGAACAATTTCCATAATCAGTCGTTGGCCGTTTTAATGACCAGTTCACAGGAAGCCTTATTCAAAATGCGTGATTGCCCTCCACCACGACTTCCATTACCTCACAGTGCGTGAATTTAAATTAAAAATAAAATGATGCGGGTTGTTAAGAACAATATTTCGGTTACAAAAGAAAGCTATAAGAGTTATAAGTTAAAAAAAACATACCGGGAGCCAACAAATCCACTGTTTGCTTGTTTGCACATTTTGAAGTTTTGATTATTTTACGATACATTTCATGTATGAAGTTAAAAATGAACTCTTACCTCAACATGTCCAGGAATTGTTTAAAATGAGGGATTCCTGTTATCATCTGAGAGGAAATTCAGTATTTGACTGCTTCAAGTATCGTACTACTGTAAAAAGTTATTGTGTATCTGTTAAAGGGGTTAAAATCTGGAATGAGCGCCCTGATAGTATTAAATTATCTGGTACTTTGGCTGGCCTGTAAAGATCTTATAAAAATAATAAAACTGCATATTATAGTACGATAAATTAGGTAAATTGTTTTTGTTTTTCTGTTTAATCTGTGCATCATACTGTTAATTGTTCTGTTATGTTCGGATGTTTGGTGTATTGATTAATCTACAAAACCTTTTTGCTCGTCGTCTTGTCCTTTTCTTTTTTTGTCATTGCTGTTTTGAGTGCATATATATGTGTATATGGCAACTCGTGATCGGTGTGAGCGTTTACAAGCCTTTGCTTCAGCCCCACACCCTTTTGGCCGCACACAACTGGGAAATTGTTTTTTTTTTTGGTCTTGTGAGAGATTTCTTTAAGTTTTTGTGTGTGTGCCAAATAATAATAAAAAAAATTAAATTCAAAACATCGGCAGTAATGCTAGTACTCTGTTCTGCTCCACAGGCCTCCGCCGACTAAAAAGATGAGGCTCTTTGGTTATAAAGAAGACCCCTTTGTGTTTCTAACCGAAGACGACCCCATCTTCACCTCGATACAGTCAGTGTCTCTGTGATGAATTGACATATTTTAATGATTTTCAGTACTATCACACAACTAAGGGTTTTTTTAAATTTATGTTCTGCCTGACTCTAGGACCTTCTACAACCTTTCTCCGGACTTCCCCAAGCTCAATGTTCTGACCCGGACTCATGAGGGCAAGAAGAGAAACTTGTACATGGTGTCCAAAGAGCTTCGCAATGTGCTGCTCAACAACAGCGAGCGCCTGAAGGTTTGTGTCGACGCTTACGTGGTGATGAAAACATTGTATAGGTATCATACAGGAGTTGTAATGGTGGCTTGGTGGTCCTGTTGGTACACAGAGATGACCCATTTCACTGCTGATCAGCTGTATGAAGGATGTCAAACCGTGATTAACGTTAGCATCTGGATTGACGTTAAACCCCAGTTGACGCGAGCGTTATGCAAATGTTAACATCGGCTGTGGTTTCTTATGTCTAGATTAAGTTTTTTTTTTTTTGTTTGTTTGTTTGTTTCGTGCTTTGATTCCTGGGAAAGTCTTATATACAACCCCTGGCAATAATTATGGAATCACCGGCCTCGGAGGATGTTCATTCAGTTGTTTAATTTTGTAGAAAAAAAAAAGCAGATCACAAACATGACACAAAACTAAAGTCATTTCAAATGGCAACTTTCTGGCTTTAAGAAACACTATAAGAAATCAGGAAAAAAAATTGTGGCAGTCAGTAACGGTTACTTTTTTAGACCAAGCAGAGGGAAAAAATATGGAATCACTCAATTCTGAGGAATAAATTATGGAATCACCCTGTAAATTTTCATCCCCAAAACTAACACCTGCATCAAATCAGATCTGCTCGTTAGTCTGCATCTAAAAAGGAGTGATCACACCTTGGAGAGCTGTTGCACCAAGTGGACTGACATGAATCATGGCTCCAACATGAGAGATGTCAATTGAAACAAAGGAGAGGATTATCAAACTCTTAAATAGGGTAAATCATCACGCAATGTTGCAAAAGATGTTGGTTGTTCACAGTCAGCTGTGTCTAAACTCTGGACCAAATACAAACAACATGGGAAGGTTGTTAAAGGCAAACATACTGGTAGACCAAGGAAGACATCAAAGCGTCAAGACAGAAAACTTAAAGCAATATGTCTCAAAAATCGAAAATGCACAAGAAAACAAATAAGGAACGAATGGGAGGAAACTGGAGTCAACATCTGTGACCGAACTGTAAGAAACCGCCTAAAGGAAATGGGATTTACATACAGAAAAGCTAAACGAAAGCCATCATTAACACAAAAAACAACAGAAAAAAACAAGGTTACAATGGGCTAAGGAAAAGCAATTGTGGACTGTGGATGACTGGATGAAAGTCATATTCAGTGATGAATCTCGAATCTGCATTGGGCAAGGTGATGATGCTGGAACTTTTGTTTGTTGCCGTTCCAATGAGATTTATAAAGATGACTGCCTGAAGAAAACATGTAAATTTCCACAGTCATTGATGATATGGGGCTGCATGTCAGGTAAAGGCACTGGGGAGATGGCTGTCATTACATCATCAATAAATGCACAAGTTTACGTTGATATTTTGGACATTTTTCTGATGTTTGGGGATGATATCATTTCTCAAGATGATAATGCATCTTGCCATAGAGCAAAAACTGTGAAAACATTCCTTGAAAAAGACACATAGGGTCAATGTCAATGAGCAGATGTGATTTGATGCAGGTGTTAGTTTTGGGGATGAAAATTTACAGGGTGATTCCATAATTTTTTCCTCAGAATTGAGTGAGTCCATATTTTTTTCCTCTGCTTGGTCTAAAAAAGTAACCGTTACTGACTGCCACAATCTTTTTTTCTTGATTTCTTATAGTGTTTCTTAAAGCCAGAAAGTTGCCATTTGAAATGACTTTAGTTTTGTGGCATGTCTGTGATCTGCTTTTTTTCTACAAAATTAAACAACTGAATGAACATCCTCTGAGGCCGGTGATTCCATAATTTTTGCCAGGGGTTGTATAACAAAACTTAGGTACTAGCTAGTCGTAGTTGACTATTATGATAGGTTGTCCAGACCATAGTATTTACTCTGTGTATGATGCTTTCCACACTCTTGACCTTTTTTGGAGGCATTTTGATTTGTTATTGTGTGTGCAAGAACATCCTCGGGGTTAACCACAAAACTGCTGTCAAATGTTGCACAATATTTGTTTTTCATTGAAATTGCTTTGTTGAATTTTTTTGTTTTTGGATGTTTGAGGAATTAATGGTTGTGAATGACTGGATTTTTACATCATTGTCCTGTGTTGAACAGAAACGCCTCTTAATCTGACTCAAAACGTTTTGTGCCCCCCCAACTTCAGGTCATCAACACCGGGGTAAAGGTGTGGTCTCGCAACAGTGAGGGCGAGCAGTTTGGCTGTGCCTTCAGATTGGCTCAGGAGGTAACACCCTTAACACAAGGGGGCACTGTTTAGTCCGTCATCAGTAATGCTAGTCTGATTTATCTTTACGTGTTGTAATGCTGTCAATGAGCTTCGTGGTGGGATTGAGCCTTGACAGTCTCCGTCTTGAACCAAGTTACTAGCATCCGACATGACACAAGCCTCCAATCGTTCAATATTTTTTCCCCCAGATATATTTATTATACATTCCTTTGAATATAGTGATGCAATTTTGAGGCTGTATCTCTCACCCACATCTGTCTGTCTCAACAGGGTATTTACACGCTTCAGCCTTACATTCGCTCCAGAATAATCACAGTGGGCGTGGAGGATGTCAAAGTGCTGCTGACCCAGGAGAACCCCTTCCTCAGCAAGCTCCAGGACAGCGCACATCTTCAAGCGAAGAAAATAGGTACATCCACGCTCATCCAGGTGTCATCTGAAGACTTCTTGTTCGTTATATGTACCATGTTTTCCATAGTATAAGTTGCACCTGTCAAAAGAATGCCTTTGGAAGAGGGGGAAAAAACATAACGTTGAAGTCGCATCATACAAGTCGCATCTTGTGAGTTATGAGCTCTTTAATTTGGGATTTTTGTATATTGTTGTGTTTTTTTACTACAATTTATTATTGAGGTTTATTTTGTTTAGTGCTTTGATACTTGGGAAACATCTATATAGTCATTATTATTACTATTCTTAATAACAAACTTGTGAATTTTTTGGTATAGAAATTACAGCGCCTCCCAAAGTAGTAAAAAAATGTACTCCAGGAAATACAGTGCAACCCTAAATCATCGAAGGTTGGGATGGTATTTATTCATTTTTGATACCTGCTTATAAGGATTATGGTGGAGCTGGAGCCTGTTCCAGCAGTCATTGGGTGAGAGGCAGGGTACACCCTGGACAGGCTACCAGTCTGTCACAAGGCCAAATATAGACAAACACATTCACGCCTACGGTCAGTTTAAAGTTTCCAGTTTCTCTAACCTGCATTTCTTTGGAAGTGGGAGGAAGCCAGAGCAAGAGAACATGCAAACTCCACAGAAACGCTCAGGTGGACGCGAATCTAGGACCTTCTCGCTGTGAAGCAACAGAGGAAACTACGAACCACTGTGCAGCCCACGTATTTAAAATGCAAATTAAAACAAGAACCCTGTAGTGTTTCTTACATTTACTTTGACTTCTTTCATTGCAGACAGTACCAAAGAATTTTCATGTTTTATGTGGTCATCTTCATTTAATTTGTTAATAAACGTCCATTTGTACAATTCAGGCCTACAACACATTCCAAACAAAAAAAAATTGGAACTGGGGGCAGTTTAGGGTGGGTGATAAAGAAAAATAATAAGACTGAAGTAAATGTTATTTCAAAGAGGTGATGCCAACCAGTGATGTAATCATGGCGGGCTTAAACAAAAAAATCAGTGTCCACAGAAGGCTGACTCTTGAGGAGCAAAGATGGGCAGAGGATCTCCAGTTTATCAACATATGCATAACAAAACTATTGAGATGTTGTTCAAAAACAAAAATTCCTCAAAGAAACCTTGAAAGGGATTTGTATTCTCCCTCTACAGTGCATAATATCATTAAACAATTCAAGGAATCTGGGGAGGTTTCATTGTGTGAAGGGCATAAGCCTAAAATGAATACCTGTGATCTCCAGTCCCTCAGAAGAAGTCATCCATCAATAACTGATATAACTGCATGGACAGGGGATTATTTTTGAAAAAAAACTTCTTATTTTTATTTATTTATTTTTTTTAGTTTAAGAAACCAACACCATAAACTTCTGATTAAAGATGGAAAAATACCATCCAGACTGGTATCAGCAGCAAGTCCAACAACCATGGTCTTTTGTGGTTTGGGGTTGCGTCAGTGTCTGTTGGCCAAGCTAATTTCATCTTCTGTAATTCAGAAAAATGCATTGAGATTTTAGAGCAACATATGCTGCATTCAAGAAGACCTCTTTTCCAGGCACGTCCATGCATTTTTCAGCAGGACAATGCAAAACCACATTCTGCACAAAGTCCTCAAAGCCAAAACAGTTTAGTGCTGTGAGAAAGAACAGCAGCATTAGAACGTGGTAAATACTTTCGCATCCCAACTTCTTTTGGAATGTGTTGCAGATCTGGAATGCAGGAATGGAGGCGTATCGACAAATGCAATGAAGTTGACCCCAAACAAACATGATGAAATATCTTGGGTTTATATTGTCTGCAATGAAATAAAGTCAAAATAAATGGAAAAATCTCTCTTTTGTTGTATTTTCCATACCATCCCAGCATTTTCTGATTTTGGGGTTGTATGAGTTGTATTCTGGACTAATGACTCTGAGTGCAGTGTTAAACGTTACTGCACCTCGCATGAGGGTTTTGGCTTTCAAAGCAAAAGAGGACAGAACATTTTGCTGTGGCCATCGAGGTTGTGGAAGTGGATTAGTGGCTGGAAAGTTCCCTGGTTGGCTGGCAGAACATGAAAACTGGAAGAGAGTGCGCTCCTTTACTCTATGGCCACTGTTGAACTGCCCTTGAGCAAGGCACTGACCCAAAACCTCATCAGAGGTGCTGCACGAGCAAACAAAACGGCTTGCACTTTATTCTACAGATGATGATGTTCCTGTAAATTGGTAATGTCGGGTAAATACTTCCGTGGTGACGATTTCGACTAGGATTCGTGATGACCTGTTGATGCATTCCAGTTGTTGATGGTTTTTTATTTTCACAGGAATGGGCAGCATTGTGTTGAAGTACAATCCCAACCCAGAGTAAGTGCCTGTGTGTGTGTGTGTGTGTGTGTGTGTGTGTGTGTGTGTGTGTGTGTGTGTGTGTGTGGTTTGTGGTGATTTCTGACGCCCCGTCATCGTTCTGTCAGTAACCCAGCAGAGCCACAGTGCGCCATCCAGCTGTGCGGCTGGAGGGGGAAGACCTCGATCCGAGCGTTCGTCCCGTGCAATGAGAGGTTCCATTACCTCCGGATGCTTGGCGTGGAGGTCTTCAGAGACAAACAGGGAGCGGGGCAGAAAAGGATGGATGCCGAGAAGGCAGGAAAGGAAGAGGCGGATGACGAGGAAGGAGGAGGCGAGGAAGAAGGAGCCCCTGAAAAAGAGGCTGAACCGGACTTTGAGAACGGTGATAAGAATGAATCATCAGAACCAAAGACGAGCAGCTGAAACAGGACTTAAAAAAAACAAAAAAACAAACTGTGACTGGAGAAATATCTGTTTGTTCAGATCTGAAAGTTTGTTCTTGGGCTCTTTGTTCATATGTGTTTGTTTTTTTTTTCTTCTTCTTCTTTAAATCCAGCCTGCAGTCATATTTTATTTAAATGGCTTGTTTTAGTTTTGACATTTTTTAAAAAATGTTTTAACACATCAATGTCACTTTTCAAGTGAAAGTTTGGGGATGTTTAAATTGACTAAAAAAAAAAAAGAAAATCAGCAATTACGCAAAAATGTAGATTTGATTAAAAGTGCCAAAAATTCCAGATTTTCTCAAGTGTTCAAAGTGCCAGAGAAGGATGAAATTGTAGGATTTTGTTTTCATAGAAATTTTTTTTTGACATGTTCTCAGAATTCTGTAGATTTTTTTTTTATTTATTTATTTTTTTTTTTAGTTTGACTGAAGATGTCAACATGAAAATCGGCGTCCGTCATCGCCACTTCTGCTCCGGCCGTTGCCACGCAGTCTTTCTGCAGCAGGTGGAAGGATGGACGGATGGATGTCTCTTCCGTTTATTACCTGGTCCAGCTGCCATGACAACCGCCCCCTTTTCCTCAGGAGGGACGGGAGAGGCTCCTCTGCTATTTGCTCATATTCCTCCTGCAAACTCTATTGTTCCATTTTTATTCTATCCATTTCAAAAATGAATCCGTGACCTTTAAAAAAAATAAAAATCGGTCTTGAGGAGCAGTATATTGCCCGTGTTTGCATCAGGCGGTGCAGTTTCCAGCAGCACATTAAATTGGAAAATTTACTCACCGCTTCTGTCAGAAAGCAAAGCAACAATTTGTGCAGATTGTGACGAGCTTCATCAGTGCAGAGCGAATAGGATTTTATTTTATTTTTTTATTTAAATGTAAAAGGTGTTTCAGAGTGAAGGTGAAGCTAAAGCTGGAAGAAAAGTGTCGAGGCTTTTTTAAAACATGAAAATGCTAAAAGCTTTGTAAGTCTGTGGATGAATCGACTGAATTTGAAAGCTTTTGAGATAAAGCAGAAGTTACAGACCCGCGTGTGTGTAACTGTGCGTTTATTGGCCTCTATGATGACACAAACTCCACTCAGGGACGCATTAACTCCACGTCCTCTCGCCATCTCGCACTTTCCATCAAATCCTCGTCTCAAACTTTACTCAAACAACTCAATTTCTCGTTCCGTTTTGATTATCTGTCTCCCGCCGATAAAGCACTCAAACTCTGCAGCGTTTTCAAACTGTCACTTCACTTTAAGTCTTTGCTTTTCTTCATTCTTCCTTTGTGTACCATTCTTTATTGGATCCATGTTGTTTTTTTTATTCCCTATACTTTTACAATGTGAAAAAACAGCAAGGGTGGAACCATGTCAAGATCATTACGAAAATGTTTAGTAACTTCATATTTTCGTCACGTCAATTAATATATTTAAAATATAACGCAATGCTAAAATACCCTTGGCTGTATGATCATTGTGTTCTATACAATTTGCAGGTGTTTAATTCGTAACATCCTATTGTCTTACGTACAGTTTGTACATGTTCAATAAAGGCGCTCAATCAAAAACAGTATTTACGTTTTAAGAGTGGAAGATGTGCAAATCAAGGAATATTTGTAGATCACCCCCTGTGCATTTGCAGGTGTTGAAGTTAGCATGCATGCTAATGTGTGCAAAAGGTCTTGTAAATGACTCCAGAGGTGTTATCAGGTTACAAAAGCTGTGTATTTGCACACAAACGAAACAAAGTTTTGCAAAGGTGTTATTGGGTTACAAAAACAGTGTTTTCAGTTTTAGAAGTTTATTTCCTGCAAGCTTTTACATAATATATGACGAGGATGTATTTACACACAAAACAAATTTTTGCAGCTAGCTACCAGCCTGTGATGCCACCATGCTAACGTCCACGAAATGTCTTGTAAATACGTTCAGAGGTGTTATTAGGTTACAAAATAGTGTTTTCAGTTTTAGAAGTTTATTTCCTGCTAGCTTTTACATAATATATGACGAGGATGTATTTACACACAAAACAAATTTTTGCAGCTAGTTACCAGCCTGTGATGCCACCATGCTAACGTCCACGAAATGTCTTGTAAATACGTTCAGAGGTGTTATTAGGTTACAAAATAGTGTTTTCTGTTTTAGAAGTTTATTTCTTGCTAGCTTTTACATAATATATAACAACGAGGACATATTTACACAGTTCGCAGCTAGCTATCAGCCTGTGATGCCACCATGCTAATGTCCTCAAAATGTCTTGTAAATAAGTTCAGAGGTGTTATTGGGTTACAAAAACTGTTTTCAGTTTTAGAAGTGTTTATTTCTTGCTACCTTTTACATAATATATGAGAAATGTGTATATAAACACCCAAAACAAAGAAATTTTGGAGAGCTCAGCCACTGACGTCATAGTACAGCTCTACTCTGATTGGATATTACGCCCGCCACTCAAAAAGAAAACTGAACTGATTGAAACAGAATGTGACTTTTAAAGCTCTTAAAATACACCAAGGTTAGCCATCTTTGAACTTGTCCAAGGTCTGTGTCCCAAGAAGGTCCTCCTCCATGCCTCTTCATCATGAAGCTGTATAACCAGGGATACAAAATGCAAAACATGAACTATGCACAGCCACAGAGGCCTAAAACGTCTGGGTGTCTTGGTGGCTTTCCTCACTCTTCTTGCAGACTCGCTCAGTTTTTGAGAACTGTCTACTCCACACAGATTTACCATAGAGTGCCATGCTATTTGTATTTCTTCATAATTGATGTACATAAAGTCCAAGTCATATTCAGTGACTCGGAAATGTCCATGTATCCATCCCCTGACTTGTCTGAAGAAAATTGTCAATAAAGCTGATTAAAAGGGCCCATTACTTATGCAACCCATCAACCTGGCATCTATATTTTAATTTATATCAAGTTGTAGAGATTTGCTTTGAGTTAGAATTTAAGGAAGATAATGATATAATTTCTTATATTGAGAAGCCTGATTTACTTTTTGTATTTGAAATGGCATAAATAAATTACAATGTGTGAGTTTCCACATCAGATTTGAGGTAGTGCTGCATGTTGATTTGGCAAGTTTTACACCGGATGCTCTTCCTGATGCAACTCCACATTACATGGAGAAATGTGGTAGAGGTGGGTTTTGAACTGGGAACCTTCCCCATTGAAACCAAGTGCCCTAACCACTTGGACACCAGCAAATTTCCAGTTATTTGCACTTGAATTTAATTGTTTTCCTTCATGCACATAGTCATATGGTATGTTCACCTTGTGTGGAGTTTCATAGACATCCAGCAAATGGTTTCGTAGTTGCACTTATGGGGCCACTATGTCTTGTGTTAATTAAAACTCCAGTTATCTCCCCTTGAGAATGTTGGAGCTGAATTATTTTCCTTCATGCACTTCTTCATATGCTGTCCTTCCAATGCGGGATGTTTAGTGGAAATACATAAAGTGGTGTAGAAGTTACACTTACGGACTCTATAATTGTATAGGATGCATTACTTAAAAGCAAAATCCAGTTATCTCCCTTTGAAGATGTGGAACTGGAATTATTTTCCTGGATGCACATATTCATGTGGTGTGTGCTATAAGTACTGCGCAATTTATTTTCCACTTCTGTTTTAATTACCCGAGGCCAAAATATGGCCATCAGGTATTGTAAAGGCTTTGTGTTTGTCCATCTGTCTGTCTGTTCTCAGCATAACTCCAGTCCTATTACTGCCAGAATCTTCAAATTCACAGGGCATTCTTGGGACACATACAGTAGTGTTCAGAATAATAGTAGTGCTATGTGACTAAAAAGATTAATCCAGGTTTTGAGTATATTTCTTAGTGTTACATGGGAAACAAGGTACCAGTAGATTCTCACAAATCCAACAAGACCAAGCATTCATGATATGCACACTCTTAAGGCTATGAAATTGGGCTATTAGTAAAAAAAAAAGTAGAAAAGGGGGTGTTCACAATAATAGTAGTGTGACATTCAATCAGTGAGTTTGTCAATTTTGTGGAGCAAACAGGTGTGAATCAGGTGTCTCAGGTGCTAATTTATTTGCAAGAATCACCCGCAAAGTCCCTCTGTTAAATAAAAGACGTGCAGAAGAGGTTACAATTTGCCAAAGAACACATCAACTGGCCTAAAGAGAAATGGAGGAATATTTTGTGGACTGATGAGAGTAAAATTGTTCTTTTTGGGTCCAAGGGCCGCAGACAGTTTGTGAGACGACCCCCAAACTCTGAATTCAAGCCACAGTTTGCAGTGAAGACAGTGAAGCATGGTGGTGCAAGCATCATGATATGGGCATGTTTCTCCTACTATGGTGTTGGGCCTATATATCGCATACCAGGTATCATGGATCAGTTTGGATATGTCAAAATACTTGAAGAGGTCATGTTGCCTTATGCTGAAGAGGACATGCCCTTGAAATGGGTGTTTCAACAAGACAATGACCCCAAGCACACTAGTAAAGGAGCAAAATCTTGGTTCAAACCAACAAAATGAATGCCTCGCAGATGTGAAGAAATCATGAAAACCTGTGGTTATACAACTAAATACTAGTTTAGTGATTCACAGGATTGCTAAAAAAAAAAGCAGTTTGAACATAACAGTTTTGAGTTTGTAGCATCAACAGCAGATGCTACTTTTACTGTGAACACCCCCTTTTCTACTTTTTTTACTAATAGCCCAATTTCATAGTCTTAAGAGTGTGTATATCATGAATGCTTGGTCTTGTTGGATTTGTGAGAATCTACTGAATCTACTGGTACCTTGTTTCCCATGTAACAATAAGAAATATACTCAAAACCTGGATTAATATTTTTAGTCACATAGCACTACTATTATTCTGAACACTACTCTACCTTGGACAAGTTCAAAGATGGCTAACCTTGACCTATTGTAAGGGTCAAAATGTCACATTCTTTCTACACACTCATTGATTATGTGCTCATATGGCTGAGGGTATTTTAGCATTGTGTTATATTTTTTCTTTGCTCTTCAGTTTATTGGTACTATGATGCGTTAATGCACATCCCTGTGTGTAAGTGCATCGGGAACCGCTCAAGTAAGGCAAATCTGAATTTTGCGCCATGTAAACAATAGAAAACCATTTCCTTGGCTGCACTTTCAGTACAAAGTCGGGTATGTTTCATTGAAAGTATAAAAAAAGTTGATCCAGATGTTTTCTACTTTACCAAAATTTCAGCATCATTTGACATTTCATTCCATCAGCAGTTTTTATTGCAAAGGTCTGACAAAGAAGCATCGTGACCATTTCTGACCTTACATTGAAATGTTTACACAAATGAAACGTTTGCTGGTCTGAACAGTGAGCCTGAAGTTCTTTTTCCTCTTCTCTCTCTCTCTGTCATACATTTTGATCCTCCTGCATGCTTCGTGTCCTCTAGTGCTCATCCTCGTGGACATGCATATATATCTGGGATTATATAATCAAGCTGTTACGCAACGCTGAAAGAGACTGAGGGAAGCAAACACGCAGTGAGAGGAGGAGTGTGTGTGTGTGTGTGTGTGCTGGGAAATCTTCTGTTTAAAGTTAGGATTAAACAAATCCTATTCACATAACCGCTCGCCCTTTTGAAATCCGCTGGTAAATCTCTGGTTATGGATGATGGTTCTGGCTGCACGGTGGTGTGTAAATCCTGTGTGCGCGCTTGTATCCCTGTGAGCATGTGCATGATGCAGAAATCTAGTGTTTTGAAGCCTGCCCTCCTCGTAGATGGGATTATTTGTCGCCGCCATTGATATCACACAGGTACACCATCCTATAAGCACATGGTGGTGCTGCTTTCACGCTTTTATGGCTTTTATCTCTCAGTTCCTCATTTGCTGAACAAGTGTTAATGCTTGTGTGTGCCTGTGCAAGCTCAGTGTGCATGCAGGTAGAAGTGTTTGCATTGAATCTTAGAGCACAATCTGGGATTTGAAAATGAATCTATCATGTAAAAACACACGTGAGCAAACGTCCACTTCTAGAAAAGCTTCTAGAGGACGCTGTAGTTGCAAGGGTAGATTCGTTCATTCATTTTCTTACACATATCGGGGTCTGGGTTGTGGTGGCAGTTTATCACATGCTTCCCTACTCTCATCTAGGATCACTGACATCTCCTTTGGGGGGGGTTCCCAAGCCAGCTGGAAGTTGTGTATTCCCTCTTGTGTGTCTTCCCCGAGACCTCCTCCCAGCTGGATGTACCTAGAAGATCTCCCTCAGCAGATGACCTCAGGTGGCGCCTTTTGAGTCACAGGAGCAGTGACTCTCTTCAGAGCACATCATTATGCACACACACACACACACACACACACACACACACACACACACACACACACACACACACACACACACACACACACACACACACACACACACACACACACACACACACACACACAAAACATATCTGACCTTTAATATATGACCTTTGGCCTTCACAGATCATGATATTAAAACAGTCAAATATTTATTCACACACTCATTTTTCATTGAAAGTTTGCAGTCGTACCGACATACTGTCACACTTTTTTGCTTTTAATTGTGGTGTCTTTTTGTTTTTTGGAAGCATGACATTAAATTGTGTCAAACTGAGTCAAACGGTGTGTAAAATGTGACATTCTGTGATGCATTGATGCGGTGCAGAAATGACTGTTAGCCTGAATGGTTTTCAGCCCGATTCCAAGCTGAACTTGCCCTGTCAGAATGAGGGATCTCCTCCATCATCCAAAGATTGATTTCCCCCCCCGTGCAGCAGCTTTTAGAGAAGGATGACTGACCGTGTTAACAGTGACTGATTGGGGTTACTTTTACCTGCCTGTGCCCCCCAGTCGTTCTCTGGCTCTGTCTGCTGACCGGAACAAAGTGTGTGTGTGTGTTTTCACTCTGCATTAATACTGTGGGCTTCAGGGGTTTCCCACAATGACACTGGCTGCAGTGAAGCCATTCAGCTCTGTGTCGGTTTCTCCAACAGCGGTTCTGTGCAGCACCAGGATTTATCATTTCAGAACACTTCAAGAGTGGAATGCTGCACACAGGAATAGTCCCTTCAGCTGCTCCCTTGTTTTCACACGGGGTCACCATGTGTTGATTTGGCACAAGTTTGACACCAGGTGCCTTTCCTGACAATATCACAAACCGGTAGATTAATTGACTTTTCGGAATGCCATCACGAACTGCCGTCAGACTGGGTGGGGTTTGAACCAGGAACCATCCACACTGAAACCACTTGGCCCCCATTCCTATCACTGCAAACCTAATGTTCAAATTAATTAAAAAGATTAAGTAGAGTAAACTCAGTTTTAAGAAAATGTTCTACTTACTTAAATATTTCAAGTTTGTGTAACATGCTCTTGCTTTTTGAGTCAATTAAACTCAGAAGTTTTGATTGACTTGAACTAATTGTTTATTAAGTAAGAAAAACTTCAAAGCTTAACTTAAGCACAACTTTAAAGAATTAAGTAATTATATATGAAACGATTTGAGTTGACTTAGCAAACACTTTCGCATGGGTGGTGGAGAAATGGCTAGTATGTTTAGTTAGTTCTGGTACACAAGGTTCCCTGTTCAAACCCCACCCCTGCCACATTTCTCAATGTAATGTAGAGTTGCGTCAGGAAGGACATCCAGCCAGCTCATCATGCAGACCCACCTTGAGAGCAGCCAAAGGGACTTAATGAACACTTTAATTTAATGGTATTCATGCGGAACAAGTAGCATACGAGTATAATTGAAACTTTTAAGTTTATGAGCTCAAAAATTTTGTGGCAATCGATTGCGTCAATATTTTTGAGTTCTGCTAACGTATTCGGGTTTGCAGTGTATTATAATAATAATAATGATGAAACTGCTGGTGGTATGAATTTTTATGTTTATGCTTTAATTTTTTTGTATATTATCATTTTTTTATTATTTATTTATTGAGTTTATTTCTTTAGTGAGTTTTTTTTTGGGTGGAGGTGGGGTGATTTTTGTTTCATTTTAAGTAGTGCATTCATGGTGTTATATATTTGATTGCATTTGTCTATTTTTGATACTTTATGAAGATGATGTTAGTTGATAGAATACATCTCTAGGATGCTCCTGAACACATCATCAGTGATGTAACCTGGCGTCCTCGGGTGTTTCGGGTCTTTCAACATCAGACACGCTCACCCAGGTGACCCAGCCATGGTTGATCAGACCCAGCTTGTGTTCAGGTGGCATTCGCTACTCCCCATGGATCACTTCTCCTGATCCAGAGCCATCTGGAGGCTTTCTCTGCTTCCTCTGTGATGTTCTTGATGGCTCTTTTCCTCTCCATCCTGGTAATGCCGAATGCACTCAAGGTTTTATAGAGTGATTGGCCCGCAAACCCTCTGCAGCCAACCTCGATGGGCATACACTTCGCCTTCCAGCCCTGCTTGTGGCAATCTATGACCAGCTCCTCGTACCTGGTCCTCTTTCTGTCATGGGCCTCATCCAGTCTGTCCTCCCATGGCACTGTCAGCTCCATCAGGATGATGTTCTTCGTCTCCTCTGAGACCAGGAGAATGTCTGGCCTCAGGGTGGTTGTGACAATGTGCTGGGGGAACTTCAACTGCTTCTCCAGGTCGACAGACAGCTGCCAGTCCTTCACAGTCGCCAGTAGTCCTGGTGGGTTCCTGGCTCCTGCTGTTTTCCCAGGTGTAAAAATAAGTGTATTTTATTATTTATGTGTTATCCTCAGCAATTCTGTTTGTATTTTCCATGTATGAACATAACTGCTGTGAAACCATCACAAAGTAACACCTCACTTCTTTGATTTATCTTACTTCTGTGGAAACGGTCCGTCTATCACTGACACCCACACCTGCTTCTAATCCATCATTAGCCCGACAATCGCCCCTAAATTGGGCCAGCTACTGGCCTCTCTCTCCTAGCCTGTGATTAGTTGGCAGCCAAGACGCTGACGTCAGCCTCACGTTGATGTGGTGTGAGCGCTGCTCTCCTATTGGTCGTTTAGGAGAGGGAATTCCAGCACTACTCTCCTATTGGTCATGTAGGAGTAGGAAATCTCACTCCTAAATGAAGGCCAGTTTCTGGCGGGCTCATTCATCATCAATCCCGTATCCAGTAAATGTCCAGCAGGTGGCAGACACATCTATGGGATATTACATTGGCAAAACAAAGTTCTATCTATCTATCTATCTATCTATCTATCTATCTATCTATCTATCTATCTATCTATCTATCTATCTATCTATCTATCTATCTATCTATCTATCTATCTATCTATCTATCTATCTATCTATCTATCTATCTATCTATCTATCTATCTATCTATCTATCTATCTATCTATCTATCTATCTATCTATCTATCTATCTATCTATCTATCTATCTATCTATCTATCTATCTATCTATCTATCTATCTATCTATCTATCTATCTATCTATCTATCTATCTATCTATCTATCTATCTATCTATCTATCTATCTATCTATCTATCTATCTATCTATCTATCTATCTATCTATCTATCTATCTATCTATCTATCTATCTATCTATCTATCTATCTATCTATCTATCTATCTATCTATCTATCTATCTATCTATCTATCTATCTATCTATCTATCTATCTATCTATCTATCTATCTATCTATCTATCTATCTATCTATCTATCTATCTATCTATCTATCTATCTATCTATCTATCTATCTATCTATCTATCTATCTATCTATCTATCTATCTATCTATCTATCTATCTATCTATCTATCTATCTATCTATCTATCTATCTATCTATCTATCTATCTATCTATCTATCTATCTATCTATCTATCTATCTATCTATCTATCTATCTATCTATCTATCTATCTATCTATCTATCTATCTATCTATCTATCTATCTATCTATCTATCTATCTATCTATCTATCTATCTATCTATCTATCTATCTATCTATCTATCTATCTATCTATCTATCTATCTATCTATCTATCTATCTATCTATCTATCTATCTATCTATCTATCTATCTATCTATCTATCTATCTATCTATCTATCTATCTATCTATCTATCTATCTATCTATCTATCTATCTATCTATCTATCTATCTATCTATCTATCTATCTATCTATCTATCTATCTATCTATCTATCTATCTATCTATCTATCTATCTATCTATCTATCTATCTATCTATCTATCTATCTATCTATCTATCTATCTATCTATCTATCTATCTATCTATCTATCTATCTATCTATCTATCTATCTATCTATCTATCTATCTATCTATCTATCTATCTATCTATCTATCTATCTATCTATCTATCTATCTATCTATCTATCTATCTATCTATCTATCTATCTATCTATCTATCTATCTATCTATCTATCTATCTATCTATCTATCTATCTATCTATCTATCTATCTATCTATCTATCTATCTATCTATCTATCTATCTATCTATCTATCTATCTATCTATCTATCTATCTATCTATCTATCTATCTATCTATCTATCTATCTATCTATCTATCTATCTATCTATCTATCTATCTATCTATCTATCTATCTATCTATCTATCTATCTATCTATCTATCTATCTATCTATCTATCTATCTATCTATCTATCTATCTATCTATCTATCTATCTATCTATCTATCTATCTATCTATCTATCTATCTATCTATCTATCTATCTATCTATCTATCTATCTATCTATCTATCTATCTATCTATCTATCTATCTATCTATCTATCTATCTATCTATCTATCTATCTATCTATCTATCTATCTATCTATCTATCTATCTATCTATCTATCTATCTATCTATCTATCTATCTATCTATCTATCTATCTATCTATCTATCTATCTATCTATCTATCTATCTATCTATCTATCTATCTATCTATCTATCTATCTATCTATCTATCTATCTATCTATCTATCTATCTATCTATCTATCTATCTATCTATCTATCTATCTATCTATCTATCTATCTATCTATCTATCTATCTATCTATCTATCTATCTATCTATCTATCTATCTATCTATCTATCTATCTATCTATCTATCTATCTATCTATCTATCTATCTATCTATCTATCTATCTATCTATCTATCTATCTATCTATCTATCTATCTATCTATCTATCTATCTATCTATCTATCTATCTATCTATCTATCTATCTATCTATCTATCTATCTATCTATCTATCTATCTATCTATCTATCTATCTATCTATCTATCTATCTATCTATCTATCTATCTATCTATCTATCTATCTATCTATCTATCTATCTATCTATCTATCTATCTATCTATCTATCTTATTCACTGCATTTCCTAGGGCATGTTCCTAGGCACGAACATGCCTACATGTTCTCAACATATTTCTTGGCTTTTCCCAATCTGGTAAAACCAGACACAGTAACTTTATTTGAGATCAAATAAAGATTTGAGAAGCTTGTGTGTTATCTGTTTGAGCACCTTGAAGCACTTCCTGCTCTTTTCCGACCGCTATCTAACTGGGTTTCTGACTCAGATGCTGTGAGATTTTCATAAAATCCATGTTGAAGATCCACATCTGAGAAAGTCAGGGTTATAACCTTTATAGAAAAACTGATGCCGACATAATGCCGCTACTGCAGCCAATTTTATTTGACGATTACTTCCACTATATTACATCACGTCGCTTGTGAAACCGTACTGTAATTATGAAGCTGAACATTGGTCATAAAATAGAGAAAAGGTCAGCTTGCTTCTTTGTAAATTGGATTCCTCGCTGACATGGCACAGCTGGCAACAGTGTAGCTAATTTTCAACAAAGAAATTCTTCAAGAATCACTTTAATGTAATCTGATTTAGAAGTGGGGGTTTGATAGATTTAGGCTTAATGAACATGGAGATAAATTATTCAGTTATCACTGCATTACCATTATGTTCAAGTCTGAAAGAAAAAAAAAGGAAAATTTCAAAGATTCTGAGAAAACTGACTACCCAAGATGGTCCATGGAGACATGTTGGTGACACAAAGAAAGTGCCCATTCTTAAAGCAATGGTAAAGGAACGTGGAACCTAGAAGATGACCATTGTGACTCTCACTACAGGATCCAGCAGATCCATGAATAACAGACTGTCAGCTGGTTTCTACCAGGAGCACTTCCAAGTAGTCACAGCAGAGTCCAAATGACCAAGGTGTCACCTCTCCAGATGTTGTTCAGCATGGGGACAAAAATGTTAAGTAATGTTAAGCAAGCAATATTGATGATGTCTACTTGTAAGTGGATGGAAAAGGAGTGCTGGTGGTGGATATCCTGTTCGGTAGAGTCACAGGAACGAGTGATCCTGTTTTGCAGATGTTTTGAAAAACTTTGGGGAAAACATTGAGAACATTTGGCACAGGAATCTTCGGAATGTTTTTCCACCAGGACACATGTGGTCCATATGTCCACATCATCCATGATGGTCACCCAAGAATATACCTTGACAGTCAATGAACTCAAGTGGGTTTTTATTTTATTTGGTGTTATTCCACCAATGCTCGTGTGAAGTTTGTTTTTTGTATCTAGGTTTCAGAGTTTCTGGTTTTGTCCCACCATACCCATTATGAAAAGAAAAAAAAATGCTAATCCAACTGTAGTGACCAGTGTATTCTTTCTAGACGTAAATTTGGTCCCAGACACTGAACTATGCCTGTCCACTGGTCCTTTTGGTTGTATTGTGTTTAATAATCAGAATGGTTTAAATGCAGAGGACAATGAAAAGAAAAGCTTTGTACTTCTTTATTCAGACGCTCACCCACTTCACATTATTTGCACACTTGGGCGTGTTTCCCAGAAGGTCAGCAGTCATTGTTTTAACTTTGAAGATGAAGCTACGAAACCCACAATGGACATTACCTTGAAACATTTGGTGAAGGTATTGAAAGTCCCCTGTAGACTTTGAGGTTGGGGTCAGGACTACATTTGTCAGCCACATAAATTTCCAAAGAAAATGCCCTTCAAGAGTTTTCCCAATGATGCTTTTGGTGTTGTGGGTCACTTCCATGGAGGCCCAAAGGACAGACTCATACAACGGTTGTCAGATTAAATTTGTAAATGCAGGAGTGGACTATGCTGATAAATGACTGTGTTACTGTGTGTCACCTTGTAACTAAACTAATTCATTTTGGTGGATTCCAATTTTGCTCTGGAGAAGATCCAGTATATAGACTGGACAAACCCTCTGTAATGTCACCCATAGGTTTTCTGGAAAGTGGCTTTGAGGCTCACATGGGATGGCTCTGGATGTTGCCATCTAGGCAGTACTTAACTCCCTCTAACTCTGTAGAGTGTGGGCAAATCCAGCATGACCTGGGTGGGACAAATGAAGATTGAACATGCCCCCACAGATCGCAGTTCCCAAACCAGCGTTTGATTAACTGAAATTCTTGTTGACTGGGTGGTGGTTTTGGATGACCAACATATTGCCTCAGTAACCATTAGTGGTCCCAGTGTCACCAAGCTACCTGCTAATTAGTGCAAAGCTGGTGCTAACAATGCTAACGTATAAGTTACATAATAACTCAAGTTCAAGTTCAAGTTCATTTATTCCAGACATGTCAGAAACCATATGAACAAAACATTATGAATGCACCCACATCTACATATCTTTAACACCAAAGAGATTTAAATATATCCATACATATACACATACATACATACCTACATACTTAACTCAAAGGAGATACTGGAGGACCAATTTCTTTGATGGTCCATTAATACATTTAACCACTCAAAATAGTCAGAAAGGACAAACAGCCCGTTGGGTCAGGCCCCCACTACTTTGCAGCCAGTGCTCTTGGTGCCCTTACTCTGGCCAACATGCCGCCATCACCCATAATTATTAATACCTTTATGGCTTAAAATCGTGTAACCAAGACACATATCTTTAAGACTCAAAAACCGGACTAGTTGTTCACAAGTCCAATGCACTACCTAGCAGCTAGTAGGAAAATATTTCAATCTACATCTCACCTTGCTACAATAGCTAATAACTGATGAGTTATTAACAAAAAGAATTCACCTTCATATGGTTGTCACAAATGGGAAAACTAGCTTTTGAGACCAAAAGTATATTTATATGTACTGTAAATGTTAAGAATTCAATGTCAATCAGGGGAGGTGATGGTCTAGTGGTTAAGGTGTCCAGAAGATCATGGGTTCAAATCCCTGCCTGACTGGAAAATCACTAAGGGCCCTTGGGCAAGGCCTTTAATCCCCTATTGCTCCCGGTGTGTAGTGAGCGCCTTGTATGGCAGCAACCTGACATCGGGGTGATGTGAGGCATAATTGTAAAGCGCTTTGAGCATCTGATGCAGATGGAAAAGCGCTATATAAATGCAGTCCATTTAATTTCTATGGGGATTTCTTCACTTTTGGAGACAGCCTCTAGTGGCCATTCAAGGAACTGCAAGATTTACCACTCAAGACCTGAAACTGGTGCTTGGTTTGACACTACACAGTGAAGTAGAGTGAAATCAGCTCTACAGTCTTTTCAAATTTCATTTTTCAACTCCAATAAGAGTCATTCACAGCATGATAGAGTTGATGTTACTCGGTGATAGAACTGATTTAACACTGTGATAGAGTATATTTAGCTCTATTTGGACTGGGACCGGGGCAGCACAGTGGCTTAGTGGTTAGCACTGTTGCCTCACAGCAAGAAGGTTGTGGGTTCAATTCCCATGGCCTTTCTGGGTGGAGTTTGCATGTTCTCCCCGTGTTTGTGTGGGTTTCCTCCAGGTGCCCCGGTTTCCTCCCACATCCAAAGACATGCGGTTTAGGTGGATTGGGATCTTTAAATTGTCCGTAGGTGTGTGTGGGTGTGTCTGTGTTTGTTTGTCTGTTTGTGGCCCTGCGACAGACTGGCGTCCTGTCCTGGGTGTACCCCGCCTCACGCTCTATGACTGCTGGGATAGGCTCCAGCCCCCTGCGACCCTTAATTGGACTAAGCGGTAGAAGATGAGTGAGTGAGTGGACTGGGACCAAATGTTATCCTGTAAGAGTATATTTTACTCTGCAAAATTTACTGTGCAGAATTCCTTCTTGACACAACTCCATATATACAAGGAGCAATGGGCACTGGCATCCTCCAACGAGGGACCTTCTCACCGAGATGCAGGTTCACTAACCGCCTGCACCGCACCCTCAGGTCGCTCCCACCAAGTGAACTGTGTTCTTAATCTTTGTTTTATCCCATAAAATTCTGCAATTCCTTTAAAGAGTCCCATCGGGGTCCAGTGCCATAAGACCATTGATGTTTTGGTGTGTTGGAGAAGATGATGGAGGATGGATAGGATACTTGAGAGAACATGACAGGTAGTCGGATGATGGTGTGAAGGGGAAAGTTCCAGGAGGGTAAAGAGATGAGAGGGAAGGAGAGATGGATGAGGTTGCTGAAGAGAGAGTTGAACTTTGAATCGCGGGTACACGGCTTTATTTAGTGCATGCCTGCAGGTGTTGCCTAGTAACAGAGAGGAAACAGATCGAGAGATGAATTTTTCACTCTTCAGTTTTGCTCCGAGGCCTTACCCTCTTCCAAAACCCCAGCGCGTGTGCACGTCTAAACAAAGACTCTCCCCCGTTCTGTCTTTGTCCCTTATCAGACTGTCACACACACACACACACACACACACACACACACACACACACACACACACACACACACACACACACACACACACACACACACACACACACACACACACACACACACACACACACACACACACCATCCCTCATTAGCAGTCAGGATGGCTGCTGTCCTCCTGTCAGGAAGAGGATGCGAAAAGGAGGGCACGGAGAGGAATCCGGGAAGAAATGCAGAGAATTCCTCCTGTTAACAAATAAAATAATTCCATCAAGGTTGTTGCCATAGCAGTTGTTGCTCTGCAACACTTTCTCATCACTGCTCAGCATCATCTTAGTTTGCAGGTGAAGTTCTGTGGTGCATTCCATTTGGGATCAAAACCTTCAGTCCCTCTGATGCAGTATGTTCCTGGAAAACGACCCCTCCATGACCCTGTGTGGCGGTGGTCAAAGTTCGGTTGAGGGTGCACAGAACATGTCGTGTTTCTTTAATCAGCCCACTTGAGGCCTTTGTTTAAACATGCACAAGCTAATTGATGAAGTGTCACGTAAATCACATTTCTCAGATGCACCTCTGGTGGTTGTCGGGGTTGTGATGACTGAAAAACCGAACAGATCACCCAGAACTCACACACAAGTTGCTTCATTAATGTGGCTAATGATCCATTGTCAGCACCAGCAGTGGGTTTCTGGAGTATTTCTTCATTATGTCCCTGCAAATGATACGTCCTATAATGTAGTACCACTCTGTACGGCCGCAGCCGAGGGAAGGGAGGTGCTTTGCATCTTAACTCGCTATTATCTGCAGAGGTTTCTGGCTTTGTGTTCTCTAATTTTCCACATGCACGCCCGACTTCCTTTTATCTGGCACGATCACTGTGTTGTAATTTTCCTTGGCAACGGCAAGAAGAAAAGGATCACCTTGTGCAAAAATCTCAGTTAGACCTTAAAGTGGATCTGTATCAAATTTAAGGCTCACACAGCATGTTTTTCCTCCAAACACCTCAGTGAAAGTCAATACTCTTAACAGCTGCCAGTAGAGTCGATTGTCATCATCAGCTTCAACCCTGATGCACTTACGTAGACGTATCCAGGGAGGGAACTCGGGTTTTCTGAGGCGGGTGCCATGATCGCTTGGTCGTGCCGAAATCATGTATACACAAGTTTAAACAAGAGCAATCAGAGATTTCTGACATAGGCCAATTTGGCAGTACATCCAACCAGCCTCACAACCGCAGACCACGTGTAACCACACCAGCCCAGGACCTCCACATCCAGCATGTTCACCTCCAAGATCATCTGAGACCAGCCACTCAGACAGCTGCTGAAACAATCGGTTTGCATAACCAAAGAATTTCTGCACAAACTGTCAGAAACCGTCTCAGGGAAGCTCATCTGCATGCTTGTCATCCTCATCGGGGTCTCGACCTGACTCCAGTTCGTCGTCGTAACCGACTTGAGTGGGCAAATGCTCACATTCGCTGGCGTTTGGCACGTTGGAGAGGTGTTCTCTTCACAGATGAATCCCGGTTCACACTGTTCAGGGCAGATGGCAGACAGCGTGTGTGGCGTCGTGTGGGTGAGCGGTTTTCTGATGTCAATGTTATGGATCGAGTGGCCCATGGTGGCGGTGGGGTTATGGTATGGGCAGGCGTCTGTTATGGAGGAAGCATTTTATTGATGGCATTTTGAATGCACAGAGATACCGTGACAAGATCCTGAGGCCCATTGTTGTGCCATACATCCAAGAACATCACCTCATGTTGCAGCAGGATAATGCACGGCCCCATGTGGCAAGGATCTGTACACAATTCTTGGAAGCTGAAAATGTCCCAGTTCTTGCATGGCCGGCATACTCACCGGTCATGTCACCCATTGAGCATGTTTGGGATGCTCTGGACCGGCGTATACGACAGCGTGTACCAGTTCCTGCCAATATCCAGCAACTTTGCACAGCCATTGAAGAGGAGTGGACCAACATTCCACAGGCCACAATTGACAACCTGATCAACTCTATGTGAAGGAGATGTGTTGCACTGCATGAGGCAAATGGTGGTCACACCAGAAACTGACTGGTATCCCCCCCCAATAAAACAAAACTGCACCTTTCAGAGTGGCCTTTTATTGTGGGCAGTCTAAGGCACACCTGTGCACTAATCATGGTGTCTAATCAGCATCTTGATATGGCACACCTGTGAGGTGGGATGGATTATCTCAGCAAAGGAGAAGTGCTCACTATCACAGATTTAGACTGGTTTGTGAACAATATTTGAGGGAAATGGTGATATTGTGTATGTGGAAAAAGTTTTAGATCTTTGAGTTCATCTCATACAAAATGGGAGCAAAACCAAAAGTGTTGTGTTTATATTTTTGTTGAGTGTATAAAGGAAAATCTTGATCCAGAATCCAGATCCGAATCACCTCCAAAATTCAGTGGAGTCTTCCATGCTCCAATATCTATCTGTGGTGCAAATTTGATGAGAATCTGTGAAGTAGTTTCAAAGTACTCCTTCAAAGAATAGCCGATATAAAGGAAAATCTTGATCCAGAATCCAGATCCGGATCACCTCCAAAATTCAGTGGAGTGTTCCATGCTCCAATATCTATCTGTGGTGCAAATTTGGTGAGAATCTGTGAACTAGTTTCAATGTACTCCTTCAAAGAATATATAAAGGAAAATCTGGATCCAGATCCAGATCACCTCCAAAATTCAGTGGAGTCTTCCATGCCCTAATATCTGTCTGTGGTGTAAATCTGATGAGAATCTGTGAAGTAGTTTCAAAGTACTCCTTCAAAGAATAGCCTGTATAAAGGAAAATCTTGATCCAGAATCCAGATCCGGATCACCTCCAAAATTCAGTGGAGTCTTCCATGCCCTAATATCTATCTGTGGTGTAAATGTGATGAGAATCTGTGAAGTAGTTTCAAAGTACTCCTTCAAAGAATAGCCTGTATAAAGGAAAATCTTGATCCAGAATCCAGATCTGGATCACCTCCAAAATTCAGTGGACTCTTCCATGCCCTAATATCTATCTGTGGTGTAAATTTGGTGAGAATCTGTGAAGTATAATTTTGATGTAATCCTTCAAAGTGTATATAAAGTGAAATCTTGATCCAGAATCCGAATTGGGATCTGGATCATCTCTAAAATTTAATGACATGTTCCATTGTCTAATATGTATCCGTGGTGAAAATTTAGTGAGAATCCGTGAAGTAGTTTTGATGTAATCCTTCAAAGCCTATGTAAAGTGAAACTTGATCTAGAATCCAGATCCAGATCACCTCCAAAATTTAATGTAGTCTTCCAGGTCCTAATATTTATCTGTGTTGAAAATTTCATCAAAATCCATGCAGTACTTTTGAAGTAATCCTACTAACAGACAGACAGACAAATAAATAAATAAACACCGATGATTTTATTACGTCCTTGGTGGACATAAAAAGGCATCAGATGCAGACCCTGCATGCTCTGCACACTGAGACATAAGTTTAAAATATAAATTAAGAATATATATACACTTGTTTCCTTGTAGTATTTGCTAGTACAAACAGTAGCATTTGTTAGTACAAATAAATGCCATTTGAATTTGGCTAATTATAATATACACATATGTCATCAGACCTGCTGTGTCTCTGTGTCTGTGAATGTGGAATAACTTCAACTCTGCACTCTTTCTTCTTTTCATGCAGTTATCTGTGACGTAAGCTCTGGCACTAGGATGGCGGTAACGTGAGCCGTGGCTTCTCGCCTCCTCCCGCCTCTCTCTATCGTGCATCTTAGCTGTTCTTTGTACACTCTGGTTACTATAAATATTTTATATGGCACAGTGCATGTGGGAAAAAAAAGTATTTTTAGCTTCTTCCAGTGCCTTTGCTATAAAAGTCATGTTCTTTTGAAAGAACATGACTTTTATGCAAAGAGACCAAGATGACTGAGACTTTGGGGAATGATGGTACACAGACTGAAGTTTCAATCCAGCAAATTTCAAGAAATTTGAAATTAGATAAGATTAGATTAGACAGAACTTTATAAATCCTTTGGGAAGACTCCCTCAGGGAAATTGAGGTTCCAGCAGCATTGTATAGCAGCACACAGGGTAAGAAGCACACAGAGTATCAAAAGTGAAAAAAGAAAAACAGTTTGCAATGTAAATGCACAATATAAATACCAGATGTACTGATCAATACTGGTTTACTGGCTACCAGTCTTCCTCTCTGTCTTCCTGTTACTCCTCCTCCCCCTGTCTGAGCAGCTGTACAGTCTCGAGCTTTGTAGGATTTATTACAATTTTTATGGGTTGATTTTTTTTTATGGGGGTGGGGGGTGTCACCCTGTATTTCTTGTACATGACACATGTATCCATTGTTTTTCTGAATTACCAAATTAAATACAGACACTAAACCTGGCCTAGGTTAGAGCTGCGTTTCCGTAACATGCTGGGATTGTGCTGACTACTTTTTGAAAGCAGGTATCCAAAGTGGATAAATCTGAAAACGGTGGATCCGTGTCTTCGTGAACAAACAATGTGGAACTTTTCTGAAACAGTGTCGTAGCCCCACCTCTTGAACACCAGCCACTCATCATTAATGACATGTTGTGGTTGCTAACAGGGTAATTTAAAATTATTTCTTTTTTAAATTTAAATTTTTTTTTTTTGTCTTAGTAGATTATTAATGGAATTTATTTTCATCGCTAGCAAAGTGCTGAAGAAACAAAGGATGGCTGTGGTGAACACTGATTGTGAATAAATGGAGCGCTGTGACGCTAATAACATAATTGCAGAAAGGACTTTCAGCTTTTAAAGTAATGTTTTTTCTTCTTGTTGGTGATGGGACAAAGCGGCAGAACATGTTTATTCACAAGCAATTTCCACGGTAAAGAATTAAATTATTTTCAGACGTCGCCTCCCAAAACAATAGCATCTTATGTGGACAACAGTTTTCGACTGTGATGATGAATCCGGCTGAAAGGACGCAACAGGTCAGATTAAAATACTTTATAGTTACTCTCTGTGCTGGTATGTAAAGTTTTAGTTT
Source organism: Thalassophryne amazonica (assembly GCF_902500255.1). Classification (NCBI taxonomy): domain Eukaryota; kingdom Metazoa; phylum Chordata; class Actinopteri; order Batrachoidiformes; family Batrachoididae; genus Thalassophryne; species Thalassophryne amazonica. The sequence goes on from NC_047122.1 coordinate 61,370,007, forward strand.
CTTCTGCTACATTGATTAGCACCTTACACCGGTTATGTGCATGCTCCATGTCTTCTCTGTTTTTTGTGGAAACAAACAATAACAACAACAAAAAAAAAGCTTCACAATGTAATTATTTCAAATATATTTTTTTAAGTGTTTCAGCAATTACATGTCAGCTGCTGGTTGAGAACAACTGTAAGAGCCCTTCTAGTGTGAAATGTGCCCTAAAAGCACACATAAATTTAAACTGACAAGCTGTTTCTGGCACTTGTGTTTTGCTGTGAGCTGGAAAACCCCAGTCACATTAAATATTATAATGCAAACTAAGACAAAATTGGCTATTGGCTAATTGACAAGCTATGGTTTGAATCAGCAGGGTGCATAAAAATGTCTATGACAAACGAATCTGCAGAGAGCAATGTGTCAGTTTCAGCTGCATTATGCAGACTCAAACAAAAAAAGACTCAAAGCAGTGAAATGACACAAGACACTGGAATTAAAGGCTTTGTTTCCCCCATGCATTAACTGTAATGTGATTAAAATAATGTCTCAGAGTGGTTCAAAGTCCGGCCACTTGACAGACACATTGAGTTGTGACTTATTTTTTCTCTGTCGTCATTTGTCTGTTTAGCATGCCTGCCTTTCAATTAAGCGGCTGACGTTTGCTGGCTTGGGGCCAAAAAGTAATTTATTTTGGCTCCACTTAACTGCATATGCACACACGCACACACATGCATGCACTCAAGCATGCACGCACACGAAGTGCATATATGGTGTGTGTACAAATACGGTCATACACATACATGCACGGCACCCCTACAGCCCATCTCATACATGCATCTCAACAGGGAAACATGTATTATTTAACAGCATATTTCCATGTGAAATACAGATGTGTTGGGCAAGAATGCATAATGCATCATTTCTGCACTGGATGGGATTGTCACTCTACTGGATTTGAAATTTGTAGGATCTTTAATGTTCGGCTTTCTGCACACCACAGCTTTATCTCAGTTACACAGAGTGACACACAATATTTGGCTTTTCATTCTGCAGACATTTGTGCTTCTGGTCATGAAACTTAAAACAATGATGGTCTAGTGGTTAAGCATTGGGCTTTGGACCAGAGGATCCTCTGTTCAAATCCCAGCCTGACCGGAAAATCACTAAAGGCCCTTGGGCAAGGTCCTTAATCCCCTAGTTGCTCCCGGTGTGTAGTGGGCGTCTTGTATGGCAGCAGCCTCACATCGGTGAGTGAAGTATTGATTTAAAAAGCGCTTTGAGCATCTGATGCAGATGGAAAAGCGCTTTATAAATGCAGTCCATTTAAAACATCCAAGTCAAGTCAAGTCTGGGAGCATACGCACATCCACGACACCACAGAACCATCCTGGATTCTCAATCGCAACCCCCCAGGTAGACAACCAGTCCACCCCCACCTCTTAAAAGTAACCATCTACGAGTAACCATCATATCTTCCACAACCAGGGAAAACATGAGTGTCCCCTTGGGCTTTTCCAGCCACTGGGATCCTCAAAACTAAGACACCCAGAGAAAGGTGCCACGTGGCAAAAATGATGAAGCTGATGTTCCCTTACAATGCAAGTTATACGCCTCCCTAAATAACTGTTTCTTTAGCACAAAGTCATTCCAGTGGTACCCAAAGATCCTCTGAAGAGACCAAGTATCAAAGACATCCGGTTGTCACCTTAGGTGACTGGTTAGTATCCAAGTCTCACAACCCTATGAGACAGGAAGCACCAGGACCCTAAAGACTTGGACATTTGTCCTCCTGCAAAGATCAGTCAGTATTACCCTGGATCTTTGTCTTGACCATGGACAATCCCAAACCCAGATCTCATGTTCTGCTATCAGAGTATCCACTGATTCAGCAAAGATCACAGCATCGTCCGCAAAGTCAAGGTCAGTCAACCTTTCCACCCCATGTGGCTAATAATGACATTTAATATTAAAAATAAAGGAAATCTGTTGAATAAATTGCATGACGCATGCACCAACTAAACTATTCAGATTAAATTATCCCCCACTTCTCCCCAAGAAATAAAAAAGTGAAGATCCACAGTGCACTATAGTTTTCTGATGTTTTCTGGAGTTTTGTTTTACTAGTCTGGGAGGCCTGTGACTTATATACTGAAAAATCATGTTTTTTAAATTATTAAATAAATTATACAAACTATTCATACAGTAATTTACCAGAAATCAAAGCACTAAACAAAATAAACTCTGATAATAAAAGACTAAATGCCAATAATAAAAAGTACAATACAAGAATGCAGAAAAATCCCAAATTAAAAAGCTGATGATACAGAAAAAGGCACAACTTATACTCCAGTACAACTTCTATATGGGGTTTTTCTCTTCAAGAGGCATTTTTGAACAAGTGCGACTTATACCCTGGAAAATATGGTACTTTAAATGGTAAGCTGCTGCTTCCCATGTCTACACTGCCTTCAGAAAGGGGGTGTCTCAGTGGGCATCCAGCAGAGCAAGCAGGAGTTCAAATATGGTTGTGTGTTACGTATGTCACAGATGTCTAAAATCAGCTGTTTCCCGGCCTAAAATTTGCTTTTGATGGGCTACTTTGTACATGAACAATTATGAAACCTTAACCGTAAGCTTTACTAATAAAGGTTTAATAAAAGCAGATTTGCACACTTTAACTGTAAGAGATCTTCAGTGCCATGGAAAGGTCCTTGTGGCATCCCCTGACTTGTGCTTTTCAAAAATCATTTATCTCAATTGTCGTTTTCTTTTGTCTTCATGGTGTCGACTTTGCCAGAATCCTGACTCATATAACAAACTGGACCATCCACACATATGCATATTGAAAAGGCAGTAAATTAAAACCTTAATTAAACACAGTTGATCAACATTTCACTGACCGCGTGGCTACTAAAGCTAAGTGGCTCTAATAGTGACAACTTAGTTGCGTTGCATTAAAAGCTGTGATTTTTTTAAATTATGAAATCCATTGCTTTGTGTTATTTTTTAAAATCATTTTAAAATTTTAAATTTAAAACATTAGGCTCTGTGTTGTTTATGCTTTAATCCAGACAGCAAGTTGATTCTGGGAAACTGCCGCTGCACGCAGACTGCTGAGAGGAGGCGGACGATGAAACGGAGAGACTTACAGGACACCTTGTACGTAATGAAAGTAATTAATTGAGACGTAGAGGACGGTGTGGCTCCCTGCTCTTTGGGCAGTGTGGCCTCAGATTACAGTCCTGCTTCAGTGAGGATCACAGTGTGCTTTACCGATGACTAAACAGCCTTCATCACAAACACAATGTACCTGATAGAAACAATTCATTTGGTTGATTTTCACTTTCCATATTCTGACTCAGTCAAGTGCATGATGGTGTGCTGGTGCACGCTGGTTTTATCATCAAAATTTATGTGCAGTCTTAAAGGTGCTGCAAGCACTTCCACAGCTGCAAACATAAGTCGACAGCTTTGCCACTAATTGTACATAAAATAGAATTAAAGAGACATGTCGGTTATGTGGCATGCTTGAGTCCAACTTGTCTCAAAAGCATTAGCTCAAAAATGGCCAAATAATGGATAAAAAAAAAAAAAATAAATAAAAAAATAAAAAAATTATTTATTTGCAGAAGAATAGATCAATGAAATGTGTAGAATCACATACTAAAAGTTCCTGAAAATTCCCCTTGTGGCTTTTTCTGAATTCAAGATGGCGTCCAAAATGGCCGCTGTATTTTTTTAAAATGCATATATTTGTTTTAGGAACCTGATTTAACTGTCTAAATATATGTCACAGGGCAGGAGAAACCCTTTACCATGATTATCTAGAGGTTTTAGATAAGAATTCCTAAATTTTAGCATTTTGCAGAAGCAGAGTTGAGGTCGTGCATCTATCTATCTATCTATCTATCTATCTATCTATCTATCTATCTATCTATCTATCTATCTATCTATCTATCTATCTATCTATCTATCTATCTATCTATCTATCTATCTATCTATCTATCTATCTATCTATCTATCTATCTATCTATCTATCTATCTATCAATGGCTGCCAAACAAAAACTGTAAAATTAAAGAAAAATATTGTAGTTCAAAAAGAGAGAAAAAAATAGTTTGATAAATAAATAAATAAATAAATAAAACGGAAAAACACTGTTATGTTACTGACCCCCCCCCCCCCCCCCCCCCAAAAAAATTATTATGATAAAATACCTTTAATAAAGTTATGGCACTAACAATTAAACTACAATATTTAAGAGATATATATTTAATCATTATAGATAGTCATTGTCCTTTTGCAAAAATTTGTATGTAATTTAAGAAAGAGGAAGAAATAAGAGTAGAAATAATATAGTAACTTTAATAGCTTTAACACCATTTGCCAAATTTTAGTACATTTTCAAAATTGTAGCTTTAAAAATGACTGAAGAAATAATATAGTATTTTTTATGTAAAAAAAAGAAAAAAAAAGAAAAATGTAATTTGTCATGGTGGGCATAACACCTAAAATAACAATTAAAATAAAACTAGATAATGACTGTATTTTGAGATTTGCCTTTGTAGTTGAATTAGTACAGAAAACTGTAATACAAAGCTAGTTATTTTCAGAAATTAGTTATTTTTGATACTTTTATGCTTTTCCAAAACCAAAGAAAATCAGGTTTGTACTTGCAAACTGGTCAGTGAACTCCATTACCCTGTGCTTCCTGAAAGATATAGGCTACATAAAGGGGCTTCTCACCAATTTTACAGTTTTTCTTCATTGGTTTGGCTCATTTCTTGAAACTGAGATGACATTCTCAAAATGACATGGACAAATCCCCAAATTAACTTGCGGTTTCTCAGAACAGAATGGCATTTCTCATTGCTTTCATCACATTTCAAATGCCTTGTACATGTTCCAAGCACTTAGTACATCTTTGCAAATGGTTATGTACAAAGTGGCCTACATTTAACACAATCAGCCTACATTTAGAACATTTTCCAAAAATTCATCATCTGCAGAATAGTCTGCTCAATTGTCAAAATTAGTTAAGAAATTGGAATACAATACAGCACACATATTTTGGAACATTTCATACATTCATGACAATCAGGTGAGTAGGTAACAGGTGAAAGCAGGTTTTGACGAGGAGGAGTGTCCCACATTACAGGTGACCCAATCCATCAGTTTGTTGAGTTACCTGACAGGTGTTGCCTATGATTTTGAATGCTGGCATTGCTGTATATATACAGCTTGGCCTGGTGCTAGTACTTTTTCCAGTGTCAACATGGAGAGACCGCAAGTACAAGGCCAACCCCCACTTGGAGGAAGGGGACGAGGAAGAGAAGGAAGAGGAGGAGGAGGATTGAAGGTGCGTGGTGGTAGAGGAGTAGGAAGAGGAGGTGTGAGGGTTTGTGGTGGTGGAATAGGAGGAAGAGGAGTTCGTAGACATCATCCTGTCCCGGATGAAATTCGGGCCACCATTATTGACCATGTAGTCAACCATCGCCTCACAATGGCAGAGGCAGGGCGCCTAGTTTAGCCTAATGTGCCACGCTCCACAGTCTCCTCCATCATACAAACCTTTCGCCGGGAGAACAGGTATGCACTCAGGCAATGACGGAACTACAGAATTCTCTAAGAAAGCCTTACTGTACTGTTACCGTGTTTGATTCAGTGTGTGTGTGTGTGTGTGGGCCCATAGGCTACTGCAAAATCTCACCTCAATGTCACAGTATGATACAGCACACTATATTGTAGAATGACAAACAAAATATGGTTGTACTGTAAATTAGACAAAATACAACGTTGAGGTTTACAGTAGTATTGCAGTGCATTTGTAAGTACAGTAGCCTACAAAAGCTATAGAATGAGGTGGGAGAAGACGGGAGGTGGGTGGGAGAAGACGACTGCTCACTGATCGCCAAGAAGGAGAGATCTGCAACATGGTCATTGCAAATAATGCAATCACACTGACACAGATCCGTGACACAATCCTCCAAAACAACAGTCTTCCAAAACATCAACTCCATCAGCATATCCACAATAGACCGGGTACTGAAGAAAAACCTCATGAGCATGAAGCAGATCTACAGAGTACCATTCGAACGGAACACAGACAGAGTGAAAGAGCTGCAGTACCAGTATGTGCAGGTAAGCCAATTATTCATGGTCTATCAGTTTGTATAGCCTACACTATGCAGAGGTTCCAATTTCTGAGGGTTACCAGTATCCTCTTTACCTTTGGAATCCAGCTTTACAATACAGTATCTGACCACAGCATTTTGCCAAAGAACTGTAACAGAACACTGTCGTCATTATGTCTCCCTTCTATTTGTGTCAGAAAACTACCTGCAGAACCTCTGCATATGCCTGCACTCTAGGTTTGGAACCACAGTGGGTTATATTGACTTTGTGAAGAGTATTACTGCTGTGACTTTGTGACCCATCTATATGACTGATTTGGTTTATTTTTCTCTTTTGTAGAGAATCCTGGCACTAGAGGGGAATGAAACCCCCCATATCCTAGTATTTGTTGATGAGGCAGGGTTCAACCTGGTCCAGGGCCGCAGGCGTGGCCGAAACATCATTAGCCAGCGGGCCACAGTGGATGTCCCCGGCCAGCGGGGGGGAAATATTACCATGTGTGCGGCTATATCTGAAAATGGTGTGGCCACACGCATGGCAAGCTTGGGCCCATACAACACTGAGAAACTCCTCCATTTCCCAGACCGTTTGTATCTGGGTTTAGTTCTAGAAAATGAGAGGGGTCTCGAAGGGCCCCACCTACCCCAGTTTGTCGTCGTGTGGGACAATGTGAGCTTTTACCGTGGCCCACGCATCAGGGCATGGTTCAACACGCATCCAGGGATGCATAATGTCCCACTACCTCCATATTCTCCATTCCTTAACCCTATTGAGGAATTTTTCGCCGCTTGGAGATGGAGAGTGTATGAACATCATGCCCAGAACCAGAGGTCCCTCCTTAATGCGATGGATGCTGCCTGTGATGATATAACAGGCGATCAGTGTAGAGGATGGCTCAGGCATTCACGGCGCTTCTTCCCATGGTGCATTTCTAGAGAACACATCAGATGCGATGTTGATGAGAATTTATGGCCATACAGACTGCAGCGGATGAATGGCCAGGAAGATGAGGAGGGTGACCAGGAGAGAGAGGGGAGTGACACAGAGTAGTCAGAATGTTACTGTATTTCATTTGTGATGCTTGACTGTTTTTTTTACATACTGTAATGTATTTTGTTTTGTTTTTGCAGGTTTTTGTATTTTGTATACATAGTATATTGTATACATTTTCCTTTGTATTTTTTTTCTTTCCTACCTACAGTAATGTGTAGAAATTTACTTGTGAATAAAAATAGTTACAATTTCCTCAGCAGAATGAGTGCAGTGTGTGTGGTGTGAAAATTGCATTCCTTTAGCTAGACCTCTGCCATAAAGACAAAACATCTAAGTATTTTGACTTGCAGTACTTACACAATGCCAAAGGGACAATGCATTTTGGGGGCACTGATGATTTGTGTGAGAAAGGAATGACACATGGGTAAACTATTTTTGGAGCGATATGAGCATGTGATGAGGATCCATGTAGTTGTGTTGCACCGTCCAGTTTATTTTGACAGGAGGACGACATGAATGAAAATGTGCCAAAGCAATTGAGAAGGATCTATGCCATTTTTATGATGCTGACTATATGGGAGAGGGACTTCATTTTGAAGCAAGAATGAACGTTTTGGGAGACGTGACATTTTGCTGGTTATCTGAAGTGTTGCGAAGAACTGTAAGTCTGTTTTTTCCAATTTACATTATAGTTATAGGAATGTCATCTCAGTTTCAAGAAATGAGCCAAACCAATGGAGAAAAACTGTAATAATAATAATTATGTTACCTAAGCCATTTATCTTGTATGGTAACATTATTATGCAATTCAAACAATATACTTTATTTATTTTAAATAAATACTGCGGTCTTACATAAGTCTGAGCGCTTCACTCTCAGACTGCAGGCTTACTTGTAGTTCCTAGGGTTTGTAAGAGTAGAATGGGAGGCAGAGCCTTCAGCTTTCAGGCTCCTCTCCTGTGGAACCAGCTCCCAATTCAGATCAGGGAGACAGACACCCTCTCTACTTTTAAGATTAGGCTTAAAACTTTCCTTTTTGCTAAAGCTTATAGTTAGGGCTGGATCAGGTGACCCTGAACCATCCCTTAGTTATGCTGCTATAGACTTAGACTGCTGGGGGGTTCCCATGATGCACTGAGTGTTTCTTTCTCTTTTTGCTCTGTATGCACCACTCTGCATTTAATCATTAGTGATCGATCTCTGCTCCCCTCCACAGCATGTCTTTTTCCTGGTTCTCTCCCTCAGCCCCAACCAGTCCCAGCAGAAGACTGCCCCTCCCTGAGCCTGGTTCTGCTGGAGGTTTCTTCCTGTTAAAAGGGAGTTTTTCCTTCCCACTGTCGCCAAGTGCTTGCTCACAGGGGGTCGTTTTGACCGTTGGGGTTTGGCTTTGCCTTACAATATAAAGCGCCTTGGGGCAACTGTTTGTTGTGATTTGGCGCTATATAAATAAAATTGATTTGATTATTTTTGATATAGAGTAATTATATTTTATTAATACTAAATCCATAAAGCTGAGGATTATGCATTTCAAATAAATAGGATTTATTACAGTAATGAATATGCATCATGTAAGATTTATTTGGTAGGTTTGTATTAAAATTATCTAAAAGTAAATGGGAATTTGTCATGTAATAAAATTACATAAATCTTAAAGTTAGGGTTAAATATTTCTGTGAGTGCACCCGCTCAGATCCCTGTGTCGTTTCATCACAGATTTAACAAATCACACAAATTGCATCCAATAGGCGTTATTGTATTTGGAACAAAGGCAGCAAAGTGAACACATAAACACACGTTGTTTGTTCGTCTTTCTTCTCTTTCTTGTGGTTGATTTAGATTTATTTATTTACTTATTTTGTTGAGGGAATCTTGTGTTATTTTCACAATGGAATAAAGACTGTTTGCCTGTTGCGTCCACTCTGAATAAATGTGTGTAAGCACACATAGAATTTTAATTTGACTGAATTATTTAGTATGTTTATTGTGTTCACAGAGCAAACACGCAGCTCCCCTGCTTGCCTCGGCCTCCTCTGAGTATCACAGCCATCAGACGTACTCCAAATGTACTCAGGGATCAATTAACAGGGATTTGTCAGCACGTGTGTTCATTTAAGTTTTACTGCACGTGCACCGGCACTGACATGAGCCGAGACGAGGCTGTGCACAGATCAGTTTCCTGATCGTACCTACAGGGACCTGAGTCTCAGAGATGCAATAAGTGTTTAGCAAATGGAAAGAATTTTTATCTGAACTATAGGAAGGCGCCGGAAAATGAAGGGGTAGGACACAAGGCTAAAAAAACCCAGCAGTGCTGAGTCTGAGGTCCTGCAGACTCCATACCAGACCATTGTGGTGAAGAAGGCGCTCAGCTACAACGTGAGACTCTCAGTTTACTGGTTCATTTGCGCTCTGATCCTCACTTGTAGTCATGAGCTTTGAGTAGTGTCCAAAACTAAGTCTCGGATAAAAGTGGTGGAATGAGATTCTGTCGGATATCAGGGACAGGATGAGGAGACCAAATATCCGGGAGGGATTCAGAGTAGAGCTGCTGCTTTTTCACATTGACAGGATCCAGCTGAGGGGGTTCAGACATCTGGTGAGGATGCCCCCTGTTCGTCTCTCTAGGCAGGTCTTCAAGGCACATCCAACTGGGAGTATGCCCCAAGGAAGACCCAGGCTGTTTCTAGAGACCTCAGAACCATGTGACCCCGGGACCAGCGATCTTGGAACCACTACAATCTTGGACCCACTACACAAAACTTATAAAATCTCTTGTTTTTTTTCTCTTTAATGTCATTTCTAACAGAGAATGCCATTTACTCTTCAACCTGTCTTAAAGTCTGCTGCAGAAAACACACTGTGTGATTCTGACAACGTAGTGGCTCTGAGATTGTATCTGTACTGCTGTTGCCGAGATCGTTTGGTTCTGAGGTCTCCAGTTACCACCCAGGAAATACTGGAGGGATTGTATTTTCCAGCTAAACTGGAAATACCTCAGAAGAGTTAGAATACTTGGCTAAGGATACGGAAGTGTGGGATGAGGTACTTGGTCTGTTGCCACCACAACTCAGACCCAGATAAGCACCAGAAAATGGATGAATGGATACATATACAGAATTGAATCACTTTGACTAACACAGTAACCTATCCATCATATTTAATCCATATTGGTGCCAAACTCTTAAACAGTTGTGACCACAAACTTGACCTTTTTATGTCACTCAAGCTCAGTGGGTAGGAGTTGGACTGCCAATATGTAGACCTGGGTTCAGTTCTCAGTCACGCCATCTGTCTCCTTTTATAAGATTCATTCATTTATTTCATTTATTTATTCGTTCCGAGCAAATTATCACAAGAGGAAAATAATAAGATACTTAAGATAATAAGAAAATAATAAGATATAATAAGATACTTCATCATCTGCATTGTCCCAGTAACCCCAGGTTTGCCTGAGAAGTAACCTGTGACAGACTGCTATCTAGTCTCAGGGACAGCAAACTAGTAGACTCTAATCCAATTCACACTACGGAATCGAGGTACAAGCAGCAGCGCCAATGGGCCTCAGAGCTTATACAGGACTTACTTCTTCCATTTCTAATCCTGTCTGCACTCATTAGAGGGCAAAGCACAGGCCCGATGGTTCAAATTCATTTTCTCCTCCAACATCGCCATGGTTTCCAACAACTAGGTGGCAACTAAGAGCTGTGCACACGTCAATTTCATTGTGAATCTAACAGAACCCTAATAGTTGTTGGACTACAAATATCTAGAACTGGGTTTGATTTCCTGTCACACTACCTGTTTCTGTCATTGGACAAGATGCTTCATAATCATTGTCCCAGTCCCAAACTAGGGTTGGGACGACTCATGAAAACCATGAGTTGACTCCTCGGGTACACTTAGTTGTCAAAATAGTCAACAAAATATACTAGTCTTGACAATAAATGAATAAAGTTCAATCTAAACAGTGAAACTCCAAAATGATTTTAAGTTTAAAATAAACTAGAACTACAAGTTGAAAGCACAACATTAACACTGTGAACTACATGGAAACATTGCTTGAAGCAAGATATTTGCTCAGAGGCTTTAATTAAAGGAAGTGCTGGCTACTAGTTCTTGTTGGCCTATGTTGGTTCCTTCTTGATATCTGCCATCGGTGAAACAATCTCATCAAGGGTACCAGTCCCCCATCTGTTTTTGATAGCTGGGCAGGAAAATCAGAATTACCCAACTAGTTGACTAGAAGAAAATCAGATGACCGGTTGAACACTAGTCATACTTGATTATTATGACTAATCAACACAACCCTAGTAGGAAAAAAAAAATACAGATGGTACAAATGGTTCACTTTACAAACCCTATTCACTCAACCAATAATTTGCATCACTTTTTACCAAAGTTGGTGCAATGTTAGTTTTTGACACCTTTACAACCTGAAATTGTCCTTTTTGTTGTTTACCAGAAAAATAACTCCATAACCTTTGGTCATGGATGTCCTAACGATACATCTTTGTAATCTTTATGATCAGACAAATAATGTTGTATACTTTTCAATATAATCAGACAATTATTACCTCCACCAAGGAGGTTATGTTTTCGGTCGCGTTTGTTTGTTTGTCTGTCTGTCTGTTTGCCAGCAGGATAACTCAAAATGTTTTGAACGGATTTCGATGAAATTTTGTGGAGTGGTTGGAAATGACAAGAGGAACAAGTGATTAAATTTTAGTGGTGATCCGGATCCCGATGCTAATGCCTTAGCATGTCTATGGCATTTTCAATGTTAAAAGTTAGCATTAAGCAGTTGCAGCTGTCATCACGTTCGGGTGTATTTGTTTTCAAATTGTAATATTTCTTAAATTTATTTTTGTTTATATATTAATAATCTAATGATTATATACAATTTTAGAGAAAGAGACAAAAAGAAATAGATCATTGTGCCAAGGAGGGAATCTATTTAGGGTCAGTGACCCTATGGCCTTGTTTAGAGAAGTGTTTCATAAATGTTAAAAAATTCATATATTTGCAGTTTAGTTGAATAATAAATTGAATTTGGTCTCTTATTTGTTTTTGTCTATAGGCACATGCAATATCAATATCAGTGCTCAGATGACAGTAGCTTCTGGGAAAGGTGCAAGTTGCAATAAACTGTGATGCCAAGCGCTAAGGATACATGCTATCCAGTCACAGCAGATGAAACTTTTTTTACTACTGAGCAAACATCATTGTTAGACTTTTTTAGGTTCAATGATTCCACGGCGTGTAGATGTTATGGCGTCAGTGACCCCATGGCCTTGGCGGAGGTTTGCACTCTCTGAGTGCTTCTAGTTATTATTATTGTGATATTCAAGTTGGTTGAGTCATGTCATTTGGATTTATTTAGTTCCTCAAAGACATTTCACTCTTCATCCAGAAAAAATGTAAGAGTGAAACATGTTCAAGGAACCTTGTTGCATGTTCATGTTGCTTTTGCAGCTGATCAGATTCAAAATACTTTTTCCTTTCTTTACCTTATTCTCTTTGCCTGTTATAGCAATAACCATCCATCTGACATCATAAAGGTATGATGTCACAGAGACCTTCAAAACCCAAGTTTAAAACTCCTTGTTGGATGGTTAAGTTCACGGTTTATCCAGATGTTAAAATGAGGTTGGACAGTGAAATATTATTAGACATCATGACGGGGGAAAAAACCCAAGAAAATAATACCTTAGTTGTATCATTAATGGCATAAAAGGGGACCTCTTGAACATTAATCTCACTGAAAGTCCTTAATTCAACTGAGGCACATCCATCTGCTCTTACCAACAATCTTGGAACAATGCCTTAAATTAAATGAGGACAATGCACAGGGCAACACGGTAATTCTCCCAAAACAGAATGACAGCAAAATCTGGTCAGATTTTAACTTACCATTAAAAATGAGCTGATTCTAATTCTGTTACCATGGAATTACTCAATAGCATCCATGAACATGAAGACAGTAACTACAGCAATCTAATGTTTGACCGCAATGACCTTCATTATGTTCACAATTACCTTTATTCAAATAATTAACCTTTGGCTGACCTTGCCAGGACAATTCTGGAATCCACCTGTGTGCCACATTTGGTCCAAATTGGGTAGAAAAATCTAATTCTTTGACCTTGACGTTTGCCCAAATTATTTTTTTAAGGGCAATTTCCAGGTGAACCTTGGTGGATATACCAAGTTTGGCAGAAATTAGCAAAACAAATTGGGAAGAGTAAGTCAACAAACAGACAAGACCTTGGCCCCTGGTGACAGACCTTCGGCAAATTTGACCTCGATGGGCAATTGCAGAATCCACCTGCATATGTGTGCCAAGGTTGATTTAAATTAGGATTGGGGAGGGGGTATAAAATGTTGACCTTTTACCCAAATGACCTTGACCTTTGTTGAAACAAATCCTTTAATGGCAATTCCAGGGTTGACCTTCATCCATGTACCAAGTTTGATAGAAATCAGACAAACACCCCCCACCTGAACAGACAGACAGACAAACAAACGTTTCTCAGATTACAGTACGAAGTGACACAAAACCACAAGTTTGGTCAGCAAAGTTTGAATAAGCTGTAATTTTTATTGCACATTCCTGTTTGGTCTTGCAATGACCTTTCACTTTTTGAACTTGATGACCTCGGTCTCGACCAAACACTTAGGTCAGGAGTGGAATGAAGTTGCCCAGAGTTACTGATCACAGGTCAGATGTGCACATTCCCTTACAGGTGAGATTTGAAGCATATATAAGGAGGTGGTTCTGAACCTGAATCTGTGACGTTTCAGCCCAGATCTTTTTGACTGCATTACCCATAAGTCAAATTACAATCCACAAATAAACACCTCCCCATCACACAATTATACAGGCTATCATTGTTTGTAAAGTTTCATTTCATTTTCTCATGTCAGTACCTGCAACATGCTTCAAATCTTCATTTTGGCAAACCACAAATAAATTAAAACACAGTCATATAACACAATGTGACATTTTTTTTTAGGACGCTTACAACTTAAAAAAATAAAATAAAATACATACAGTACCAGAATCCCAAAAAGAAAGAAAAGAGAAGCATTTGCATTTTTGTTTTCCCTCATTTTTTTCTGGATTTTCTTGAAAAAAAGATATACAGTAGCTAACTACCAATCACGTATCACATGCAGATATAATACAACATAATCAGTTCACCCAGTTAGTGTATGCAAACTACCCATCTAATCTATATCACAGAATGATTCTCTGGAAACTGGCAAACACGCAGCTTTTTGCGATATTTTTCTCATAATAATAATTGTTCATTTTACACTTTTCTCTGCGTACAAGCCCAGAGACCGCGACACGATCGACCCTGAAATGATGAGCCAAATTGAGAACTTTCACTTTGAACATGATCACATACCAGATGGTGTCTTTTTCTTTGAAACTGTGTTGGCTTGATGGGAGTGTAAAACACGTATCTCACACACAGACACATACAACACAAAAGTACCTCAAAACATAGCGCTAATCCGATTCCCGTATGAGGCGCTAGCAGCTAGACCCCAGAGTTTAAGGGTTTAAGCATCGTGTTTCATAACTACGGTCTCAGCATGCTACCACAGGTAGACAGACTATGTTGGAGAGCAAAAATCGTGAATAAATGTCCTTTTTTCAATGTCGAAAAGAGAAAGCAGAGTTTCATCGACAAACATGGGAACTTGGCACCACTCACCCAGCAGCTCTGCCAGGCTTGTGCGTTGATCACCAGTTATCTTGTTGAATTGTTTTTGTGGCTTTCCTGTTTCACACCCTTTCTTTGTAACCTTTCAAGAAGAGGTCTAACAGAGGTCCTGAGGCCTATTGGTGCCAGTTAGGGTTGGGACGACTAGTCGTAATAGTCAACTATGACCCGACTAGTTGACTATTTTTTTTACTAGTTGGGTAATTAAGTTAGCATTATTTTCCTTCAAATTAAGGGCATATTATTAAGAAAAATACCCTGTTTCTAATAACTGTGTAGGTGATGTATGTCTATGGCTTCCATGTTTGTTTTCCAGAGTCCCTTTAAAGTCTACATTTCCATTATGGGATTAGTTTGCAATGCCTCCTGACTTGAAAATGACTTTCTATTTGCAATAAAGTCAATTTGGGAGTTTCACTGGTCAAACTTGGATCTTCTTTATTTATTATCAGAATTAGTCGACAACTATGCGATTAGACTAATGGTACCCGACTAGTCGACCAATGATTTTCATTCGTTGCCCCAACCCTAGTGCTGGTGTTTATCCCTAGATTCCATAATGTGAAGCGAATCAATCAATCAATCAATCAATCAACTTTTTTCTTAAATAGCGCCAAATCACAACAAACAGTTGCCCCAAGGTGCTCCATATTGTAAGGCAAGGCCATACAATAATTATGAAAAACCCCAATGGTCAAAACGACCCCCTATGAGCAAGCACTTGGCCACAGTGGGAAGGAAAAACTCCCTTTTAACAGGAAGAAACCTCCAACAGAACCAGGCTCAGGGAGGGGCAGTCTTCTGCTGAGACTGGTTGGGGCTGAGGGAAAGAACCAGGAAAAAGACATGCCGAGAAGGGGGGCAGAGATCGATCACTAATGATTAAATGCAGAGTGATGCATACGGAGCAAAAAGAGAAAGAAACAGTGCATCATGGGAACCCCCCCACAGTCTATGTCTAAAGCAACATAACCAAGGGATGGTCCAGGGTCACCCGATCCAGCCCTAACTATAAGCCTTAGCGAAAAGGAAAGTTTTAAGCCTAATCTTAAAAGTAGAGAGGGTATCTGTCTCCCTGATCTGAATTGGGAGCTGGTTCCACAGGAGAGGAGCCTGAAAGCTGAAGGATCTGCCTCCCATTCTACTCTTACAAACCCTAGGAACTACAAGTAAGCCCGCAGTCTGAGAGTGAAGCGCTCTAATGGGGTAATATGGTACTACGAGGTCCCTAAGATAAGATGGGACCTGATTATTCAAAACCTTATAAGTAAGAAGAAGAATTTTAAATTCTATTCTAGAATTAACAGGAAGCCAATGAAGAGAGGCCAACACGGGTGAGATATGCTCTCTCCTGCTAGTCCCCGTCAGTACTCTAGCTGCAGCATTCTGAACCAACTGAAGGCTTTTTAGGGAACTTTTAGGACAACCTGATAATAATGAATTACAATAGTCCAGCCTAGAGGAAATAAATGCATGAATTAGTTTTTCAGCATCACTCTGAGACAAGACCTTTCTGATTTTAGAGATATTGCGTAAATGCAAAAAGGCAGTCCTACATATTTGTTTAATATGCGCTTTGAATGACATATCCTGATCAAAAATGACTCCAAGATTTCTCACAGTATTACTAGAGATCAGGGAAATGCCATCCAGAGTAACGATCTGGTTAGACACCATGCTTCTAAGATTTGTGGGGCCAAGTACAATAACTTCAGTTTTATCTGAGTTTAAAAGCAGGAAATTAGAGGTCATCCATGTCTTTATGTCTGTAAGACAATCCTGCAGTTTAGCTAATTGGTGTGTATCCTCTGGCTTCATGGATAGATAAAGCTGGGTATCATCTGCGTAACAATGAAAATTTAAGCAATACCGTCTAATAATACTGCCTAAGGGAAGCATGTATAAAGTGAATAAAATTGGTCCAAGCACAGAACCTTGTGGAACTCCATAATTAACTTTAGTCTGTGAAGAAGATTCCCCATTTACATGAACAAACTGTAATCTATTAGACAAATATGATTCAAACCACCGCAGCGCAGTGCCTTTAATACCTATGACATGCTCTAATCTCTGTAATAAAATTTTATGGTCAACAGTATCAAAAGCAGCACTGAGGTCCAACAGAACAAGCACAGAGATGAGTCCACTGTCCGAAGCCATAAGAAGATCATTTGTAACCTTCACTAATGCTGTTTCTGTACTATGATGAATTCTAAAACCTGACTGAAACTCTTCAAATAGACCATTCCTCTGCAGGTGATCAGTTAGCTGTTTTACAACTACCCTCTCAAGAATCTTTGAGAGAAAAGGAAGGTTGGAAATTGGCCTATAATTAGCTAAGATAGCTGGGTCAAGTGATGGCTTTTTAAGTAATGGTTTAATTACTGCCACCTTAAAGGCCTGTGGTACATAACCAACTAACAAAGATAGATTGATCATATTTAAGATTGAAGCATTAAATAATGGTAGGACTTCCTTGAGCAGCCTGGCAGGAATGGGGTCCAATAAACATGCCGATGGTTTGGACGAAGCAACCAATGAAAATAACTCAGACAGAACAACCGGAGAGAAAGAGTCTAACCAAATACCGGCATCACTGAAAGCAGCCAAAGATAACGATACATCTTTGGGATGGTTATGAGTAATTTTTTCTCTAATAGTCAAAATTTTGTTAGCAAAGAAAGTCATGAAGTCATTACTAGTTAAAGTTAATGGAATACTCAGCTCAATAGAGCTCTGACTCTTTGTCAGCTTAGCTACAGTGCTGAAAAGAAACCTGAGGTTATTCTTATTTTCTTCAATTAGTGATGAGTAGAAAGATGTCCTAGCTTTACGGAGGGCTTTTTTATAGAGCAACAAACTCTTTTTCCAGGCTAAGTGAAGATCTTCTAAATTAGTGAGACGCCATTTCCTCTCCAACTTACGGGTTATCTGCTTTAAGCTACGAGTTTGTGAGTTATACCACGGAGTCAGACACTTCTGATTTAAAGCTCTCTTTTTCAGAGGAGCTACAGCATCCAAAGTTGTCTTCAAAGAGGATGTAAAACTATTGACGAGATACTCTAACTCCCTTACAGAGTTTAGGTAGCTACTCTGCTCTGTGTTGGTATATGACATTAGAGAACATAACGAAGGAATCATATCCTTAAACCTAGTTACAGCGCTTTCTGAAAGACTTCTAGTGTAATGAAACTTATTCCCCACTGCAGGGTAGTCTATCAGGGTAAATGTAAATGTTATTAAGAAATGATCAGACAGAAGGGAGTTTTCAGGGAATACTGTTAAGTCTTCTATTTCCATACCATAAGTCAGAACAAGATCTAAGATATGATTAAAGTGGTGGGTGGACTCATTTACTTTTTGAGCAAAGCCGATAGAGTCTAATAATAGATTAAATGCAGTGTTGAGGCTGTCATTCTCAGCATCTGTGTGGATATTAAAATCGCCCTCTATAATTATCTTATCTGAGCTAAGCACTAAGTCAGACAAAAGGTCTGAAAATTCACAGAGAAACTCACAGTAACGACCAGGTGGACGATAGATAATAACAAATAAAACTGGTTTTTGGGACTTCCAATTTGGATGGACAAGACTAAGAGACAAGCTTTCAAATGAATTAAAGCTCTGTCTAGGTTTTTGATTAATTAATAAGCTGGAATGGAAGATTGCTGCTAATCCTCCGCCACGGCCCGTGCTACGAGCATTCTGACAGTTAGTGTGACTCGGGGGTGTTGACTCATTTAAACTAACATATTCATCCTGCTGTAACCAGGTTTCTGTTAGGCAGAATAAATCAATACGTTGATCAATTATTATATCATTTACCAACAGGGACTTAGAAGAGAGAGACCTAATGTTTAATAGACCACATTTAACTGTTTTAGTCTGTGGTGCAATTGAAGGTGCTATATTATTTTTTCTTTTTGAATTTTTATGCTTAAATAGATTTTTGCTGGTTATTGGTGGTCTGGGAGCAGGCACCGTCTCTACGGGGATGGGGCAACGAGGGGATGGCAGGGGGAGAGAAGCTGCAGAGAGGTGTGTAAGACCACAGCTCTGCCTCCTGGTCCCAACGCTGGACAGTCACAGTTTGGAGGATCCAAGAAAATTGGCCAGATTTCTAGAAATGAGAGCTGCTCCATCTAAAGTGGGATGGATGCCGTCTCTCCTAACAAGACCAGGTTTTCCCCAGAAGCTTTGCCAATTATCAATGAAGCCCACCTCATTTTTTGGACACCACTCAGACAGCCAGCAATTCAAGGAGAACATGCGGCTAAACATGTCACTCCCGGTCTGATTGGGGAGGGGCCCAGAGAAAACAACAGAGTCCGACATTGTTTTTGCAAAGTTACACACCGATTTAATGTTAATTTTAGTGACCTCCGATTGGCGTAACCGAGTGTCATTACTGCCGACGTGAATTACAATCTTACCAAATTTACGCTTAGCCTTAGCCAGCAATTTCAAATTTCCTTCAATGTCGCCTGCTCTGGCCCCCGGAAGACAATTGACAATGGTTGCTGGTGTCGCTAACTTCACATTTCTCAAAACAGAGTCGCCAATAACCAGAGTTTGATCCTCGGCGAGTGTATCGTCGAGTGGGGAAAAACGGTTAGAGATGTGAACGGGTTGACGGTGTACACGGGGCTTCTGTTTAGGGCTACGCTTCCTCCTCACAGTCACACAGTCAGCCTGCTTTCCCGACTGCCCGGGATCTGCCAGGGGGGAACTAACGGCGGCTAAGCTACCTTGGTCCGCACCGACTACAGGGGCCTGGCTAGCTGTAGAATTTTCCACGGTGCGGAGCCGAGTCTCCAATTCGCCCAGCCTGGCCTCCAAAGCTACGAATAAGCTGCACTTATTACAAGTACCGTTACTGCTAAAGGAGGCCGAGGAATAACTAAACATTTCACACCCAGAGCAGAAAAGTGCGGGAGAGACAGGAGAAGCCGCCATGCTAAATCGGCTAAGAGCTAGTAGCTACGCAACCTAGCGGATTCCTAAAAACACACAAAGTGAATAATGTGTAAATAATTTAAAGGTGATTCAGCAGAAGGAGTGCCCCAATCAAGGCACCAAACAGGCCATGAAGCAGCACAGGCAACGCACGACAACAGCGAACGCACGACAACGGTGCTAAAATAAAATAAAAATCAACTAAACACGCTGTGGAGCAGCACAGATAACGCACGACAACAGTGCTAAAACAGAAAAAAAAATAAAAAAAATAAAATAAAAACGAAAGCGTTAGCAAGCTAGTTAGCTTGCCAACGCTGATGAAAGTTAGCTGATAAAAGTGCTCCGTCGCGATGTTTCGACCTTTAGAGGTCTTCCTTAGGCGTTGGAGCACAGTAAAAAAGTAAAAAAAAAAAAAAAAGTAAAAAGGTAAAAAAGTAAAAAAGTCTTGAAAAAGACTGTTAATTCAAGTCCAAAGCAGCAGGTAGCAGTCTCTGTGTAAACAGTCCCAACAGAGCCAAAATTCTGATGCCAACACGTAAACCAACACGTCCAATCTGTTGAATAAGAATCAATGACTCCCCTTTGGACAGGATGCCACTCTGATGTACTTCCCCAACCAAAGATGGTACGACGCAGAGAGGTAGTGTGTAGGGAAAGGAATCAAGATCTACATATTGGTAGGATGGAAGCAAGACATCAGTAAAATGATAAATGGATCACAATGATGAGGAAAAATAAATAATTGGTTGGTAAAATGGCCAGCTGCTCATGTTATGTGATCACTTCTGTGAAAGATCCTCCATCCAAGTGTGGTCTGTCTGAAGCAGTATACAACCCCAATTCCAATAAAGTTGGGATGTTGTGTAAAATGTAAATAAAAACAGAATACGATTTGCAAATCCTCTTCAACCTATATTCAATTGAATCCAACACAAAGACAAGATCTTTAATGTTCAAACCGATAAACTTTATTGTTTTTGTGCAAATATTTGCTCATTTTGAACTGGATGCCTGCAACACATTTCAAAAAAGCTGGGACAGTGATATTTTTACCACTGTGCTACATCACCTTTCCTTCTAACAACACTCAATAAGTGTTTGGGAACTGAGAACACTCATGATTGGGTATTAAAGGAGCATCCCCAAATGTCTCAGCCGTTCACAAGCAAAGATGGGGCGAGGATCACCACTTTGTGAACAACTGCATGAAAAAATAGTCCATCATTTTAAGAACGTTTCTCAATGTTCAATTGCAATGAATTTAGGGATTCCATCATCTAAAGTCCATAATATAATCAGGCGATTCAGAGAATCTGCAGAACTTTCTACGCATAAGGCCGACAACCAACATTGAATGCCCATGACCTTCGATCCCTCAGGCGGCACTGCATTATCCCAGCTTTTTTGAAACGTGTTGCAGGCATCCATTTCAAAATGAGCAAATATTTGCACAAAAACAATAAAGTTTATCGGTTTGAACATTAAATATCTTGTCTTTGTGTTGTATTCAATTGAATATAGGTTGAAGAGGATTTGAAAATCATTGTATTATGTTTTTATTTACATTTTACACAACGTTCCAACTTCATTGGAATTGGGGTTGTACATACAGGAGGCTCCCTCCTCCGTGGTGTAGCCGATAATAATACAGGGTAGCTCTGTTTATGCTGCGAAAAATATAGTTCAGTGCAAAAAATGTCTTGTGTATACAGGTTGAGTGCGCTCAAGATAATGCCAATTTCAGCCAAGCCATCTTGAGCCAATATGGGCTTGATGAGCCAAATGTGGCACACTTCCTAAGTGTAATGTAGTTAAAATTTCCTTATCTCTGTACAGCACATAAACACATTCATTAATTTCTATATCTGCTTATTCCAGTTATGGGTCTTGGGAGATCTGGAGCCTATCCCAGTGGGCATAGGGCGAGAGGTGGGGTACACCCTGGCCAGGCTGCCAATCTATCACGAGACCTACTTAATTTTCAGATATTTAAAAAAAGTATCCTTGTTTAGGACAGGTGACACAATTTCAAAAATAAATGAGTTACTGTCTGTTTGCATCACTTTTCTTCTTTTCTGTCACTTGTTTAAGTGTAGTTTTTCGTGGAACATGTCAAAACTGTATTTATGAGTCCAATCGCATTTATTAACTAGAGCATTGCGCTTGTTTCCAATTCCACAAATTTTTACCTTGGAAAAAATTTTCAACGTCAAAGTCCTGCTAGAAGTGGCTTTTCATAAGCTAAAATATAATACAAAATATTAATCTGTCCCATTCTGGTGTACTAGATATTCCTTTGAATCACATCATGTCAATTTTTTTGTGATATTAAAATAAAAATTTTAAATAAAAAAATATATAATTCAAGTTCACTTATTTATAAATGAGGTGGAAAGAATGTAGTACCACTTTCATCTAGCAGATGGTGCAATGTATTTGCTGTAGACCTAATTTGAATATTACGTGATGTCACCTAATCTAAATATTATGTGATGTCACCTAATCTGAATATTACGTGATGTCACCTAATCTGAATATTACGTGATGTCACCTCCTTATTGAGCAGACATGAGCAAAAAAAAAATGTGGCTCGCATTGGCAGAGACAAAATTCAGCACTTATGAATACGTGTCAGCCAGAGAGCAAAAATGATTTGAACCTTTATTTGTATGTGAGCAGGAATGTGAGAGCTGAAGGTGACTGTGACAAGGGTACGATGCTGTTCGGCTCTGAGTGTCTCGGTGGTGGCACTCAACTCAATGCTCAATTTTCTTGACAAATACAGAAAAAGTCCATCTGAGATATCAAGAAGAGTTCATCTGCCTGATTTGCTGTGGCACTTCAAAAGGCGTATTTCTTTAAATTAATCACCAAATATGCTGTATAATCCTCCTGAAAATGTGATGTGCATTATTTTTGAAAATATGACTTATGATCTAGTCTCCATCAACATTTATTCATTGTTCCAAGCATCGTGATACATACTGCATGGGGAGATGTGCATCATCCCAGCACAACTACTTATCCTCAGTTTGTTTCAGAGTTAAACATGCACGATTTTTAGCAACTTGACAATCTCTCATGCCAAGTCTCACACTGCTTTGTATCTCCCAATCATGTGATTTCATAGTCCGTGTCCAAAACGGGTGAATGGACTGATGCAGAAAAGCAATGTGACTAATTTCGTACATGAATAGCAAATCCCATTCCAGGTACAATGATTCACATGGAAAAAGGGCTCGCGATTGCTGTTGTGCGTGTGTCTGCGCGCCTACCATGGCAACTAATAGGCACAGCATTGAATTGAAACTGGACTCATCTCAACCAAGCCCATGTGACCTGATCCTACGCTGACACCTTTACAGCCAGGTCTACCGCCGACCTTGACTTCTTCGTCCCTCCCCCAAAACAGGGCATGAATGCACATAAAAAAAAAAAATGTCAGAGCCAAGCGGGAGGTTTGACAGCCGCCATCCTTCTGCTCGCTTTTTAATGAGGCTCTGCTGAAATGTCAGGCCAATTAGCGGGTCTTTCTCTGACATTTAACTGGCAGATAGCAAACAAACACTCAAGGAGCCCACTGCAAGGACGGATAGTCCGTGACCTACGTACTCGTGCCAGGGTCAGGAATTGCAGGAGATTGAGGATGCATTTGAGAATATGTGAGTTATTTGTTCTACTAAATCTCAGAATGCATCTTATTACATTAACCTTCACTTCTTTACATGGATTTGGAGACGAAAGCGCGTGCACATCGGAGACACAACCGCACGTGTGCACAGCAACAATCAGGAGCAAGACAGCGACAAGCACTCCCTCAATTATAATCTTCTCTGTTTAAAGTGGGGGGGGGGGGGGTCCAAAAGCTAAAACTGGAGTCTGGCTGCACCATCTGGTATGTAAATCACATTTTCTTCCTCTCACACGCAGACACACACGTTAACATGAGAGCACAGAGAGAAAAAGAGAAAAGGGCCGTCTGACTGTCACTCTATTTATTAAAGGCTGTATAGAGCAACATGTGACGCTTTTTTTCCTCCAGTAGCAATCGATATCCATCTATGCAACAGTGAGCTCTAAATTTAGCCACAACAGACAGAAAGAAAGTGAACAAGCAAGATAAAGAGAGAGAGAGAGAGAGCACAGCTCCGAGTAAATTACAATCATGTTGCATTAAAGTGTGAGCAACGACACAGTGGAAAGAAAGGAGAAATGGAGGAGTGAATGAGTGTGAGAGGCAATGTGCGCGCGCTGCCCATCTATTCAACATTAACAACTTCATTTATATGTAAATGACCCGGCAGCTAGAGGGAGAGACGACAGGATGGAATGCCAGTTCAGCGCTATGTGATGTCACAGAGGGAGGGAGGGAAGGAGGGTGGGATCAGAGGGTGAGGAAAGGGGCGACGGGAGAGACACACGTTCCTTCAGTAGTCTTTGACGTGGGCGGACACGTCCACGCTGTCCGATTTGTCTGAGAGCACGTGCATGGAAAACAAAAAGAAAACAAACAAACAAAAATCCACTGACAATAACACACAGTCCAAAGCAAGCACACAAAGTCCCGGCTGATGCCCGAAGGAGTGAGAGCACAGAGACAAACACACATCCCCCCTCGCCCTCTCGTGGCTTGTCAAAAAATATTCAGGAGAATCTTCTGACCTGAGAGGGAGGATGAAGGAAATCCAGTGCAGCCTCCTCTTGGAGTGACAGTGTCGACCGTATGTGTGCGCAATTTAGTGGAGATGAGAAATGACACCTCCCACCCTTCCACAAAAGCCCCCCCCCCCACTCACCAAAAACAATAAAAAGACACAAAATGAAAACAAACTTGAGTGAAGCAGCAATAAGGTGAAGATGATGAGAGGTTCTTGAGTGAGCATGGTGTGTCATTTTGTGGGTCAGGGCTAGCTGGGGGTGTCCAGCTAGCACCGGGGGGGGGGGGGGCTTCAGTCAAGCCATCAACCATCGGAGACGGGCGGGGACACCCAGCCATACTTCTCGTGAGTTTTCACCAGGGACTTGAAGGTGGCCTCGGCTTCCTTGCGACTGAAAGCCTTCTTGGACTTCCCTGCTTTCCTGCATATACGCCCCTGTGAGGACAGGTAGTGGTAGAGGTGAGGGAAGGAAAGAGAGGAAAGAGATTAATGTTGTGTAAAAGTTTTCGAAAAAGCCATCTAGTGCAGGGATGGGCAACAGTGTGCCATAACTGTATTGGGTTTCTTGCAACAAATCACCTCAGCTGGTGGTTTTTACCAAAGTGCTGAACTTAAAGTTCTCATAATCTGTAAAATATCTTCGGTATGAGTAGCAACGGTAGCTATCAGTATCACAAAAAACCTGTAGTGTCTTGGTTCTTCAAGGCCCACTTTTGTCCACTCTTGCTCTCGTCTGACTTGACCCTTAAAGTTAATTGTAATTATTATATCATCTGCAAATGTTCACAGTTTTTGAAATTCCACAAACTTTGCACATGTTTACATCAATGATATCAGCATGACATCTCTTTCACTCTCAAACAGACTGGAACTGCACAGAAATTATGTCTAAATCCTACAGTGCATTTTTCTTTTTGGGTATTTCCCTTCAGAAGTAGCATGTTGTGTGTTGGGGGGTGTGGCTGGATATTTTGGTGTTCTTTTCTTTTCTTTGCTCTCCAGGTGGCATGAGAACTGATTTGTCTGTGGAGAAGGTGCTGGCTGAAGAATCCTTCACCCTTATCAACATCATGTGCAGCACCTGTGAATGGTGCTCACATGCAACCTTAAAGACTTTCAGCTGAAGCAGATAATTGGATGGCGTTCTGCATTTAAGTCATGTGTGATTCAAGCAGAACTGCCGGGAACTCGACCTTGTGATGTTCGTTTGTGAGACGCTGAGGACCGCGCCTGGGTTTGGCACATCGAGCCCGTGAAGCAAGGAAGGGTGAGGGACACATGCTGTCAGCACACATCAAAGGTGATTAAGTGTTTGACTAATTGTTGATAGTAACTTGGTATTTTGTTACGCAGTATACTTGAATTGTGATGAGGATTGTGCAGCTCGCTTCTCACTGCTGTGGCATGCGGACAAGTGGTCCTCCACCTGTTGTGAGAAGCTGCTTATTTGCATAAATCTTAAAATACAGACCTGTATGTGTTGCTGATAGTGTGTGTCTTTTGAAGAATATTAGTTGTAACTGCTAACTTACCTCACCTCTTCTATGCTTCGCAGAGAGTCGGTTTGTCGTGTCCACCTGGGGGGTGTTTGGCGGTGGTAGTGGGTCCAGGAGCGCCGGGCTTCGATCCTTTTGGGCGCTGGAGAGCGTTCCAGCCTTCACTCCACCAGAAGGACGCTATTTCTGTTTTTACACTTTTTATGCACCAGTGGGTGAAATAAATATATTGTTTTTGGAACCGCTTTTCTGGTTGTTTGTAGCGCTGGGTTCCGTCTGACGCAGGTCCGCTCCTCAACCCGCGTCGACACATAACAGTAGTTCCCGGCCATTCCATAATGGACCCAGCAGCAGAGGCGGTTCCTTTTGCCGAAAAAGTTCAAGAACACTTGGAGAAAATATGGGAGCAATTACAGCATCTCGCAAACCAAATTAAACAAACAGACGCCCGTGTTACGGAGCTCGCAGCGCAAGCCGTTCTGCTTCCTGCTGCTCCAGCTGCGGCATCATCGATACCGGTGCAGATAACTCCGTCACCCAGAGATTCGGCGTCCGAACCGATTATTTGTCATCCGGAGCCTTGTGCGGGAGACGTTGAAGCCTGTGCTTCGTTTTTGATGCAATGTTCTCTGGTTTTTGCTCAGCGACCGGCTTCCTTCTCTTCTGATGGGAGTCGTGTGTCATATGTGACAAATTTGCTCCGAGGTGACGCCTTAGCTTGGGTCACAGCGTTGTGGAGTAACAACTCGCCATTGTTAGGATCCTTTAAGGCTTTCTCCCGGGAGTTTCGACTGGTTTTTGACCATCCGGTGAAAACGAATACCGTTGCTCAACGGTTGCTGAATCTCAGGCAGGGGAGGCGGAGTGCGGCGGAGTATTCCGTGGACTTTCGGATTTTTTCTGCTCAGTCAGGTTGGAATGCCGCAGCTTTACGAGGCGTGTTTGTAGATGGGTTAAATGAGTCATTAAAAGACGAGCTGGCAGTCCGTGACGAGCCAAACGATTTAGATGAGCTAATATCGTTGGTGATTCGTCTAGATGATCGGATGAAGGAGCGTGGACGCGAGAGAGGACGCCCATCAGAGCGGGTTTTTTCGTCTCGGGGCTTTCCCCGACACAGATCTGGGCCGCCTCTTCTTCGCCCCACTGAGGCTCCTCCGACGGGACCACTGGCTCCTCCTGTTGACGAGCCCATGCAGCTCTGACGAGCAGAGATTACTGTATTGCCCCGACATATAAATGTCAAGAAAAATAATGGTGACGTATCTCCAGGTGTTCTGGGACAGGCAAAATAACACACATAAAAAAAATAAAAAATCTAGTACGGGTTAATGTTTTGTTTTCTTTAAATAGGGGTTATAATTTGTTTGGGGAGTCAGAGGCATGTCTGGTGGAGTGAATTGTTAGGCGGATAGAAGCCCATCTGGGCTCACTTAAACGTTAATTTTTATGTGTTTTTAGGTATTTTCTGTTTGGGTTGTTGGGTCGTTTTATTTTGTTGTTTTTTATTTCCCTACATCCATAACCCCAACCTCACTTGCCCCAAGACCGTTTGTCTTGTGGGTTGTGGGGTGGTGCAGGTTGGTCACGCTGAGCGTTCTCAGAAGACCTCTGCACCTAGGGGGGGGGGGGGGGGGTGTTAGGGGCGTTTTTCTTGGTTTGGTTAGGGCCCGGTTCCACTCCAGCCTCGGTGAGCCTTTGTACCGTTCGTCATTGGTGTTGCCGGGGGTGGTGCAGCGGGAACATACCTCAGTCGGAGGGGTGGGCCGATCTGTTGCCGTTCGCCATTTCGGTAGTTCCAACCCTCCCGAGAGGCTGGGGTATGGTCGAGTTGGGGCACCGGACGTATTTCCGGTTTTCCGCTGCGCCTTGGGGTTGGGGCTGGGTTAGTTTTTCCTGTTCCCTTCCCCAGCTTAATGTTTTGAGCCGTTCGCCAAAATTGAGCCGCCGAGGGGCTCTGGGAGGGACCTGGGGTCTTTCGGGGTGCCGGGGAGGGTAACAGGGTTTACGGTCGTTTTATATCCCCCCGGGGTTGTTTTTGGTAGTCCTCCGGGGGTTGAATTTTGATTTTGTTATGTTTCCTTCCGGGTTCCACCTCCAGGGTTGATGGGACGGTCCTCTGGGGGGGAATTGGCTTGGGGCCAACTAGCCAAGTGTGGCCGGGTCTGGGGTTCCGGGGTTGTGGGGAGGGTACCTCCTGGGGTTGATGGTACGGTCCTCTGCGGGGCGCTGTTTGCTCCATGTACACCTGGGGACCTTTGTGGGATTCTGGTTCTGGCTGTTTCTCCTGGAACTGGCGGTAAAGGCCTTCTGGGGGGGGGGGGGGGGGGGGTTGGGCTCTGCAGGTCGTTCTGGGGGGGTTGTTTGTTATTTCTCTTTTATGCATTTATGTTTGTATTGTGTTTGTGGGGCTGTGTTGGGTTTTTGTGTTTGGGAGTTTTTCTTTTCTTCCCGGGGTTTGATGGGACGGTCCCCTGGGGAGGTTTTGGGTGGGTTTTGTGTTTTTTCCTGTGTGTTGGATTGTACTGGGGAATGTTTTGGGGCTTTTGTTGATGCCAGCCGGCCTTCCAGCTGCAGTGCCCTGTCCTGCTGTCTGTGGTAGACCTTGGGAGCGTGGTGCTGTCTGCTTCCTGACGAGGACCCCGGAGGGAGGTGCTGTTCTCGGGCCTGGTCTGTTCGGTCGCCGGGAGGCTTCCCGTTAAAGGGGGGGTACTGTTGTGTGTTGGGGGGTGTGGCTGGATATTTTGGTGTTCTTTTCTTTTCTTTGCTCTCCAGGTGGCATGAGAACTGATTTGTCTGTGGAGAAGGTGCTGGCTGAAGAATCCTTCACCCTTATCAACATCATGTGTAGCACCTGTGACTGGTGCTCACATGCAACCTTAAAGACTTTCAGCTGAAGCAGATAATTGGATGGCGTTCTGCATTTAAGTCATGTGTGATTCAAGCAGAACTGCCGGGAACTCGACCTTGTGATGTTCGTTTGTGAGACGCTGAGGACCGCGCCTGGGTTTGACACATCGAGCCCGTGAAGCAAGGAAGGGTGAGGGACATGTCTCATAAATGGAACCAACGCAGGATAATAACTTCTCCATCCACCTGAAGGAGTTTGGCCCTGAAGCCACAGATCTCTGCAGCTTTACCTGCTCTCAGCTGTTTCACCATCTTTGCAAGTTCACTGAGATTTGGTGGTTCAGGGGTGAGCAACTGATACACCATCTGTGGTCTAGAGCAGTGGTTCCCAACCCTGGTTCTCAGGGGACCCTTAACCTGCACATTTTCCATCTCTCCCTGTTCTACCAAAAACTGATTAGCTCATTTGGGTGTCTGTTTGTTCTTGATTGACAGAACACACCTGAATCACTGGTGAAACTACTGGTGTAGAGACCTTTACGAAAACTATTGATAAGAAAGGGAGCAAAAATACGTTTTTACTCTTGATAGGGAGAGTAGGGAAAGTAGGGAGACTGTTCCACAGAGCGGGTGCATGATAGGAGAAGGCTCTTTGACCCGCTGACTTCTTCTTCACCCTAGGAACACACAGTAGTCCCGCATCCTGCGACTGCAGAACCTGGGCCAGTACGTATGGCTTCACCAATCGGCCAGGTAAGAAGGCGCCAGTTCATGTACAATTTTATAGGTTAGCAGCAAGACCTTAAAATCTGCTCTTACAGAGACAGGAAGCCAGTGCAAAGAAGCCAGAATGGGTGTAATATCTTCAAACCTTCTGCTTCAAAAATGAATGTAAACCTTTTATAAAAAAAATCACATTAGTGCCATTTAAGACGATAAAGTGAATGTAGTGGCACAAATATGAATATGAACTTCATGGACACACACACACACACACACACACACACACACACACACACACACACACACACACACACACACACACACACACACACACACACACACACACACACACACACACACTGCGGGAGAGTCAAAACCTGCAAATGTCCAAACATACTTACTTTGATATTGATCTGCATTGTGAAATCAGAAATTCAACAAAGCCAGAACACAGTTATTTTTGTCGTTCCTATTTCCAGAAAAAAATAAACAAATAAAATAAACAAACAGATGCAGTCAAATATTGACAGTTGGGTCAATGTGCTGCCACAAACAAGGGGTCGGATGTTGACAGCAGCAGTGCACTGATGGAAAGCTGGCTGACCAGCTTTGTGTTTATAGGTGTGGAACGGGACTTTTAACACATGTTACGCCGTATCATCCGGTAAACAGCGTGCCAAGTGTGACACGTGACGCTGACCCACGCTGCCACCTGGGCGTCACCGTGCCAACACTCTCCCTTCTTCACACAGCTATGAATAAACCTGGGGTGAAATGCCATAAAATGGAGATAAGGCGCTGGTTATGAGGATAAATTATCTCAGTGTTGGCGACACTTCTGCACAAACATGCAGGTGTCACTCGTACAAGTCTGAGATGCGTCATATATATGAAAAAATGATGTGACTCTAAATTAGGATTTGATGCCCATGTGGCACCTTAAAAAAAACATTTCACTTCTGCTGCTGCACATTATTTCCCAATTGCCAATGAAGAGAAAATGTGAAGGGAAACCAAAGTCATGCCCAGTGACACCATAATGCAATCTGCGGTCTCACCACTAGATGCCACTATAGCTTACACACTGTCACTTTAAGAAGCTGGAATCAGAATTATGAATTATCAGAACAGCCAATTAATTACCAACTGATTTATTATTGCAGCTCTTGATGTTTTTGTAGATTGTGCGTGCAGTAAAATATGTTAGAACAAGCAGAGAGTCCAGAGAGAAAAAAGGAACTGAGGAGCTCCAGTAAAACCAATACTAATGAATTTCTTATTGATGGGCTGCTGCCGTGAGTGCTGCAGTGCGCTACAAATATTTTTTATCATATGTAGTCTACAGTCACACGCTGTCATGTTGCTTTTCAGAGGGAAATCTCAGGAAGATATGCAACAGATGAGGAGATGTATTATGCACAGCACACCAAAAACATCCCAAAGATACTGAGGTGACCCTTCCTTTAAAAACAAAACAAAACATTTTCCTGCCTTTAAAAATGACCTATTTATGTCACCTATTTAATCACAGTAATGTCAAAGAATATAGCAGTAAAGAGATGAAACTGTAGAGTTTTTTTGACAACAGCCACTAGATCAGGGGTGGGCAACGAGGGCCGAGACACTGCAGGTTTTCCATGCAACCAATCACCTCAGCAGGTGGGTTGCTGATGAGCTTCTCCCTTGAACATAAACACCTGATCGTCAATTAAATCAGCTGCTGAGACACCTGATCATGAATGAAGTCACCTGCTGAGGTGACTGGTTGAAAGGAAAACCTGCAGTGTCTCGGCCCTTCATGGCACATGATTGCCCACCCCTGCCCTAGATGGTATTGCAGTAAGGCTGCTGCAATTTTGGACTGAAAGCCCCATTGAGAAAAGCAGCAGGAAATATTTGCTTTTCACTCTTCTTCTTCTTCCTTTGGCTGCTCCAGTTAGGGGGCGCCACAGCAGAACAATCATTTCCATCTTACCCTGTCCTCTCTATCTTCCTCTGTCTCACCAACCACCTTCATGTCCTCCCTCATCACATCCATAAACCTACTCTTTGTCCTCCCTCTTCTCCTCCTGCTGGTGGCTCCATCCTCAGCATCCTTCTCCCTATATACCCTGGGTATAAGATGCAGAGTATCTGCTTTTCACCATCTTCAAAAAATAAAAATAGTAACAGAGGAATGAGAACTTTATTTCAGAAGGAATTTTCTTCTTTGTTTCAGCTGTTAATTTCTGGAAAAGTCATTCTGACAATGTGAGTTGGACAAAAATGTTGTCCCTCTCTAATAGATTTTTCTTGCTTAATAAAAATACAGATTTTTTTTTGGAATTATACATGGCTTTATCCAACCAAAACTTATTTAATAAGATTTATTTCAGACATTGTTACAAACTGCTGTTTTTGTGGTTTATTTCCAGAAGATTGACTGCATTTATTTTGGAGCTGTGAATATGTTAAATTATTTTGGGGTGTCACTTTATACAGTAATAATTACAACAATGCAGACTTCAATTTCTGTTTTGAAAATGTTATGTTTGGATTTGTCAGTTATGACAATGAGTTTTTTTTTTTGGTCATTTACAGCAAATTTTATTTACACACACACACACACACACACACACACACACACATATATATATATATATATATATATATACACACACGAGGGTAGGTTTTCAGTATACAACCCCTGGCAAAAATTATGGAATCACCGGCCTCGGAGGATGTTCATTCAGTTGTTTAATTTTGTAGAAAAAAAGCAGATCACAGACATGACAAAAAACTAAAGTCATTTCAAATGGCAACTTTCTGGCTTTAAGAAACACTATAAGAAATCAAGAAAAAAAGATTGTGGCAGTCAGTAACGGTTACTTTTTTATACCAAGCAGAGGAAAAAATATGGAATCACTCAATTCTGAGGAAAAAATTATGGAATCACCCTGTAAATTTTCATCCCCAAAACTAACACCTGCATCATATCAGATCTGCTCGTTAGTCTGCATCTAAAAAGGAGTGATCACACCTTGGAGAGCTGTTGCACCAAGTGGACTGACATGAATCATGGCTCCAACACGAGAGATGTCAACTAAAACAAAGGAGAGGATTATCAAACTCTTAAAAGAGAGTAAATCATCACGCAATGTTGCAAAAGATGTTGGTTGTTTACAGTCAGCTGTGTCTAAACTCTGGACCAAATACAAACAACATGGGAAGGTTGTTAAAGGCAAACATACTGGTAGACCAAGGAAGACATCAAAGCGTCAAGACAGAAAACTTAAAGCAATATGTCTCAAAAATCGAAAAATGTACAACAAAACAAATGAGGAACGAATGGGAGGAAACTGGAGTCAACGTCTGTGACCGAACTGTAAGAAACCGCCTAAAGGAAATGGGATTTACATACAGAAAAGCTAAACGAAAGGCATCATTAACACCTAAACAGAAAAAAACAAGGTTACAATGGGCTAAGGAAAAGCAATTGTGAACTGTGGATGACTGGATGAAAGTCATATTCAGTGATGAATCTCGAATCTGCATTGGGCAAGGTGATGATGCTGGAACTTTTGTTTGGTGCCTTTCCAATGAGATTTATAAAGATGACTGCCTGAAGAGAACATGTAAATTTCCACAGTCATTGATGATATGGGGCTGCATGTCAGGTAAAGGCACTGGGGAGATGGCTGTCATTACATCATCAATAAATGCACAAGTTTATGTTGATATTTTGGACAATTGAAAGGATGTTTGGGGATGATGAAATCATTTTTCAAGATGATAATGCATCTTGCCATAGAGCAAAAACTGCAAAAACATTCCTTGCAAAAAGACACATAGGGTCAGTGTCAATGAGCAGATCTGATTTGATGCAGGTGTTAATTTGGGGGATGAAAATTTACAGGGTGATTCCATAATTTTTTCCTCAGAATTGAGTGATTCCATATTTTTTTCCTCTGCTTGGTCTAAAAAAGTAACCGTTACTGACTGCCACAATCTTTTTTCTTGATTTCTTATAGTGTTTCTTAAAGCCAGAAAGTTGCCATTTGAAATGACTTTAGTTTTGTGTCATGTCTGTGATCTGTTTTTTTTCTACAAAATTAAACAACTGAATGAACATCCTCTGAGGCCGGTGATTCCATAATTTTTGCCAGGGGTTGTATAAGTTGCAGCAGAGTAAAAGTCGCAGGACCTCAAAAATAATTTAAATTTTTATGGACCTCCCCTCTCAGCCCCCTAAAAATCCCTGGGAGGACCTCTTTGAAGTTACGCCCCATAAGAAAGCTCGAATGTCGCAGATATATAATCTTTTTCTTTCAATGGACAATCATCCACTCAATAAATGTATCTGTAATTGGCAACAAGAGTTGTTTCTGGAATTCGGGGAAGGTTTCTGGGATAAAGCAGTTGACAGAATTCGTACGTCATCATCATGTGCAAGACTTTCCCTGATTCAATTTAAAGTAGTACACAGGCTGCATTTGTCAAAGTCCAAATTATCCAAAATGTATCCCAGTATCTCTGATCTGTGTGATCAATGTAACCCTTATCCCTGTGATTTAAGTCATATGTTTTTTGGTTTTGTTTTTGTTGCCCCAAACTTCAACCCTATTGGATTTTGAGGTTATCTCTCACGTTCTTGGAGTCAGGCTGGAGCCTTGTCCGCTTATCGCTATTTTTGGAGTTCCTGAAGACCCCACTGTGTCCTTTACTAACTCACAGGTGGATGTAATTTCCTTTACCTCATTGTTAGCACGACGCAGAATATTATTATCCTGGAAAACGTCTCATCTCCCATCTATTTCTTTATGCCTGAAAAATCCCTTGTATTTTTTTTAACTTGAAAAAAATCAAGTTTAGACTCAGAAGGAGGACTGATGGGTTTCTAAAACTGTGGCAGCCTCGTATCGATTATGTTAGATCACTGAAAACCTTTGGACCTGATTGAGCTGAATGTCTTGGGTATGTTTTCTTTATTTGTCCTTGTTCTTTTGATGACCATGTGTTCGAATGTTCAGGTGTCAAATTTTGTTTTGGTTTGTTCTTAAATGAAAAAAATTTGAAAAAAATGTTTAAAAAATAATTTTAAGTACAATCCGAACAATGTTTGAGCAATTGTGTTTTGCAAACTTTTTTATATTACATGATCATTTGCAACTGTGTTTGTGTGGTATTCTACTGGCCAGTAAACTTACAAAGAAATTATTATTGTTATTATTATGGAATCAAAAATATAGCTCACATATTCACTTCTGAATTTATGTTGACATGCCAACTAAAAAGGGTGTGTGTGGGAACAACAAATGCTACTTTTTCAAATAACTCTGGGATGCCTAAACCTTGTGCACAGTACTATATAAATATATATATGTGTGTGTGTGTGTGTGTGTGTGTGTGTGTGTGTGTGTGTGTGTGTGTGTGTGTGTGTGTGTGTGTGTGTGTGTGTGTGTGTGTGTAAAACTGATTCTTTAAAGACCAGGACTGATGTACTAAAGTAGAAGATCTCATTGCAGATTAGTGATTAAACAAGATAACAGTTACAATCTGAAATCCTGTGGTGGAAAAAGTAAAAATAATTATTTTTAGGTATATTTCTCTCACTATGATAAATACATTTACTTTAATAAATGTAAATCTTCTGATCGTGACCTGTTGTGCTCTTGCATGACTATTCTGGTCTGAAAGCGATGCAGATGATAAATGGAGATGAGGTGAGAACGCTGAATGATCTGCAGATTAGGGTTACAGCTCCGCTCCTGTGACAACGCTGACCTCATTTTGCTGCGTGGCTTAGTGACGCTCTCTCAGTGTCTCTCACCCTGACTAACCCACAGTCTGAAGGGCCCCTTGTATCATTTTTACTTGAATATGCCCATAATAAATCATTTAAGCTCAGACAGACTCCCTGTGCAGACTGCCAACATTAATTAGAGGATAATCACATGCTAATTTGGTGAAGAGTGCACAACTAACAAGAATTAATATTTACTATTAACTACTTGTGTGGGCCAGAAGGCATGTTGGAAGCCTCAGGCTCTATTTCCTGTTTTCTTTTTCTTCTTTTTTAATGCAGGTGAGATCAGACAGGGGTCTCCATTGACTATGATGTTTGCAGATGACATTGTGATCTGTAGTGAGAGTAGAGAGCAGGTTGAGTCTAGCCTGGAGAGGTGGAGACAGGTTCTGGAGAGAAGGGGAATGAATGGATTTGCTATGGTGACCCCAACTGCAAAACAAGGGAGCAACCTTCAAACACATATTTCATGAAAAACCAGCGATTGTTCTTAGGTTTTTATGCCCCGCGCAGTGCTTGTGCTGCGAGGCGGGGCATATAGCATCTGGGTTGTCCGTCCTTCCGTCTGCATGTCTGTCCGTCCGAAATTTGTTTTCCGCAACGTAGCTCGGCACCGATTGCTCGCAGAAACTTCATATTAGGTGGGTACATGCCTTGGAGGAGTACTTAGCATGGGTTTGAAGGCCGGTGACCTTGACCAGTGACCAGTGGTCACAACTGTCAAATCCTTCACCTGACATTTGTTTGCTGCAATATACCTCAGCACCTATTGCTTGCAGAAACTTCATATTTGGTGGGTATATGTCTTGGAGGAGTACTTTGCATGGGGTCGAAGGCTGGTGACCTTGACCTACTTTTCAAGGTCACAAATGGCCACAACTGTCAAATCCTACACCTAAAATTTGTTCGCCGCAATGTGCCTTGGCACCTATTGCTCGCAGAAACTTCATATTTGGTGAGTACATGACTTGGAGGAGTATTTCGCATGGGTTCGAAGTCCAGTAACCTTGACCTACTTTTCAAGGTCACCAATGGTCACAACTGTCCAATCCTTCGTCGCAACGTACCTCGGCACCTATTGCTCACAGAAACTTCATATTTGGTGGGTACATGCCTTGGAGGAGTACTTTGCATGGGTTCAAAGTCCAGTGACCTTGACCTACTTTTAAAATATTGCCAATAGTTGCATTTGTTCGAAGGCTACTGACTTTTTATGGTCACTGTTGGCCACATCCTCTAAAAAAATATAATGTCAATCTCTAATTTTTCCACTGTGTATCCTAGTTTACATCAAACACATAAGGGTTCAACCAAACACCTACCCCACACATGTACATATTACTGCACTTTACATGGAAAATAGTACTGCGTGCGGGGCATTTCATGATGAATGTCTCTAGTTACTACTGTGATGCAGTAATTTAGCACTGCCTCTGTTCACGTTTTTCTTCTCCACTGGGTGGCACCACCACGTCCAGTAGCAGAAAGCCCAACACAGAACAAGCCCAGAAGAAGAAGCCAGCTGCTGTTAGCGCACCCTGCTCAGCGTGGCGCTCTCGTTGGAGCGACACGAATTCTTGCAAAGGAATTCTTGAAGCACATTGGCCACTGGCGTGCGCTAACACAGAATATACAAAAACTGTATAGCAATTCGGCCAAAACGAGAGCGTCCACTTTTACCTTGAAATAAGCTAAGCTAGTGGCGCTCGGGAGAGTATGCCGTTAGCACACTAACTTTTCTGCTCTGAACTGGTCTGAGTGTATTAATCAGTAAAAATCATGAACTGAACCTCACACTCAAATGGGTACATTTATCCGTTACCACTGCCGGACATGTTAATTTTATTTTTACTTCACAACATTAAAATTCCTATGAAAAGTCTCGCAAGAACCCTGTACTTATCTTAGAACTTTTATGGGCATTTGAAGGTGTGAAAGTAGCAGCAAAACAAATTTAACAGATTTCCAAGATTAAAATTGAGCTGCCGATTGACTCATAGTATATTTATTTCAATTCAGGGGTCTGTGTATCCATGTAGCTATCAATTAATTTAAAATTTTAATTGTTGATTTGTGTAAGTTAATTGTTATATCCCTACTTTTTTCCTTCCACAATTGGAGCAACTATCATTTTTTGACCCCTGTACAGACTGAAGTTGGCTTTGTCACTATTTTTTGCAGTTTTTACCCCATAATCCAGTAACTTTCCATCTTAAGTCATCCAAACTATACCCCTTTGGAAAATTTAGGATTAGCCAAATAATGTGCTGTACCTATCTCCATCCATCCATTTTCTATACTCACTTACTCCAATCAAAGGTCAAGGGTTGGGTGGGGGGTTTGGAGCTGATCCCACCAGTCATAGGGCATCAGACAGGGTACACCCTGGACAAGACATCAGTCTGTCACATGGTATACCTATACTGTGTATGTGTATACTCCAATCAAGATGATCACTCACTCACTTATCTTCAACCACTTATCCAGGATTGAGTCGCGCGGGCAACAACTCCAGCAGGGGACCCCAGACTTCCCTTTCCTGTGCCACATTGACCACCTCTGACTGGAGGATCCCGAGGTGTTCCCAGGCCAGTGTGGAGATATAATCTCTTCACCTATTCCTGGGTCTTCCCTGGGGTCTCCTCCCAGATGGACGTGTCTGGAACACCTCCCTAGGGAGGCACCCAGGGGGCATCCTTACCAGATGCCAGAACCACCTCAGCTGGCTCTTTTCAACACAAAGGAGTAGCGACACTACTCTGAGCTCCCCATGGAAGACCGAACTTCTCACCTTATCTCTAAGGGAGACACCAGCCACCATCCTAAGGAAGCCCATTTCGTCTGCTTGTACCCACGATCTAGTTCTTTCAGTCATGACCCAACCCTCATAATCATAGGTGAGAGTAGGAATGAAGACTGACCAGTAGATTGAGAGCTTCGCCTTTTGGCTCAGCTCCCTTTTCATCACAACAGTACGGTAGAGCAAACGCAACACCGCCCCTGTTCCGCTGATTTTCCAGCCAATCTCACGCTCCATTGTCCTCTCACTCGCGAACAAGACCCTGAGGTACTTGAACTCCTTAACTTGGGGTTAGACCTCATTCCCTACCTGAAGTAGACAATTCATTGGTTTCCTGCTGAGAAACACGGCCTCAGATTTAGAGGTGCTGATCCTCATCCCAGCCGCTTCACACTCGGCTGTGAACTGATCCAGTGGGTGTTGGAAGTCACAGGCCGATGAAGATGATCATAACGTATTGAAATTTTGACCCCTGTGTAATCCTTCAATGACCCCTAACAGGCTATAATTACCTAAAGGTTATCATACATTTTTGTGTAGGTCATAGTATACTGTGGCTGTATTTTAAGTATTGTTTAGTCCTGTCAGTTGGGACCAATTAGGTCAAAATTGGCTGTGAGCTCATGAACTATGAAGTAACAATGAAAAAAATGGGTAAAAGCGGCATTATTTTAGAAAGGCTACAGTCAGTGCAGGAGCATGCACTTAACTAACAGGTATGTCGCATGTGATGCTGCATGTGATGGATTCAGATGCAGATTTTGGGGACTATCTTTCGTGACTTTCTCCATTTTCATTGGGTTTTGTTTTCCCACCGTGAGAAAATGGAACAATTTTGAGTGTGAAGTAGGTGATCTCAGCACCCTGTTTGCACACTCCAACACCAGCAAACACATGGTTGTAAATGCGATAGAGAGACGCAGACCGACACAGACAGAAGAGGAGGCAGGAGGAGAAGTCTGTGACTACAGCACGAAGAGGGGAAATTGAGCATTAATTAGCACCATTGTGCTCGCAGTTGTCTCGGAGAATGGGTTTGCATGCTGTGTCCAAAAATGGAAGCACACAGAGAGAGAGCGAGAGAGTAACAGACATTAAAAATATCTGCTAAGTGTGATGGAGAGACTCTGCAAACAAGAGTACGTGAGTGTGTACGGCGCCCAACTCCGTCCGATTCAGCTCTATGAGACACACACACACTCATGAAAAGTGGCTGTGGGATAATCAGTCACTTGGCAGAGAGATGGACACCCCAGTGCATGTTGGGAAGCAGCCCTGGGGGCCAAGGGATTGTGTAACGGCGACATGTGCTTCAAGAGGTCAAGATAAACAAACGGGGATCGAATGCCTCATCATCAATACCCCGATCAGATCACTAATCAGAGTCCTCTGGAACTGATGGCAGGTTATAAAAGGCAAATCTAAAGCATTATTAATCTCGCTTACTCCGTCTGTACGGGAAAATATCAGATCGAGGTCTTGACAGTGTGGACCTCACTGCGCTTCGTCCGTACAAAAAATACTGAGGTCTGATATTTTCACGTACAGACCGAGCAAGCGATGTTAATAAAAATCATTTATTAGTTGGTTGTTTTTTTTTTTTTAGCTGCGTTGACAAAATTTAATAGATGTTTATAGAGTATGTTTATGTCCAACTTGTTTTTTTTCTGGTTTGTAATGAAGTTTTCAATCTGTTCTTGACCGTTAGGCCTTGTGTTTTCATTTTGCTGGTCTTCATTTTGCACGTCCACTTTGAGCTTCTTTGCTGTTAATTCCTCCAATTCAAACTCGTCAGTGTAATAAAATTCGCTCGGAGAACGGTCCTCTTCATCGCTCATAATTTCTTTGTTTGCTTTTTGTTTTATTTTGCTTTTAAATCTCTTGTTTAACGAAGAGAAAATGTCAAATTTCACACTGTGAAAATTGTAAACAAAGTTGCAAATCTGACACGCAATCCGGACCGACTGTCACTGTAACATTTTGAGATTGGAAAATCAACCGGATATCAGCCAATCAGAGTGTGCATACTTGACAGCCACATAATAACAAGTTTTATTTTATTTTACATTGGTGACTTCACACAGAAAAAAATGATGTGATGAGGATGAAAAAAATTAAGTTAGTACTACTACCTACTACTGAAGACATCTACCTTGGGTCACTGGTTAGCTTCCAAGTCTCACAACGTTACAGTAAGACAGGAAGCACCAGGACCCTAAAGACTTTGTTCTGCTGCAAAGGTATTGTCATCACCAAACACCTCTGTCTGGCAACCTCATGACTTTATAAGCTCTTCCCCTCAGTTTCAAAGGCTGAGGACCCTGAGACACAAATGTCACTGCTAAAATCCACTGATTCTACAAAGATCACAGCATTGTCCAAAAAGTCAAGTTCAGTAAACCTTTCCTTCAAAGGCATCTTCTGATCTCCGAGGCTGAGGACCCCAATACCTGAATATTGCTGTCAAAAACAAATAACCCTACATAAAAATCACTGGAAAATGCTTGTATTTAATGGAAGGTCACCTATGTCAATTAAGTCTGATGTTTGCTTTGCAAGCTAAATCCTTCTTCGTGCTGGCACCGCTGTACAACCTAGACAGCAGAAATGTGAATGAGGGAGGGGGTGGGTTAGTCCATTCCCTCCAGCTTGTGTAGGCAATATCTTAAAAACAAGAAATTCCCTCTTCTTTTATTTCACAGAGTTAAAAGGACATACAATGAGAATTAACTGATTCATTGCTTGCTAATTCTGATGCACCATATCAACGCTAAATGCAACATTGTTTTGTCTATTCAATATCCCATAGATGTGTCTGCCACCTGCTGGATGGTTAGTGAATGCTGGATGGATTATGGAAAGTTAGAAACAAAGTTCACACTTTTACGTTAGTGTCAGCTAATAAGCTAAAACTGTGAGGGGAAACATGGGACCCACTACATGGGAAAATATGGACTGTAATGTACAACAGAATGGAAAAGTGAACTTAGAAATTAAAAATGGATAGAATGTCTGGCTGGGGACAATCCTAAAATTTTTCATCAATACTGCAAATTAAAGATTTCTTATGTTTTCTAATTGACATTCTGATCATGTGTAACTGATTTGCATATTTAAACAAACACTTTAAACATTTTTTCCAGCGTATGTGTGCAGCAGCTTGCTCTGCGTTGTGTTTTTGACTCCTCCCACTCACTCCCCTTGGGATGCAAACTCATAATCTCTCGCATGGGAGGTCGACGCTCTGTCCAGTCGGCTAAAACCAGGGCAGCATTATTTATTTAAAGGCAACAGTCATTGGAGGGTTTGCACATGCACAAAAACATATGCTGCATATCTGCTACTGTTGGGGGGGCTTGATTTAATGTTTGCTACATTGTATGAATGTCAACAAGATCTGATCTTGTAAAATGACAAAAGTTTGTCCCTTTTGGTGGTGTAACATATTGGCCTCCATGAGGGGGCACATGTCTACATAGATACAAAGAGCTCATTCTAGGCTTCTAAAAACATACTGAAACATTGTTGCAGGTAATTATTAGACAAATAATGAATGTTCCCATTCGTGCCATGTTCTTTGCATTGCACGAATGGGAACATTCATTATTTGTTTTATGTGACACCTAAATAGATTTGTGTCATTTGATATTTTGCTTAAAAGTAGACAGGTGTGTCTTCTCGGAGACACACTAATAATCAATAATACAATGGGACAAATAATGAATGTCACCTGACATACAATCAGTGGTGGGCAGTGGTGATTTTTCATTTTCATTATAACTCTGGGATGCCTAAAACTTTTGCACAGTACTGTAGACATAAAACAGAGTTAAGCAGCAAATCCTCACATACAAAAACCTTGAAGTAGTCAACACGCTGCAATTTTCCTGATAAATGATTGAAATAATGAAGCAATTTTCGGTGAATCGCAGAAGCACTGAATTAATTCAACACTTAACTCTGAAACTTTAGAATCAGAATCAGAATTGAATTTATTGCCAAGTAAGTTCTCACATACAAGGACTTTGATCTGGTGTCATTGGTACATAAACAGCAATAAAAAGAAAAGGGGGAAAAACTGGTTTGGAAAGATATTTTTAAAAAATTAATATCACAAAACAAATCTGATGTATAATCCATATTGTAAAAATACTGCATTATGAGGATTATTATTACTTATTTTAATTAGTGAGCTGTGCTGACAGAGTAGTGATTTGTGCAGCCTGTAGTGCAGGTCGACACCATTTCACTTTGTAGTGCTTCTGTACTGACAACAGCACAAATATCAAAACTGATGCTATGAACAATCAAACATGATGCCGAGCTTCAGCAGACATCAGCTTCTGCCTCGTGCACAGAGCGTTTGACATTTTACCGTGACAACAGCTTTTTTTTTTAAGCAAACATTCACATGTAATCGTATGAACAGCTGTCACTGCAGGCTTCAGCTCTGACTCGGTTTTTATTTCGCTGTACTGAAATACACAACTGTGAGTCAGCCTGCACAATTTCACCACCCTGAAACGGGAAAGCCTTTCCGCGACCCCCGAAATCTCCGGGCTCTCCCTTGATGATCTGGACAGCACGGCCTCAGTATAAAGTGCAACTGGGCCGTGTCAAAGTCCAGTTTGCCGTTTATCCAGCACGTGACCTGACAGCCAATTAAAGGTGCAAAGGGGTTGCATTTAGTAACATAAATGATCCTTTGTATATTTTCTGAGTCACATTAATTAAACAACTCAGATTGTCATCTGTTGCTGCCTTTAAGCGCCGTGTGCAGTTCTATCTGGAGCAGTGCTATTTACCATATTGTTCTGAATATAGGACGGCCCTGATTATAAGACAAACTCCCACTTTTCAAGACATATTTTTGCAAACAGACTTTTTGCAGACCAAATCTTTTTTTTTTCTCTTTTTTCAAATACATTTTTTTAATTGGAAAATAATGCAAATGAAAGGACATTTTATAGGCAGTCCCTCATTTATTTTTTTTTAATCATATACTGACACACTGGCATGTCAGTCTCTTGGAAGCAGCTGCTTGTAGGAACATGAGTTTTTCTGACTGTTAGCATTTTTAAAGTGGTCTTTTTGGGCTCAACATCTAATCTTACACTCTCACTCCATATTTCTTGGGTGCTTGAGTTTGGACAATTCTGCTGTACTTATTAGCATAAGCTTAAAGTCTGCATTCCCCACAGTTGCGTAGGATTCATTTTTTTTTCTTTCTTTTTTTGTCTTAGCAGAAAAACACAGGCATGACACTATGGAGCAATTTACCATAGCATTTTCTTAAAAAAATAAATAAGTAATTAAATAAACTGCTGCATGTAGGGGTCAGTTTTATGACCTATTACAAAAAATTAACAGCAAGCTCACATTGTGTACTGTGATAAAAACTGCTCCCTTCGAAGCAGTTGCTACATATAAGAAACTTTTATCCTCGGAACAACATGGTAGATGGTTGACACTGAAGGGAGAGGTTTTCTGGCAATAAAACTGATTATTCACAGGTATTACTTATGCAACCCATCATCTTGGCTTTTATATTTTTAATTAATTTATATCAACTTGTAGAGATTTACTTTCAGTTTGAGTCTAAGGAAGATAATTTTAGAAATTTTTATATTGAGAAGCCTGATTTACTTTTTGTATTTGAAATGCCATAAACAAATTAAAATAGACATATATATATATATATATATATATATATATATATACGAGGTCTGTTAGAAAAGTATCCGACCTTTTTATTTTTTGCAAAAACCATATGGATTTGAATCACGTGTGATTGCAACAGCCAAGCTTGAACCTTCGTGCGCATGCGTGAGTTTTTCACGCCTGTCGGTTGCGTCATTCGCCTGTGAGCAGGCTTTGTGTGAGCAGTGGTCCACCCTTCTCATTGGATTTTTATTGCAAATAAATGTCTGAACGATTTGGAGCTTTGCTGCATCAATTTTTTCCAGAAACTGTGAGAGAAATTGTGCATGACCTGGACATGCCAGAACATGTCCTGTGAGGCTTCATCACGGCGTTGCTTTGTGCCATGCGGCTCCACCGCGACACGCGGAATTCCTCCGCTCCTCTTTCAATGACAAAAACTCCTGTAACAGTGAAATGTGCCGTTCATTTCCACACTGGACGCTGTGTTGATCCGGGACGTCCTCTGACTAGCACAGGAATTGCAGAAGACGTGGACATCTGCACTTTTTCGGCACATTGAGTCAGACGCGCGGAGGAATTCCGCACATCGCGGTGGAGCCGCATGGCGCAAAGCAACACCGTGATGAAGCCTCACAGGACATGTTCTGGCATGTCCAGGTCATGCACAATTTCTCGGATAGTCACACGACTGAAAAGCCACCGAAAGCCATCTGAAAGCCATCCTATGAGACCAACACGGAGGTGCTTTTGTCCCGCACCATGAGCGGCTCCGTGGCGCATCCCTCCGCTTCTCTTTCCATGAAAAAAACTCCTGTAACAGTGGAATGTGCCGAAAAAGTGCTGATGTCCATGTCTTCTGCCATTTTTG
Organism: Thalassophryne amazonica; assembly: GCF_902500255.1. Classification (NCBI taxonomy): domain Eukaryota; kingdom Metazoa; phylum Chordata; class Actinopteri; order Batrachoidiformes; family Batrachoididae; genus Thalassophryne; species Thalassophryne amazonica. The sequence continues at coordinate 61,414,655 of NC_047122.1, forward strand.
TGGAAGTCAGACGACGTCCCGGATCAACAAAGCCTTCACGTTGGAAATGATCTGGTTGTTTCAGCGGGGTTTCAGCCTGTCGATCGGCACTCGGAGTGCGCCGAGCTCTCAGCCGCTGTGGGCGGTCTTTAAACCGGCTGGAGCACTCCTTAATCTGTGTAATCCCCATAAAATCGTCCCTGAAAGCCATCTGAATTTTCCGAATGGTGTCCACCTGGAGGTCCCTCACAGTTTCTGGAAAAATTTGATGCAGCAAAGCTCCAAATCGTTCAGACATTTATTAGCAATAAAAATCCGACGAGAGGGGTGGACCACTGCTCACACAAAGCCTGCTCACAGGCGAATTACGCAACCGACAGGCGTGAAAAAACTCACGCATGCGCACGAAGGTTCAAGCTTGGCTGATGCAATCACACGTGATTCAAATCCACATGGTTTTTGCAAAAAAATAAAAAGGTCCGATACTTTTCTAACAGACCTCGTATATATATATATATATATATATATATATATATATATGTGTGTGTGTCTCAAAGATCTGTAGACACAATCAGGAGTGCCAAAAAGGGGAGAATGAGGAGAGGGATTATAGGGGCCAATGATTGACAGGGGCCCAGAGAGGCCACTAATACAATTCTAATACTGACAAAATAATATAGGTGTGGCCCAGTAAGGTTTCTTTTCATTGGGCCCAAAATCCCTGGTGGCACCCCTGGATGCCATATCAGAAACCATCTTCTGTTGGTTGGTGGTGATAATAATAATTGCTGACTATTAACCTGAACTCGCTTGGAGTTCACCTTCTGGTGCTTTGTGCTATGGTCTGTCAAAATGTCTCAAAAGTTAACATTACATAGGGTTTTGTGAGACAGTAAACCTCTTAAATGATGTCATAAAGCACACCTACAAAGGCGCCTGTATTCTCTGTGTCTTGTGGGCGTGCCGGCTTGTGACATTTGCAGGTAAACATTTCTGTCGACTTTGAGGTCACTGCTTTGTCACTATATGTGTCCACTCATGCTAAGAATAGGAAGAGGCTTCTAAACACGCCACACCAGCATCATCACAGTGAGCTCAAGCGCGAGTAAATACTTGTATATCCTGTGTCCTTAGCTGTGTGTATTTAGCCCTGTGTGCAGCGTGCGCTGCCATTTCATTATGCGTGAAAGACGAGTTCATGTTCCACAAAATCAGGACAGAGAGCACAAGCATGCGCCTGTGTAGTTACACAACTCCAGAAGCCTGTAGCACACACAGACACACACACACACACACACACATAATTAATCAATATTGTCTCCATTATCAAACTGAAGAAGGCAGACACTGCACCATAATTAGGGAGCTCTGTAGAGCGACTCATCTCCTCAAGCTGCAAATCAACATGTACACACACACACACACACACACACACACACACACACACACACACACACACACACACACACACACACACACACTGTTCAGTAGTTCTTACACGTGCACTCTTTGATGAGGCTATTAAAGCTGGATTGATTCATTGAAAAATAACTGTCAATAGCTTTGGTTAGTTTGAAATCACTTAAAAAGGGCAAAAATGCAGTTTTATGGATTAAAAAAAAATCATTGCACAATGAATATATCTGCATATTGGATGAGGGGCTAGAGGTTACCCTGCATTTTATTTTTTCATTTGATTCTATACAGGATATCTGAAAAAGTGGAGGATGTAACTAAACTGGATTTTGTGGAGAAGTTGCTTTTCTGGTTGGGAAGAGGTGATGACATTTTGAGAAAACTCTGGATACTTTATAAAATGGAAATTTGTTTGTTAAATCTCCTTATGGATATTTCAAAGGGTTGTTATTTCAAGAACTCTGCACCATAATTCTAAAGAGTAGGAAAACAGTAGAACCAAGCCTCATGATGTCATGAAATTGAAATATCATGACGTGCAAATACTGAGTCTTGGCAGGTGAATGTGTTCACTGGGTGTCTAGGTTTTTGAAATTGTAAAAACAATCAGTGGTGGCCAGGAAGTGTCTGTCTTATGAAATCCTTTCCAGAGTGTTGTGTAAATTTGTGGCCAAGCTATTTGCATTTTCACATCAAACAGCTGTGAACCAATCAGAATATTTCTCTGATTTAATTCATTTCTGTGAGAAAAAGCTCTTTCTTTCACTCAACCACCTCCCTTGCTTTTTTTTACTTTCATGGATAAATTCCTACAAAATCCTTTCGGTAGGGCTGTGTGGAGGTGTGGTCTTGTTATTTGAGTGTTTTTAATGTAGCCACTGTTAATAAAAAAAAAAGGTTTACTTATTTGATTTCATGCATTTCTCTTCACAAAATGATTTGTCTCTCACTGACAAACCACTCATACTCCTAATTTTGCGTCATCCAACCAGAATCCACTAACCATCCAACAAGTGGCAGTGTGGCAATGCACAATATTGTAGGTAGTGTTTATTGCTTTGGGTTTCTGTGTTAATCTGGAGGGGATGGACTCAGCTACCTACCTTTCTGCGTGTTTACCTACCTACCTTTTGCAAGGCAGGTGGCTCCACGCAGCCCAGTCTCATGCTGTTTATTCGTGGCCCCAACATGAAAAGCGCCCCATTTTCGTGCCCCCATCACGAACTGTTGTGAGACTGGGTTGCATAATGGGATGGTAGTTGGTGTAGCAATATGTAGTAGAGCCCAACCGATATATCGGCCGATATAAGCCCTTTTCAAAGTACTCACTATCAGCCGAAATTTTGCCGATAGAACACCGATAATTTCTCAAAAACAGAACAGTTACTGAAATAATGTTTGTGTCGGCAATGTAAAATGTCCTTGCACTGTTTGTCCAGTAGATGGAGCTCTGACTCCATTCAACTGAGAGCTGCTTACACCCCTGCTTAAATGTGTTAATCACCGGCCCCCGTACTTCACGGTCACACTGCACTGATCAGCTGACAAAAGCATACAAGTAAGTTTATAAGGATCTATATCCTTATCCTGAACCTATATCTAAGTTGCAGCAACAAGAGGTACAAGATTAGATGTATGTCACAACTCTTTTTAAGGATATGTATTTGCTAATTTCACAAAGGTTTAATTCTTGATTGCATTTTTTGAACTTGAAAATTATTCTCTGTTATAAATTTAATCAATATGAGGACAAAGCTTCAGCTTTTAGCTCATACCTTTTTGTTAAGGGTCCAAAAAAGAACATTTTATTCATTTAAAAAAATATCGGCTGATTTACCGGCTATAGGAAAATCAGACGATTTATCGATTATCAGCATTTTTTTTATCCAAATATCGTTATTGGCATCGGCCTCAAAAAATCCATATCGGTTGGGCTCTAATATGTAGACCTGTGCTGAACTCCCCGTCATGCTACCTGTCTGTGTTCTTGGACAAAACACTCCATGTGCTTTGTCTCAGTCCACCTAGCTGTAAATGGGTACCGGCTTCAGCTGGGGAACTAACCTGTTATGGACAAGCTTCCCATCCAGGGGGAGCCGTAGACTCTCCCTCGCTTCATGCCACAATATCCGGGATCTGATGGGCCTCAGGGCCTGTATTGGACTTACTATCTAATCTATTAGCTCTCTCTGTATTTTACAGAGTACAGAGGAAAGCTGTAGCTCAGTCAACAGATTTGATTGTCTGCTATAACCAAAAGGTTCAGGGGTTCAGTCTCAAGATGTCATTCAGCAACATGTAACCTTGAAGTGCATAACCCCCTTACCATGCTAACGTGCCAAAAACATGTAGAGGATACACTAAGCCTAGAAAATTCAAATGATCTTTTTGTTTTCTTTTGTTAATTGAATAATCACAAAAAGAATCTACAGATGAAAATACCTACCTGCAGCCTTCAAGGTTACATCTTTAAAGACAAAAAAAAAAACCTTCACACGGAGTCTCCGTGGTTGGGTGATCAGGCCGGAGAATCCGGTGACATTTCACTAAGGTTTCCCTTCATATCACTGATGCACCAAACTGACACAAAACTCAAACATTAAACACAAATAAATCCAATCTCAGGATGGAAAATGGAACTATTGAATGTTCGCTGCCTTGCAAGTGTGAATGCAGTCATCAGTGTGAGAATTGCAGAGCTGCTGCGGTACAATGAGGACATGAAAAATAGATTTGATTACGTAATCCAGTCAGTCTAAATCACCAACGTGTGCTCTCAGAATACTGGCAGCTTTTCTATCCATCATCCAGCATTCAGACAAGTCCTTTGTAATCATTCCTGTGGTAGAGGGGAGCACACAAGCTGCATTATCGCCTGCATAGAGCCTTTTCTGCTGCATAGGCAGCCGCTCTTTTGTTGTCAAAGGATGCTGATTTATGAAGGTGATAAAAGCAAAGCAAACTGGGACTGCAGAGAGGAGCTGGAATCAAAGAGACACCGAGTGCTGCGCTGCATGAGGATGAGGAACGACATGACCAGCCTGTGATACCACGGCATCGGTGGCCACCATACAAACAACCCTTACCAAACAATTCATGGCATTTTTCTTTCGCAAATCCACATTTTAGTTGAAAATATTCCTCAAAATCATGACAAGAGTTGGACAGACAGAAAAATATTAAATGATCTCCAAGTCATCACTGGTGCTGTTTGCGTAAAACTACTTTTACGCGTCCTTTACGCATGACGCATGATAAATTTAATGCAGGTGATGACGTGACGTATGATGCTTAAAATAAATAAATAAATAAACCTACCCTTCCTCCTCCCCCTCACCTGTCCTTTTACGAGGCTCGCAGCAAATTGCCTCATCACCGCCTCCACCGTGTAGGCGCTGGACCATCCGCGGGGCGTCAGCAGCTCCATGCAGATTGCTCCGCCGTCCAGCACGTAGCCGTTCTCCAACCGCGGCGCCAGGACCCGCATGAACGGCGGCGAGAAAGGGAAACTGTCAGGAAAGGTGACGTTGAGCAATATGAACTCGGTGCTCGTCTCCTTCATGTCCTGCCACAGCGCCGAGTCCTTGTCCACTTGGTGCAACTTGACGTTCCAGTCAAACAGGTTGTCCTCCACCAGATCCACCGTGATGAAGTTGTCCCCTAACCTCCTGATCTCCTGCAGCTCCTTCATCAGCCTGCGCGTCCGGACTTGGGTGCAGTGCTGCCGGTGAGGCGCCAGCGGAGGTATGGAGGAGGCACTGGTCGCTTTACTCCCGCCTCCTCCGTTCTGCTGCTTCTCCTTCGCATCCTTTCCCTGCTTATCCTTGCTGGACGGCTTGTCCTTGCCGTGCTGGTCCAGCTTCCTCGCTTTAATCTCCGGGGTGCTCAGGATGTTGCTTTCGTTGGCGGTCTGACAGTGTTTGTTGGTGTTGTGTTTCTGGTTCCCTTTGGTGCCTTTTAGCGATCCCTGGTGGTGCTTCGGATCCTCGGTGTCTCGATCGGGCAGACGGATCAGACCGATTTTCCGCAGTAGAGTGGCCATAATTCGCGATCAGCTCTATTTCTCCGGCGATTCCCCCCCCCACGCAGGGGCGACAGTCACCCTTCAGAGTCGGTTGTGCGATCACACGGGCCGGTAACGACGCTGATGATGATAACGCCGCCGCGCCGTAACCTCCCCCTCCTCCGATTACTGCAGCCTCGCTGTATCTGCTGCTCTGTTCTCCTCAGTGCATCTTCTCCGCACGGATCTCCTGCAAGCAGTGACACGCCACAAACAAAACACGTTCAACGCACACACAACGGCACCGACAGACAACAGACAAAACCGCATGACCTCATCCGAGGTGATCGACTGCAAAGTCCGCAAAGCTGGCGGAGCATTACGCACGAGCAGGATGGTCCATCACAATAATAGTAATTTAAAAAAATTAAAAAGCAACACGACAATCAATATGAGGAGCAAAGAAACGCTGTGCCATCGTCATGATCGCGTAATAACACAAAGATCGAGCGATCTCAGGAGTAATGACGGAACGCACATACATCATTAAACTATTAACATGGTGATGACATCAAGCTGCAGCTCGTCGTGACGACAATACTACTAGATTTTCTGACACGCGTTTTGGCGCCGGCGCGCACACACGCATCAAATCTGCAGCTTACCGGGTAAAAGTCAGAGAATATGTCCGTTTTTCCGATTTCGCCGAGGAGGAGGAAGGTCGTCGGTGGAGCCGCAGAGCAGCTGTGCGCGGTGGCAGCACCTCCAACGTGAAAGCAGTTTGGGTAATCCTCCTCCTCCTCCTGCTCCTCCTGCTCCTCCTCCTCCTCACCGTCTATTCCTCTTCAAAATAAAAACCCTTGCAGGATATCTATTTTTTTGACACAATAAAATTATCTCCAATTTTGGGGGTATAATCTGCTGCTTGCAACGTATAGGTTCACAAAAACAACATGTAATAATAATAATAATAATAATAATAATAATAATATACTAGATATGCTATGAGCAGGACAGCATGGTGGCTTAGTGGTTATACTAGGGAAGCTACGACCCCTACCTTTGCACCCCGCCCAGGACTCAACCAAACCAACTTTTTTAGGTTCCTTAGATGACCCCAAAACACAATCAGGATGTTCCAAAAATAAAAACTGGCCTCAAACCAGTTATCCAAAATGGCGTCCAAGATGGCCGTCAAAATACGGTTTTCCACTAATTTTTTTTTTTTTTGTAGTTTTAAACCGTCAGTGAGTTTTTTTTTCTCTTTTCTGTTTTTCTTTTTAAATATCACAGAGATTCAATGATAAGGGTCTATTGGCGGCCATTTTGGACGCCATTTTTAATCTTAAACCCATGAATGAATTTTTTTTTTCAAAACTTTATTTCAACAAATGCAATAACAAACAGTAAACGAACAAAAACAAGGTCACAATAACGTTCTCAGTATTATCATGAGAAATAGAAAGAGATAAAAAAAAAAAAACAAAAACATGCAGATACCAGCCAGGGCAGCCATGGCTTTCCACCGGGGGGCGTGCCTGTTCTGAAACCTGTGCCATATGCTCCCAACCAGGGTTGCCTTGGTCTGTTCATAGTACAGGTTGGAGTTTTTTTTGTTTTTTTTTTCTTAACTAATTAAGAAGAAATTGAATTACAACATCTCGTAGAGGAGACAAATATTCAAACAAAAACAGACAAAAATAAAAACAAACAAGAACAAATTCAAAAGGGGCATTACCCAGATAAGGAGCAAGGAGCAAGGTCATTTCATAAAAGTAACATAGAGTTTATATCCTTGTGGATTTTACACGCCAGCTTAGTTTAGGCACAAATGAGTTTGCTGTGACCTGCAATGGTCACAGCAACTTTGAGGAAGATGTGATTTTCACGTCGAAACGTTAGTCCCTCTGTATATTTTTGTTTTCAGCACCTTGTTATTATTTCTGTGTTGGATCAGTTATTTTTCTCTTTTACCTTATTTTTTCTTACTGATCAAGTCAATACTTTTTAAGAGTGTGACCAAAACCTTATTACTAAAACTGTTTTATTATTATTATTATTATTATTATTATTATTATTATTATTATTATTATTATTATTATTATTATTATTATTATTATTATTTTAGTTTTGTTAAGAACTTTACTTTTGTTACGAGACTGGTTCTTTTTGTATTATCGCGACACTTTGTAGAATACGACAGTATACGACATGTTTTCAGTAGTTGTTGCCACGGGAGCGAAGTATTACGGTCTCTGATTGGCCGACACGTTGCCGTAAATCGTGGTTATCGTAGAAGCCAGAAGCCACGGCTAAGTAAACACCGAGAAAAGCGTTCACACTGACACGTTTTTGTCTCATTTTGTGAGTGTTTTTTTGGTAGCGGTTCTCTAAAAATGGCTGAAAAATTCGACAATCTCGAAGAGCATCTGGAGAAATTTATTGAGAATATTCGACAGATGGGAATTATCGTCAGCGAATTCCAGACTAGCAGCCAAGCAGGACTCAACCAAAAGCTGTAAGATCGTCTCTTTAATTAACCCTCAGCCCTCAATAGAAACAAAGTTTTAATACAAGCAGGTTGTTTTTCTCCAGAAACTTCATGATTTCTGGACTGCAGGACATCGAGAAGTGCCGCCAGCAGCTCCATGAGATCAACGTGCCGCTTGAAGTGTTTGAGTGAGTCCAAACTGTTCAAAAATCTGAATCTTTTTGTATTTCACAATTGATATGACAGCCATATAATCCACGATCATGTTTCCTGAATTGTTTTACCTAACCTCTAAATTCGGAAACGTTATATGGTGCTTATGAACAACTTAATGGTTGTTATTATCTGAAGCTGTTCTTCCATAGAGCTCAACAGTGATGCTCACTTTTTGAAGGAGTCCGGTTCCGGAAGTAAAAATCTCAATTTTCTCTGTTGGCATTTGAGAAAATCTTGACAATAAAGAGATTTAAGCCTTGAACCAAGCCAAGCAACTACAAGATGAATCATGGCCATAAAATTACTTGATCTGGATTAAAAATAAATAATGGGGGAATAAAGGCAAAGGTACAAGACTGTGGGATCCGAGTCACATTGCCTCATCACATTATCAACCAGCAACTAAAATGCATCACAGCCACATCTCCTTTTCAATCAATCAATAATTTTTTTTATATAGCGCCAAATCACAACAAACAGTTGCCCCAAGGCGCTTTATATTGTAAGGCAAGGCCATACAATAATTATGTAAAACCCCAACGGTCAAAACGACCCTCTGTGAGCAAGCACTTGGCTACAGTGGGAAGGAAAAACTCCCTTTTAACAGGAAGAAACCTCCAGCAGAACCAGGCTCAGGGAGGGGCAGTCTTCTGCTGGGACTGGTTGGGGCTGAGGGAGAGAACCAGGAAAAAGACATGCTGTGGAGGGGAGCAGAGATCGATCACTAATGATTAAATGCAGAGTGGTGCATACAGAGCAAAAAGAGAAAGAAACAGTGCATCATGGGAACCCCCCAGCAGTCTACGTCTATAGCAGCATAACTAAGGGATGGTTCAGGGTCACCTGATCCAGCCCTAACTATAAGCTTTAGCAAAAAGGAAAGTTTTAAGCTTAATCTTAAAAGTAGAGAGGGTGTCTGTCTCCCTGATCTGAATTGGGAGCTGGTTCCACAGGAGAGGAGCCTGAAAGCTGAAGGCTCTGCCTCCCATTCTACTCTTACAAACCCTAGGAACTACAAGTAAGCCTGCAGTCTGAGAGCGAAGCGCTCTATTGGGGTGATATGGTACTACGAGGTCCCTAAGATAAGATGGGACCTGATTATTCAAAACCTTATAAGTAAGAAGAAGAATTTTAAATTCTATTCTAGAATTAACAGGAAGCCAATGAAGAGAGGCCAATATGGGTGAGATATGCTCTCTCCTTCTAGTCCCCGTCAGTACTCTAGCTGCAGCATTTTGAATTAACTGAAGGCTTTTTAGGGAACTTTTAGGACAACCTGATAATAATGAATTACAATAGTCCAACCTAGAGGAAATAAATGCATGAATTAGTTTTTCAGCATCACTCTGAGACAAGACCTTTCTGATTTTAGAGATATTGCGTAAATGCAAAAAAGCAGTCCTACATATTTGTTTAATATGCGCTTTGAATGACATATCCTGATCAAAAATGACTCCAAGATTTCTCACAGTATTACTAGAGGTCAGGGTAATGCCATCCAGAGTAACGATCTGGTTAGACACCATGTTTCTAAGATTTGTGGGGCCAAGTACAATAACTTCAGTTTTATCTGAGTTTAAAAGCAGGAAATTAGAGGTCATCCATGTCTTTATGTCTGTAAGACAATCCTGCAGTTTAGCTAATTGGTGTGTGTCCACTGGCTTCATGGATAGATAAAGCTGGGTATCATCTGCGTAACAATGAAAATTTAAGCAATACCGTCTAATAATACTGCCTAAGGGAAGCATGTATAAAGTGAATAAAATTGGTCCTAGCACAGAACCTTGTGGAACTCCATAATTAACTTTAGTCTGTGAAGAAGATTCCCCATTTACATGAACAAATTGTAATCTATTAGACAAATATGATTCAAACCACCGCAGTGCCTTTAATACCTATGGCATGCTCTAATCTCTGTAATAAAATTTTATGGTCAACAGTATCAAAAGCAGCACTGAGGTCTAACAGAACAAGCACAGAGATGAGTCCACTGTCCGAGGCCATAAGAAGATCATTTGTAACCTTCACTAATGCTGTTTCTGTACTATGATGAATTCTAAAACCTGACCGAAACTCTTCAAATAGACCATTCCTCTGCAGATGATCAGTTAGCTGTTTTACAACTACCCTTTCAAGAATTTTTGAGAGAAAAGGAAGGTTGGAGATTGGCCTGTAATTAGCTAAGATAGCTGGGTCAAGTGATGGCTTTTTAAGTAATGGTTTAATTACTGCCACCTTAAAAGCCTGTGGTACATAGCCAACTAACAAAGATAGATTGTTCATATTTAAGATCGAAGCATTAAATAATGGTAGGGCTTCCTTGAGCAGCCTGGTAGGAATGGGGTCTAATAAACATGTTGATGGTTTGGATGAAGTAACTAATGAAAATAACTCAGACAGAGCAATCGGAGAGAAAGAGTCTAACCAAATACCGGCATCACTGAAAGCAGCCAAAGATAACGATACGTCTTTGGGATGGTTATGAGTAATTTTTTCTCTAATAGTTAAAATTTTGTTAGCAAAGAAAGTCATGAAGTCATTACTAGTTAAAGTTAATGGAATACTCAGCTCAATAGAGCTCTGACTCTTTGTCAGCCTGGCTACAGTGCTGAAAAGAAACCTGGGGTTGTTCTTATTTTCTTCAATTAGTGATGAGTAGAAAGATGTCCTAGCTTTACGGAGGGCTTTTTTATAGAGCAACAGACTCTTTTTCCAGGCTAAGTGAAGATCTTCTAAATTAGTGAGACGCCATTTCCTCTCCAACTTACGGGTTATCTGCTTTAAGCTACGAGTTTGTGAGTTATACCACGGAGTCAGACACTTCTGATTTCTTTATTTATAACGATTACAAAATATTTTCTGTCATTTGAAGTTTATTGTGACACAGTATGAAGTGATTGTGAGGCGATATGGGTGTGAACACAGTGGTTTTAAAAAAAACAGTTATAATATCAAATATAAAAGGAAATTCAATTACATTTTGGCTGTTATTGTTATGGGGTTGTTGGTATAGCTGTGATGCGAGGTGGTTGTGATACGATATGGGTTATAATGTGTAGTGGCTCGGGTGAAATGACCATAAAACGATACGTCAAGTTATCAAACTATGTAATTATGTTTAAGTGTAAAGGAACTACTCATCCCATAATGCATTGGAAATCCCAGAATCTTTAGTGAATGACTTCCAACAACAGACTGTGTATATATTGGACAAACCGTGTGTGACGCACCCTTAGGTCTTCTGTAGAGACCCAGAACAGTCAATATGAAGCCCATGTCTAGGGCACAGACTGGGTGTTGCCATGTTGATAGCAGCAGCTGAACTGATTCAAGATGAAGTCATTATTGCATAAAGGGGTGGAGCATGGGTGTCTCAGTGTGTGACAAAAGAAGCCTGAACACGCCTCAGTCTTTGATTATAATTTTTGAGGACTGTGCAGCAGTTCTCATAATGATTTGTTTTGTTGTGGACATTTAAAAGTTATGAGCCACTTATTTTCTTAGTAATCGTGCATTAATTGGACCTAAAGGATTAAGCTGCTCAAATGTTAACTTCATCAGCATACGACATTAAGTTTGAGGAGAATTTCACTTAGTGCGAGTTTTGTAACAGAGACATCTTAGATGATCCGTTAAGACATTTCTCCACACAACAAGCCATATTATTCCAGGTGTTTGTATTAAAATACTCCAAATGACAGACACAGCCTCCACCGCAGCTACCAGCCACCTCGAGCGGACTCTGAGTTACGGTCACAGTGACAAGCGGAGATACTGTCACTCAGAGTGACCACATCCCCAAATTTACAGAGTCTTATGCCTTAAAACATCTAAAAATAAGAAGTTAGAAAAAAAAAATCATCCTGTGTACAGTTGTCATGGAGGAGAAAACTAGCTATAGAGACCAATATGTTTTTTTTTTGTATCAGTCTGTAAACATGTTTATTTATGCTTTAATGTTGGACATTTTAACATGGACTCCTGTGGGAATGCGCTCTGCTCTTTGGCGGGGAGGAGTTTGGGAGTGATTAGTCAACTTAGGGTTTGATTTAGATGCCACCCCTCTACAAAAAAAGCAATCAGTTTAACAAACAAGCAGATTTTATGTACCTGCGTGTGACACACTGCATGTTGAGTCCAATGGTATAGATTGCATTTCTTTCTCCTCATAAGCAGCTTGACAGAGCTTTTGGTTGGTCCAACAAAACATAACATTTGAATATGTTTGTTTGGGTTTTGGGACATTGTGAAGTAGTTGTAGTTGCTGCTGTTGTTGTTATTGTTCTTCATTATCTTTGTCATTGTCTTCTTCTGTGAAATTATTTTTAGAAACAATTCTATAGATGATTTAATAATGGGAATAACCATCGGTTATTTGCAGTCTTCATGTTTTAGAAAACACCCAGAGTCTCACACATTGAGGAATGTTTTTGTGACAAACCCAGGCAAGGCCACTGCACCACATTTAGAAAATGGAAATTAAATGGGATTATCTGTGATTCATGTCTTCATGAGAGCGGCCTGAGTTAATAATGTGTCCATCGAAGTCACATTCACACTGGCGTCAGGCTGCACACCAGAATTAACTTGGGGATTAAGGACTTTGCTCAAGGGCACTTTAGTGATTCCTTGTTCACAAGCCCACTTTCCTAACCTTTAGGTTACCACTTTCTTTGTAGATACATTGACCAAGGCCGAAATCCTCAGCTGTACACCAAGGAGTGTCTTGAGAGAGCCTTGGCGAGGAACGAACAGGTCAAAGGGAAGATCGACACAATGACGGTAAGAGATACATTCAGGGTCACTGTGGCTCCCACCCATGTCCCTGCATCCACAACCTGGCAGATTAAATGCACCTACAAAGTTGCTAATTTACAATGACAAACATTTTCAAGGCATTTTCAGGCCTAACATGGAAATGTTTGGCCTTGAACGAATTGTCCTTGATCGTAGCTTTTCACTTTTTTTAAAAAATTCCATTGTGTTTAACTGCCACTGCAAAAGAACACAATTTTTTGAGCAAAATTCATCAGCAAGTGTGGTTGAATGTATTTCCTACTGAAATATTAGGTAGTGTATTTTCCAGAGTACAAGTCCCTTTTGAAAACTGGTTTATATATTGATTTTTTTTTTTTTTTTTAAATTTAATATACTAGTCAGAGTTTCAGACTGCCCACAAATGGTTGCATTTTATGACCTTTTTTGAGACAGCAGGAGTAATTTTTTTATGTGTGTGTTGTTGGAGAGGAGAGGGAGTGATTTGTTAACTCTGGGTTTGATTTAGATGCTGCACCTCTATTAAAAGAAAAATGTAACAAGTATAAAAAGGAAGTAGATTTTACATACCCATGCATGCACGGCATGTAGAGTCCAGTGGTGCAGATTGTTTTTTGTTTTGTTTTTTTCAACTCAATTTATACAGCGCCGTCACAACATAAGACACCCCAATGCCTTCATATGGGTAAAGTCTAACCTTACCAACCCCCCTGAGCAAGCACATAGGTGACAATGGTAAGGAAAAACTCCCCCTGGTGTTTTTTGCTGGGAAGAAACCTTAAGCACACCAGACTCAGACTCATAGAATCACCAAATATCAACCATGCAAAACCAAAACAAGTTCACAGTCAAGTCAAAGTGGAATTTTTGGTTGTTTTAAGTGTCCCAGCCTGTGTCCCTTTGTGCAGGAGTCGTGTGTGAGTATGTTTCTGGGCCTTCAGCCGGGTGTCCGGCAGGCAGCATTGAATTTGATTGTGTTTCTTTCTCATCACGCGCAGTGCACGGACCTTGTAGCTCCGTCATGCTGCCTGCTGCTCTGTGAAGAGAGTGCAGAATCAGTTAGAAACTTGCTTATTTTTGGAATTCAGAGTACTTGCACATAACAGTGCAGTGTGTGGTGTGCACATGTGCTACACTGAGTTCCCACCCGTTGTTAGACTCTCCTCCAGGGAAGTGTGTGTTAAAAAGTGACTATCATAAACAGAAAAATGGGTATGACTTCTACTCTGGTGTGACTTAAACTCCGGAAAATACATTTTGAGGATTCCCTGTGGGTCCACATATATATATGATTTTTTTTTTAGACTGGTTTCATGCAGCAATTATAGCGACTGATATTCCAGTTAGCGTAATTCTAACAACTGCCGTCAGCCAGGGGATGGATACATGAACATTTCTCACACAAACTCAGGTGTACATAAGATAAGATAAAACTTTATTGTCCGTAAAATGGAAATTTGACTTACATGAGCTGCTGAAGCCCCAAGACGTAAAAACACATCAAACATTCATCATAAAACATTCAACATAAAATAATTTTAAAACAAGTGTGTGGTCTGCAACAATGTGTTCATTTGGTCTCCCTCTGATTTAAAAGTGCGATGGAATGTGGCACAAATTAGTTCTTGTATCTATTCCTCCTGTAACAATAGATCCATGGGAAATTCTCATGAATGTATTTTATAGATTTGTATTAATAAATGTGTAATAAGCCTACCTGAAATGTCATATTTAATTACAGAAATTCAAGAGCCTTCTAATCTCAGAACTCAGCAAAGTCTTTCCCGAGGAGATGGCCAAATATAAAGCGATACACGGTGAAGATGGCCCCTCCTAGTGACACCGCAGTACTGTGACCCCTGACCTTCAACCTGTGACTCTTGAAATGGAGGCCTAAATGGAGCACTGCAAGGCAGGATCCTCTTTGTTTTCCAGCAAAATATGAAAACATTATTTCTCTCAAAATGTCCTGCAGCTGTTGCTGACTGACGTAAATTGGATTATTTCTTTTTAACTCATCCTTGACAGTTTATTTTCTCTACATTTCTAAATTACATTTAAAGAAAAATAAGTGTTCCAAGTCAAATGAAATTTATTTTCAACATGTTTAAAGTAACTTGTTTGGCTGTGTAGTGTCACGTCTTGCGCAGGGTTTTGCATCACCAGGAGTCAATTTTGTTTTGTTCATGTTGACGCATGATTGCACGAGTTAGTAGCTGATTATTTCTACACCTTGTAACTGTGCAGAAGATATCTAACAGTTTTGGGAGTTGAGACGCCTGGCTGAATTTGTATTGAGGAATTTTCTCCGTCAGTTGTACATACTCCGATATTTATACTTTTTTGTAATGCGTCCGAGTGATTGGGCAACATATATTTGTATCATGTTTCATAACACTTTGTATCAGACTCAGGTTTGTAACAGCCATATTAGTAACTGAATGGGAAGGTTATGGACAGGTTCATAAGTATTTGGACAGTGAGATATTTTGGGGTTGTGCGTTTGTCTCTGTAATGGAGCTGACATCAAACAGCTACGATGGGCTGGCAGTGATGACTTTCAGCTTGAATTCAAGGGGTTTAACAAATGTCACCGCAGCCATTTAGGAATTGCAGCCATTTGTATCTGCAGCCAATAAATAATGAAACAAATTGAATAGAAGTATTATTGTGAATACAAATCAGCCAGTTTTCTTTGGAAATATTAGGGGACAGCTACATAAACATTTCCAAGTCACTGACTTTTTAAGACATACAAATGTTGTATATCTGTCTGCAGTAAGCAGTTCTCAAAAACTAAGTGACTGCAATAAGGAGACTAGTGAGAGTAGCCACCAAGCCCCCCCCCCCCCCCCCCCAAGGCAACTCTGAAGGTGTTACAAGCTCCTGCAACTGTGATTGGAGATGCTGGGAAGAGTGAAACCTTTGTCTGTTACATAACTTCATGGTGAAGCTACTCACACGAGGAGCAGCTTGGGGTTAAGGACCTCGTCCAGGTCACCTTTGTGTTTTACTTGTCTGACGTGGAATCAAACTGAGAATTCTCTGGTGTCGAACCCACAGTAAAGCTCTGGACCTTTACCTCCTTTTATTTGTTAATGGTTGAAACAATACGAATGACATCCAAGACACATTCAGTGGCTTGGAAATGTGCATGTATCCATCTTTTGAAGCATTGAAAGAAAACACTGTAAAAGTAATGATTTATAACAAGAATCCTAAAATACTAAAGCTGTGTAGAAAAATGGCTGTAATCACTAAATCGTTATGATATTTTTGTTAAACCCCTTGAAGTAAAGTTGAAAGTCTGCACTACAAGCCACAGTTTGTTTCATTGTGACTCCCATCAGGGCGTTTTTGCCTCTGTATAATTTGTACAGAGGCAAAATTACAAACTTCTCCCTGTCCAACTGCATTTGAAGGTAATTATTGTGCCTCGCCACTTGACAAGAACCTGGTGTGTTCTCTTATTTGTAAAGTGTAATTTTGTTAATAAATGATCCTCACTGGAGTGTAATGGTTTTTGTGTGCCTGTAATATTTCTGATTACCTTGGAATAAGGCTTAACAATAGTGAGGGGGAACAAGCGTCTGCTTTGGGTGCATTCATATAAAATCCTTCATGAAGAGTTCTGTGACCTTAGTGGAAGAATTTGTAAATAACAGTTTTTAAGAAGTCTGTTTTATTGCATTTCTCTGCAGAAATTCTCTCTCTCTCTCTCTCTCTCTCTCTCTCTCTCTCTCTCTCTCTCTCTCTCTCTCTCTCTCTCTCTCTCTCTCTGTCTCTGTCTCATGGACCCATTTCACTGCATGCACTTCACTTGACCATTTCTCTTGCTGCCATTTGCTTACATGGCTAACTTCATACAAAATCCTTTCCAGAGGGTTTGTGTGAAGGTACGAAAGAGCCACTGAAAAAAATCGAAGGTGTTTACTTTTATAATTTAGTGCATTTTGTCACTCTCACAGCCTCACCTGCTCCTAATTCATCATCCTTCAAGCCTCTACTAATGATTCAGCAGGTGGCAGACGTGTCTAAGGGCCCCTTCATACATAGTGTGAATTTGATCGAATTGCGCATAAAGCAGGAATTGTGTGCAAAATGTGTAAAATCTGAGCTGCCTCCAACGCCTCATACACCTGTTGCTGCAACTATTTGCACACACCAGCGGGAGAAAGACAGAGTGTGCACTGTGAGAGCCCATCGATCCCTCTCGCTGCAGGTGTCGGCCAAATTCCAGCTGACACACATGAACTAACACTGCTCGTTTGGCACTTAGAAAATGTGTAGCCATTCGCACTGTTAACACAAAAACAGTCAGCAGAGGATCACTGTTGAGCTGGATGTGAAATTTGTCTAAGTGCCCCACAACTGTGGCTTTGCAAACAGACACAGTGACATGTTAGTATGCGCGCCGAACTGACAGGGGATGTGGCTGTCAACAGTAGCGGCTGGGGAGATCTGTGGTTCCAGACATCACGGTTGGACAACGCGTACTGTGTGTGGACAGACATGAACTAACAACTGTCAGCTGTGACATGCGTGTAACTGCTTGCTGTTATCGCACTCGCTGCAGCCCATTGCAACAGCGAGTGCGCGCACGCCACGCACATTGACAGGCTACCCCAGGTAAAACGGACCGTCGGATCATAACACACTGCGGCGATCTGAATGTCACATCACCCATGTGAGCTCTGTTCCACATGACGTGGTGTCTGTTCTGTGGCGCGGCATCCACAAGACGTGTGTCGGGCCTGACAGGCGTGCGGGGTCGGGTGGACACGCTGCCAGCAGATGCGGACACGATAATAGCACACTGTTTCATCATTCATGTCATTTCATGATGGTATGTCTGTGACCATTGGTCATCTACAGACGAACAGACAATTCATATTTGTATTGTCCGCTTCATAAGAGGGATTCAATAAAATGCAGTGTTTTTATATGGTGTGTGGTTTTATTTTTTTTTTAAATATGTCAATGTCCTTCTCGATATCAGGCATTTTCCCACACCTTTTACAGCACAGCGATGGTAGCTCAGTGGTAAAGTTTCTGTCTGGTAATCAGACCTTTTGGAAAGTGCAGGTTCGAATCCCGTTGTTGGCATGTATTTTATATATACTTTTTATTTTCACAGGAACTGTGCAATGTCATTATGCAGCTGTTCGCACTGTGTTTCTGCATGCACGAACCGTCGCAGCGGCATCGTGCACGCCTGACTGACTGCTTGATGTTTTCATAGTTTGCTCATACAAGCTGTTCCACTGTGAGTCACTCTGAGTTGTACTTATTCGTACTATGTGTGAAGGGGCCCCAAAGGGTATTATAAGGTTGGGTTTTGGATTGATCTTGTGCATCAGCATTCACCAGATTTTAATTTATTTTCCTCCTTGATATTATGCTTTTTTTTCTGTTTTTTTTAAAAGAAGAGTCCAGGTTCAGTAACACCTGTACCCCATTATCCCTAGTTGCATCAAGAAGGGCAGCACTGATGTATTGCTGATACTAATTTTATTTTTTTTCACACCTACTTTTGTGGTTACTACTTCAGATTTTATTTATATGGCCCAAAGTCACAGGATATCACTGGGCGTTACAATAGCCTGGACATTTGACACATTCTGTCCCTGGAATATTTCATAGAGTGAGAATTGTGTGTACTGGCATCAAGTAATATCAACAGATACAACATAATACACACGACAGAAGGACTTACCAGAGAATCGAAGTAGAAAAAGGTAAAAATTTATAAAGGCCCTAATAGCAAATTAAAATGTGAATAAATGTTTATTGGCATGCCTGCCAATCTGACCTGGATTTGACATATTTGGTTTGTTCCAGCTAGAGTGTTTCCAGTGTCTGTTACACAGTGAGGACAGCTGCTCTGGAAATAACTTCTTGTCAATGGGCAGGTCAGAGATCAGCACAACCCCCCTCCTCCCACCCCCTACTGACGCTTAACCAGATCAACACGCCCCTTTGACCTAGGGGCGCAATCCACTGGGACAGCAGGGTGGAAATGTGCTGTTATTGGGTTGCGATCTGTGCTGCATGTTAATGCAGATGGCGTTCTTCCCTGAGGATTCGAAGCACGTGGCTGACTTCTCTTTTTCATCACGAGACATGAGTCACCATAGCCATTAACATCATAAATCATTAATTTTTTTCATGCTTCCTTGGTCTTACTTTGTGTTGTTGCATTATGTGATTAGTATGAGGTCATTCAAGATAAAGTTGGTCTAGTTTGTGACATTAAAACCTGATGTTTATGTCAGAAATGAACACGTTCTTCCACCTTTTATTTTTTCAATTCATACTGAGCTATGAAATATAACTCGCCACTGAAATGGCTGAATAACTGAATAGGTAATAAAAAAAGCCGTAGATCCGAGTCCCATAGAAGCAGACTGTGGAGTTAATGCAAACCTTGTATGTTGATGCCAGGTCTTAGTGAGTGAGGTAGGACGGGTTTCACGGAGCTTGCTCTAAACCATCTGTTGTGTATTCAAAACATTCTGCCATCCATTCCCATTGAAACCCATTTCCTCAAAGCTGAGGATGAAGGGGTCTTCTTCCAAACCTTGGTAAAGTGGCTACACCACCCAATAACTTGTACTTGCTTACAATTATTTAAACTGACATTCCTGGCTTGGATAAACATACAATCCTCTTTCTCAGATCGTCACTCAGCTCTTTAGACTTTCTCATTGTACTATGTGTTGTAGAGGTGGGAATTGTCTGGTACCTCACAATACGATACGCTATACGATACTTGCCACACGATACGGTATTATCACGATATTACGATATGGCGATAATCGATATATTGTCTAAAATAACACTCACGATATATCATGTTTTACTCCCAGTTTATTTTTTGTGCAACTCAATGAACACTAATGCAGTGCAAATACTGTCTTTTCAACAGCAACATTTCAAGTACAATGAAGTCGTAAGCTTATTAATGGTTCACAAAGTGCCATCATAACCATTTTAGTGTCTTTGTTTACGTGAACAGTAACATCCTTAAGTGCAAAATTGCTGTAAACAAAAACTAAATCTCTAAGGAGAGTTGTTTAACTGTTTTAAATAATACAAAACCAAAAAATTAGGCTGTTGCAACTGCTTTCAAATAATTATTTATAACGTTATAAAATAAACACTAGCAGGTTTGTAATATACTTTCAACTGCAACCAGAAACAAACATTTCAGCCTGAGGTAATGTTTGAACAGTTTGTTTTTTTTATGTGTTTTTCATATGTTCATATTTTTCTTGAGGAAGAGCAGTTGGTCAACATGTTCAGGAGTGAGTGCACGTCGTTGAGTACTAATAATGTATCCTGCAGTTGAGAAGACCCTCTCAGTTGCTACACTGGTTCCAGGAATACACAGATGCATGTGGGCCAGTTTGGAGAGGAGAGGGTACGCAGGCGCCTGGGCTTTCCACCACAGCAGTGGATCTTCAGTGAGAGGCAGAGAAGGAGCTTCTTGATACTGTCTTATTTCCTTCTCTGCAATGGAGGCTGCTGATATGGAGACATTAGTTGTCTTGTTGAAGGTCTGACCAAGAAGATCCACAAGTGCAGACTTTCTCTTTTTGGAGGGCAGGTGTCACTGTTGCTGGTCTGTGGAAGCTCTTCATCTCTCTCTGCATGATCACAAGACACTGGAAGATCCCCCTTTAAAGCTGCAGCTTTGGCCTGTAGTTTTGCATATGTGTCCTGGACTTCTTCAGGTGACAAAAATAAAAGAGACTTAAATCTAGGGTCTAAAGCTGAGGCCATGCGCTGGAGAGCTTTTTCTTCATCAGTGTGATACCTCTTTGAGGGGTCTTGATGGATTGCTGCCTTAATCTCTCTAATTAAAGGAGAATCATTTTCATTCATTCTTGTGTCTCCTAGCAGTTGGGCATGAAGAGGGGCGATTACTGACACTGGGGGATTTTTTTCCTCACACATGATATTTGTTTGTACAATCATTGGTCTCAGGGCTTCTACCATCTCCTCAGCACTTGAGATGTCATTCTCTGTCAGAGCGCAGTCAGTCACATTCTTCCTCACCTTTAACGAAGAAAAAAGTAAACAATCCTCAATTCTTAAATAGACATCTTATTTCTTGTGGAATTCATGAATTTAGTGTTATTAGTTTTACAGTTGATTGTGATAGCATGAAATAAATTTTGTGTATTGTATAGTCAATTTATTTGTGTGTATTTAATTCATATACATTTGTATATGAATGTGTATTATATTTGTGTGTATTATATTAGTAATTTTAAGTATTTGTTATTTCACAACTAATTTATTGTCTCAATTGTGATAACACACAAATAAGAAATATATTGCAAACTTTTGTTACCTCAGGAGCTAAAAGAGAAGCACACACAGCTGGCTGCTGTTCTAGAAACCTAGAGACCATCTCATAGGCACTGTTCCAGCGCACAGGCATGTCTGTGATGAGCTTGTGATTGGGGAGGCCAAGGAGCTTCTGGTTTCTTTTCAGGGCTTCTGCTCCTGTTGTGCTTCTATGGAAGAAGGTTGAGATCCTCCTCACTTTGGCTAGTACTTTGGCAACAGCAGCTACCTTCAGAGCTTGTTGAGATGCAAGATTTAAAACGTGTGTAAAACATCTCATGTGTTGGTAGCCTGTTAGGTCCATTGCAACACACGTTAGCCGCATTGTCGGTGACAACCACGGGCTTCTTGGCGTCAAGACTCCACTCATTCACTGCCGCTTTGAGTACCTCTGCAATGTGCACTCCGGTGTGTGTTTCATGCATAGCTCTAGTTTGGAGTACGTATGACTTCATTTCCCAATCACTGTTAAAATGTACCGTGAATGTCATGTACGAGTCTGTTGCCCTCAATGTCCAGCCATCACATGTCATTCCCACTCTTTCTGCGGACGCGAGCGCGTCTTTCACTTTCGCTCTTGTTTGTTCGTATAGTGAAGGAATCACTTTTCTGCAAAGTACTTCCGAGAGGGTATTTCATATCGTGGCTCTAACACTCGCATCATGAAGCGGAATCCCTCGTTTTCAACACTGCTGTACGGTCTGAGTCCCTTGCACATGTACATAGCAATGCCATTAGTGATCGCTGTAGCCCATGTTGAAGCGAAGGGAAGCTTTGCCCCAAAGAAAGTCTTTACATCAGGCTGTGACGGATTGGTGCCGACAACAACTTTTTCACACAACTCGGGGTGATAACGTGAGAGGTGGCTTTGTAAGTTTGTCGTGTTGCCCGTGTACCGCACTTGTGAGGAGCAATTCTTGCATATAGCATAGTCTTTCTGTAGTCCTGCCCCATCCTCGCTGCTGTAAAACCCAAAGTGATTCCAGACTTTGGATTTAAATGTGGCTGGCGCGTCTTTAAGTTTTCTTTCGCTCGTCTTTTCCTCGCTGGGCTCCGCCATGCTCTGGTTTGTGTTTATGTGGTTCGTGTTGGTGTTTCCGCCCACTTTCCAGCTGCTCACGCAACTAGCACCCCCTATCTGACTACAGTGGAATGACCCGGCAATGGAAGTTGAATGGAGGCATTTATAGTGGCACAATATTGATTTAAAAGATCGATACTTAACAAACGGGCATCGAGAATTGATCGGGTGACAAAATATCGCGATATATCGTCATATCGATATATTGGTGCACCCCTAATGTGTTGGTCAATGCAGTGGTTGCTGTCAGACAAACCCTTTTTATGCCACCAAGAGGCTTTGACAAGACATTTCACAACTTTTAGCAACAAGTCATGCCTGGGAACATGTTGTATTCATGACAGCGTGGAATTACCTAGTGCCCCACATGCCAACCACCCCGGTAGACAACCGGTCCAGATGTAACCATCCATTTGCTGCAGCGAGATGAAACGTGGGCAGTCCTTTGGCCTTCTCCAGCCACTCAGGTTCTCAACACGAAGGCACCTACGTGCTGGATCATTCACAGAGAAACGGGTCACATGGCCAAAATGTTGTAGTTGACATTCCATCAAAATGCAAGTGCAAGTCATTGAAGACATGATGACTGTAAAAAGTATAATAGAAACTGTTATTGAACCATTCACTTACATTTGTAATCTGTCTCTGTTAACAGGAATTTTCCCAGACGAAATGAAAATTGCCAAGGTAGGCCCGTTATATAAAAATGGAGACAAACATAATGTTTCAAATTACAGGCCAGTGTCATTGCTTCCACAGTTTTCTAAAATTATGGAAAAGGTTTTTGTGACAAGGTTGGATAAATTCATTGAGAAACATCATATTTTAAATAATGCTCAGTATGGATTCAGAACAAAACATTCGACAGCTATGGCAATTATGGAATTAACAGAGAAAATATCAACAGCAATAGATAAGGATTATTTTGTAAGTGTTTTTATTGACTTGAAAAAAGCTTTTGATGTTATTGATCTGATTTGATCTGATCTGATTTGCTTCACAAGTTACAACAATATGGAATAAGAGGGATTGCACATCAGTGGGTAAAAAACTACTTAGAAAATAGAAAACAGTTTGTTCAGATAAATAATATTAAATCAGAATTGTGTAATATTATGTGTGGAGTACCACAAGGGTCGGTACTTGGACCCAAACTGTTTATTTTGTATATCAATGATTTTGTGAATATATCTAATGTACTTGGTAGCATTTTATTTGCTGACGACACAACATTATTTTACTCTGGATCAGATATACAGGAAGTAGCACAAGTGATAAATACAGAGTTGGAAAAAGTGAAATATTGGTTTGATAAACAGATTGTCACTTAATCTTAATAAAACAAATTTCATATTGTTTAATGACAGAGTTAAAAAAAAAAATGATGTGTTATTAAAAATAGATGGAATGGACATTCAAAGGGTAAAAGATACGAAATTTTTAGGAGTTATGATTGATGAAGATTTTACATGGAAGTCACACATAAATTACATAAAAGGAAAGATAGCGAAAGCCATTGCTGTTTTGCATAAAGTTAAATATTCATTAAATAGTTATGGATTATTAACATTGTACAATTCATTGATTGTTCCATATTTGACTTATTGTGTAGAAATCTGGAGATCAACATGTACAACTTATACACAACCTTTATTTATTTTGCAGAAAAGAGCTGTAAAAGTGATTGGCAACAGTCGATTTAGAGATCCATCTAATCCGTTGTTCATTAAGTATAGGGTACTTAAATTTCATGATTTAGTTGATTTGAAATTACTACAAATAATGTACCAAGCGAATAACAATACCATACCAATAAACATTCAAAATATGTTTGAAAAAAGACTAAGTAGTTATAATTTGAAGGGCATAGAAGTCTTTAAAAAAACAAGATTCAGAACCAAGATAAAGGAACGGAGTATTGCAGTGAATGGTGTAAAATTATGGAACAACCTCAACAAAGAATCAAAGAATCAAGGTTGCTTAAATTATTTAAAAAACGTATTAAACTTGATGTATTTCGTAAGTATGAAACAATGAAATAAGTCAGCGGGCTGTGACAAAGCCAAAAATGTAATCTGTTAATAATGTTTAGAATGTTTGAAGTTTAAAATGTAATCTATTAGGGATGTAGTTTTTTAAATAATGGTTAAAATTAGGAAAGAAGTCGGTGGCATGTGACAAAGTCATAGAAATGCAATCATGTCGATTGATGATGCTTTGCAAGATTGTATTGTAAAAAAGGGGCAGAATATATCAGACTTGTTCTTCCAAACTGCTCCTTTTTTCGTTCAATGGTTTGTAATGTTTTGTTAATTTTGCTTTTCTGTTTTTCTTTTAAATGAATGAAATAAATCCTCAATAATAATAAAAAAAGAGACCTAGTACCAAAGACATGCAGTCCTTGTCTTAGGGCACTAGTTGGTGTCACGTCTCACAACAATACAGCAAGACAGGCAGCACCTGAACCCTAAAGACTTAGACCGTCCTTCTCCTGCAAAGACATTGACATCATCTAACATCTCATGACTTCATAAGGTCTTTCAAGGTGTCTCTTGATCTCAAAGGCCGCGGACAAAGAGACATGAATGTCACCACTGAGATCACTGAATGTCTCCACAAGTTCAAAACCTTTTGCCACATATAGATACACTTCTGATGGCTGAGTCCAGGAAGTCACTAAAAGCCTGAATCCTTGTCTTGATCCAGGACCTTCACAAACCCAGACACGTCAATTCCTCACTCAGCTTCTCGAGTGCTGGGATCAGAGCATTGCTGAATTAATAATCTGAGTGAGTGTATATATGTTTGAGACCCTGTGTTCAAGGTCAGAAAGCCCAAAACAGATTACCTCTACCCCAGATTATTTTTTTATATACCTATATTTAAAGATGTACAATATGTTGTGCCGTCAGAAAAAGATCTCAACTATATATTTATATAGATGTAAACACACACACCATCTGCCATCTGCAGAATCAAATATCTGTGCTGTGCATGTTAACAATCAGCTCGCAGCAACCATCTGTTCTCCGACAACAGTCGGCATCACTCCAACAATCTAATATTCTCCAGTTTTACCTTTTGACCCCCCTCTCCTCTGTGTCCTCTAGATGATGAACTTCACACTGCAGACTTTCAATTCAATAAGTAAGAGCTCAATTCTGAGAGGAGACAAATTACATTAAATGCTTTTTGTCTTTGTGTCTGACTGTGTTGTGACTTTTGCTTGACAGGGTGACATTGGGATGATATTTGGCATTTGTTTGGCTACAGACTTTGTTAGACATGTTGGAGAAGAAATACCAAATACTTTTTTTTTAATAAAGTGTATTTTCAGCAGTAAGTAGCATATTAATGAGTTTTCAGTAAATCATCGCTTTCACAGAAGTTCTCTTTAGGTCAGTCAGGGGGATGGATACATGAACATTTCCAAGTCACTTAATATGTCTTGGAATTCATGTATATGAAACATTCAGAAATACAAACTGGTAGTTTGTGGTAAATCTGTGTGAAGTACGCAGTTCTCAAAAACTAGGTTTAGGAGGACTAGTTATAATAGTCAACCATGACTAGCAAACACCTCCACTTGTAGGCTATTTTTAGTCAGGTGTATTCAGATAGGATTTCCCCTACAATTTATGGGTAAATCATTCATAAAAAATAGCCTAATTATGTAAAATGTTACTGTAATTATCTTTATTGCCTCTGTTCATTTTATAGAGACAGTTTAATGTTTTCATTTCCACTGTGGCTGATTTACACAATGCCCTCTGACTTCTGATGCAATCAAAAACTCTCAGAGATTTAGTTTTAGTTCCCCTTAAAGAATCTAAAGATCAAGTTTCACCCTTCAGGAAAGAGGGTGTCAGCAGAGCTGGTTTAAAAAACAAGAAGACTTTTTTGTAAAAAGTCATGATTTTTTTTTTTTTAAATCAGCTTTTATTGATTTTAAATGGAATTTTTTAATTTTTATTTATTTCACTCTTCTAAATGAAACTATAGAAATAATATCATTAGTTATAATCTTTATTGACATGTTGAAACATGATGTTGCACATACAACATGTATACCATATCAAACCATACCCTTTATTTATATAGCACATTTCACAAACACAGTTTCCAAAGTGCTGTACACACACAAAAAAAACAAAACAAAAAAAAACATAACACACAGAGGACTACACACTCACGCGGTGCTAAAAGCCAAAGCATAAAAATGGGTCTTCAGACGAGACCTGTATAAGTACATGGTACATGTACAAGTACCATTAATTGATTGGTACTGATTTCATATTTCGGTGATGTTTTAAGTAAGGATTTCTAAAACAAATAATTGTTGATGATTAAATTTTATTTTTGTTGTTTTTTACAACAATTTAAATCAGCTGATTTAAATCATACCAGCCCTGGGTGTAAGGTTGTTCTTCTGGAATCAATTCTGGAATCAAGCTAGCATGTGCTACATTTGGGCCAAATCCAAGTGAAAATCAAATTTCTTGATCTTCATCAAGAAATTCTTAACTTTTTCAGAATGTCCGTTTTTGGAGCCTAAAGTGACGCGCTGTTTGTATGGATGCTGGTTTACTGAAGCTGTGGACATGGACGCGGGACATCTGACACTGTTTTTAACATTCTGCCTGGACACAGAGATAGATGTGTTACATTGGAAAAAGTCAGAATACATTACTTCCAGGAGTTTATGGATGTTATTTTACGTGCCACGATCGAGAGAGAGGCAGAGCTGCAGCTGTGGCAATCAAAGATGCGCACATGTGCGCTTTGATCGTGTGAAGTTTACATTTGGAAATTAATCCATAACAGGATGGTGAGTCTGGCATATTCAGCATTTTACCCCTTTTGTGTTTTGTGGCTAGATTTCTGTTTCTTTTTTTTTTTTTTTACTTTGAGAGACTGTAAATTTGGAGCTGTCTATGTGTGCTGCGAAGCTAGCTGTGTGTGTGTGTGCTCGCGTGTGTACTGTGCAGCTGACGAGACATTTGTTTTCTCCCGGCAGCACATGTATTTTTTTAGATTTTATCGATAACAACACTCATAAAAGCTGAACCTGGAGCAGAGATGGTTATTGACAGGCTGCGTTTATGGCTCGTGGCTGCAGGTGCACATCAATCTACTTGGAGCCGCAGCTTTTACTGTGACTGCAGCAAAATTAACAGTTATCGCTTAAAAACGAGTCATCACAACATGACATCACACTTATGTAAATTTTGGTATTAATCTGTGCCTCTGTTGTTAACGTTAACAGCTACATTCCACTGAAGTGCACGCTGGGACGCTACTAGTTGCGATGTCACTTGTGGGAAACACCTGAGTACTCACAAGTACTTTTTCGGACATCTCTGTAGCTGTTTGTTACAAATGCCGTATACTTTGAAACTGGACACGGAAGTGCACAAAGTAATCCCGGTGGATCATTGGGTAGTCATTAACAGTCTAAATCGTAATTGTTATGATTTTGGTGGGACATGCCCTTTAATGCCATGTTTTGTGGATGGAGTTCTTTGAGTTTAACTGCTAGGATAATGTATAGTCAAAGTTAGTCCAGGGCCATCTGACACTGTGGACACCTTGGAGTTAAAATGGGGGTAAGTTGACTGAACGAGGTGCATGTGTGAAAGGGCTCTTCTGCTTGAACTGCAGAGGTATGCTGGATGACTCACCCTCCATGGCTCTGGCTCTCCTGTCTCCCTCCACTGACCTCCTGTTCTTATTCACTCAGGCCTGCTGCTCCTCCAACAACCATCCTCGTCTGTTACCTAGGTAACCTTCCTTTCCTTTTCTTTCAGGAGCCAAACTTTTTTCTCTCTCTCTCCCCATTTTCTTTGGCATCTTCTGCTGCATTCATTGAAATGATCCATGTGGAGATGGTTCCTCTTCCCCTTTGTCATTTTCTGTTCCCATAGGCCTGAAAGGTGTTTTAAGAGAGGCGGACATATAACACTTTGGGTGGAGTAAATACCACAATTGCTAGATATCCTGTTATCCTGTATTATTTTGTTTTCTGGCAGAGCCTCCCAGCGCTCTAATTTCATGGTGTAAATGTGATGCTCAGCAAAATGTGTGTCAAACACGAAAGCATCAGTGTGACGTGTCTGAGTCTTTGTCTGGTAGGTATCAAACTGTACGGCTGTTTGGAGTCATATCACATGTTCTGTGTGTAATCGGTTAATTTAGCTCCGTGATAACAAGAAATTAGGTCAAAGAATATTGATGGCACAAACGTGTGGCAGAAATCCTGTCAGCCTCCGATATGAGGTTATTTTCCTCGCAGCATTTATGACCTGCACCGCCCTGCTGGAGGTGTGTGAAGGTGATATAGTCAGCCCTCTTTGTTTCTCAGCTTGTGGACACAATATGTCAATAAGTAATGGATGAATCAAAAAATGAAAAGTGAAAAAGGAGTAATCTGATGACCACCAAAGGGAAAAACTATCTGAATGATTGACTTGTCAGCAGACACCCTGAAAACAGGAACTCATACAGTCATAAAATTTCTTTGCAAATTATGCAATTGGATCCATGTGACTGGAGAGTGGCCTACTCACTCCCTAAGGTCTGGTTTTATCGCAATTGCTCCACACTGCACCATTACCCTGTTTAGTCACCCAAGCAAGGTATTACAAACCCTGCAATGATGAATGTAGAAGGTAATGGAAGAACAGCTTGCAAAGACGTTGGAGCAAAGGAGTAGGTCTGTAATTTCAGCTGTTGTCTCCTGCTACCTCAGCTCTTTATTCAGAGAGGCTGAAGCCGAAGTCAGCAGGTGAGCTCAGATGGGTCGGCTCGATGCAGCAAGATCCACCATGAGATCTGTCAAAGTGACATGGAAATACCTCCCCATCAACAAGACAATGACGATGATAGTGCTGAAGACCTTTTTATCTGAAGCCCTGGGTTGTTTTTTTTGTTTGTTTGTTTTTTACTAATGAATTGTATATTTTTTCTGTTTTAAAATTTTATTGTGTAATTCTCAACAGAAATGTAAATAAAGTTCTCTTATCTCCTCCTCTTGTCAGTTGGAACTGAGACCCAGTTGGTATATTTGTAGTCCAACACCTGTCCTAGGAGCCACCTGCTCTGTGGGACGTGAGGATCAACGTAGCTGGCAAAACAGGACATTTCAGCTAAGTCAGCTCTGGTGACAATTCCACGTAGGTTTGGCAGAGCGCAGTGCTTTAATTCCTCCCTAACTGGGCCAAGGTTCAGTAGACCACAGGTCAAATGTCAACTGCTGTAAGATCCCACGAACAAATGCCTCCCTGTGTGCCCTCAGTGTTGTCACAGCCTACTTTGTCAGCTTCTTTTACAGACCAGAAATTCACCAGGCTGTGCACTGTGACTCGTCTGAGTAGAGCTCAGACTGAAACATCTCTTCCTGTGAACACTGTCAACCTCATTGCAGTCCCTGGTAACTTATCATAAAGGAACTCCATAATTCTGTTTGGGTCACTAGATGTGTCCTTGTTTGCAAGTCCTCCACCCAACTTGCATGTAAACTCCTGTGAAACCTTCTGATCTTGTTGTCTACCCAGACAAAGAGCAGACAGCAGACTGTGAGATGCCACCAGAAGCTACAAGAAGTCAAACAAACTAAACACTTCAGATTAGATCCTATAGTTCTGCAGGAGTCTCCAGCATCTTCCCATGTTAACATACGAGGGTAGGCTCTAAGGCTCACTATAATGCAGTTAATGCATTACTCCTTCATGGGGAGCCTTAGAACTTTTCAGCCTACCCTCGTAGTTGATCTCTTTTGCTGGACCATCTGTATGAGAAGGATCCTGGATACTGAAACCAGAGCAGCACTGTGAATTCTGCAAAATCAAGGAGTTGATCAACAGGTCTAACTTGAAATGAATCCAAGTCAAGTCTGGATGCATATGCTAGCATTGCATGTTACTGCATCCATCACACCACAGAACCACCTTGAGGCCTCAGTCCAACCACTCAGACAGAAAACCAATCCATCCACACTTCTTGAATGTAACCATCCACCTGCTGCAGCCAGGTGAAGCGTGGGCAACCCCTTGACCTTCTCCATCCACTAGTACAGTGGTGCCCAAACTATTCCAGAAAGGGCCAAGAGGGTGCAGGTTTTCTTTGCAACCACTGACTCCAGCAGGTGATTTCACTGATTAATATCACTTTGAGCAGGTGGGATGAGTTCATCAGTGAAATCACCTGCTGGAGTCAGTGGTTGCAAAGAAAACCTGCACCCTCTCGGCCCTTTCTGGAATAGTTTGGACACCACTGCACTAGTACCTTCAAAACTGAGGCATCCATGTGCTGGACCACACACAGAGAAATGTACCACATGGCCAAAATGTTGTAGCTGACATTTCCCCACCTTGCGAGTGTACTCCTCCTCAGTCTCCCATTTGCTGGATACAAAGGTATTCCAGCAATACCTGAGAATCCACCAAAGAGACCTAGTACTAAAGGCAGCCAGTCATTGCCTTGGGTCACCGGTTAGCATCCAAGTCTTACAACCATACAGTACGACAGGAAGCCCCTAAAGACTTGGACCTTCCCCTGTAAATACATGGACATCACCAAACACTTCTGTTCAGCAATTTCATGATGCTGTAAGCTCTTCCCAGGCAAATCTCTATCTTAAATATCGCAAACGGTAAGAATACTTGTTTTCCTGTATTAGTTTGGCCTTGAAGGAGAGGTGTCATCTCTGAGTGCCCTTCTGGGTTCTGCTTATTTTCTGTTGCAAGGCCTTACCATTATATAATGTACATTCAGTTTAATATTATATGTGGTGGCGTGCGCATTTTGACATTTTTCATTACAAAACCGCATCTTAAAAAAACAGCTGGAGGACTTTTCTGTTTCTGTTGCCAAAGATGGACTTCAACTGGTTTTCCTCTCTGTTGTGCTCCCATGAATCCTGGGCTAAGACTTTGCTGGCCTTGCTTTCATTGTGAGTCTGGTGCATGTTTTTTTTTTTTTTTTTAAATGTTGATGCAAATGCTTTGGGAGATTGGGGCGTGCAGCAGTCGCGTAAAATCCTGCCGTGCCCTTGGCTTTGTGCAGGAAACACAAAAGGGGGGACTGCTGTCTTTGCTGCTGTTAGCACAATGTCTTTCTGATGCTAATGCTAAGTGCCTCAAACTGACCGCTGAGGCTTATGCTCTGCTAACAGTCACGGCGGTTTTCCTTGACGAGTGATCGGTGTCTCTCTGTCTCTCGCTCCTGCTTTGACTGCCGTCTTGCTTCATCTTAGCATCAAGTCATTTGCCTTCTCATTGAGGGTCAGGAGGTGGATCCCCCCCTCTTCCTTCTGGCACCTTGGTCACCATAGAAACACCCCTCCCTCCCACTGTTAGACATCGTCTCGCCCTCATACTCACAGAACAATGGCCTTTGCCATGCGCGTGTGCGTGTTGGGTTAATAGGCCCTATATGTCACCACAGCTGATGTGCATTGGTGATTCTGCAAGAGTCCAGAGCTCACACATGAATTTTAATACGCAGTGGAAGCACCACCTATTGCTGATGTGTGAGTATGTATTAATTCCATGTGTGCTCTTGCACACGTGTGCATATGCTACGAGCAGTGTCAGGTCTGATGTGTAGGTGAGTCACAAAGGAGCAGGTCTGTGGTCGACACTGTTTGTATCCAGGTGTGTATTAGTCACTAATGGAATGCATGGAAGTTTAATTACTGCAATGGAAAACACACTCATGCACGCACATACATGCACACACGCAGCATGCACGAGAGTTGAAGGGAAACAGGTGCATTTAAGCACGAACAACCTTCGCCTATGACTATTTGGTCAACTGTCACATCCTGCCAACAACAGCAGTTGGTAACTGAGTGATAAATCTTTGTGGTTTCAGGTGGGATTCAAAAACAAGACTTCTCGCTTGTGACACCAGTGCTGTACCAGGAGTCCCCGCTAGCTTAGCTAGTAGGAAATAAATCAATTTGGATTTCCCCTGGTAGCACTAATGTTATTGTACGTAGTAGCTAAAAAACAAACAGTAAGGTGCTTCTTGTCCCCAATGAACAGGCAGTAATATCATTAGAAGTATCTGTTAGCATGGAGAAGATCCTTATGGAGGTAAACATCCACATTTACCTCAATATAAACATACGCACATGATAAGCCCCTTATTGACAATCAGATTATCTTTGGCTGCTTTCAGTGATGCCGGTATTTGGTTAGACTCTTTCTCTCCGATTGTTCTGTCTGAGTTATTTTCATTAGTTACTTCATCCAAACCATCAACATGCTTATTAGACCCCATTCCTGCCAGGCTGCTCAAGGAAGTCCTACCATTATTTAATGCTTCAATCTTAAATATGATCAATCTATCTTTGTTAGTTGGTTATGTACCACAGGCCTTTAAGGTGGCAGTAATTAAACCATTACTTAAAAAGCCATCACTTGACCCAGCTATCTTAGCTAATTATAGGCCAATCTCCAACCTTCCTTTTCTCTCAAAGATTCTTGAGAGGGTAGTTGTAAAACAGCTAACTGATCACCTGCAGAGGAATGGTCTATTTGAAGAGTTTCAGTCAGGTTTTAGAATTCATCATAGTACAGAAACAGCATTAGTGAAGGTTACAAATGATCTTCTTATGGCTTCGGACAGTGGACTTATCTCTGTGCTTGTTCTGTTGGACCTCAGTGCTGCTTTTGATACTGTTGACCATAAAATTTTATTACAGAGATTAGAGCATGTCATAGGTATTAAAGGCATTGCGCTGCGGTGGTTTGAATCATATTTGTCTAATAGATTACAGTTTGTTCATGTAAATGGGGAATCTTCTTCACAGACTAAAGTTAATTATGGAGTTCCACAAGGTTCTGTGCTAGGACCAATTTTATTCACTTTATACATGCTTCCCTTGGGCAGTATTATTAGACGGTATTGCTTAAATTTTCATTGTTACGCAGATGATACCCAGCTTTATCTATCCATGAAGCCAGAGGATACGCACCAATTAGCTAAACTGCAGGATTGTCTTACAGACATAAAGACATGGATGACCTCTAATTTCCTGCTTTTAAACTCAGATAAAACTGAAGTTATTGTACTTGGCCCCACAAATCTTAGAAGCATGGTGTCTAACCAGATCGTTACTCTGGATGGCATTACCCTGACCTCTAGTAATACTGTGAGAAATCTTGGAGTTATTTTTGATCAGGATATGTCATTCAAAGCGCATATTAAACAAATATGTAGGACTGCCTTTTTGCATTTACGCAATATCTCTAAAATCAGAAAGGTCTTGTCTCAGAGTGATGCTGAAAAACTAATTCATGCATTTATTTCCTCTAGGCTGGACTATTGTAATTCATTATTATCAGGTTGTCCTAAAAGTTCCCTAAAAAGCCTTCAGTTGGTTCAGAATGCTGCAGCTAGAGTACTGACGGGGACTAGAAGGAGAGAGCATATCTCACCCGTGTTGGCCTCCCTTCATTGGCTTCCTGTTAATGCTAGAATAGAATTTAAAATTCTTCTTCTTACTTATAAGGTTTTGAATAATCAGGTCCCATCTTATCTTAGGGACCTCGTAGTACCATATTACCCCATTAGAGCGCTTCGCTCTCAGACTGCGGGCTTACTTGTAGTTCCTAGGGTTTGTAAGAGTAGAATGGGAGGCAGAGCCTTCAGCTTTCAGGCTCCTCTCCTGTGGAACCAGCTCCCAATTCAGATCAGGGAGACAGATACCCTCTCTACTTTTAAGATTAGGCTTAAAACTTTCCTTTTCGCTAAGGCTTATAGTTAGGGCTGGATCGGGTGACCCTGGACCATCCCTTGGTTATGTTGCTTTAGACGTAGACTGTGTTTCATAATTATTGTATGGCCTTGCCTTGCAATGTGGAGCGCCTTGGGGCAACTGTTTGTTGTGATTTGGCGCTATACAAGAAAAAAGTTGATTGATTGATTGATTGATTAGCATAACCTCTGAACGCACAGGAGGCTAAGGTAAGCAGCTAACTGTACAATTAGTCATTTTTAAAAGTTTCTTTACATTTACTGAGGTAAGCATGTGCATGTTTACCTCAGTAAATCTAAAACTTTGTATAATGACCGATTACACAGCTGCTTGAGCAGGGGCGGTGGCCTTACAATAGCCACCTGCGCGTTTAGCTGCACCAGTTTCCATTAAGTCATTATACAAGTCATTTGTTTATGAGTAGCTTGTTTCTGTTATAAGCAGAAGACTGAGCTTCTCATCGACAACCAGATTATAATAACACAAGTGCGCTGTGTAAGTAAGTCCCTTCGGCTGCTCCCTTGTTTGCACTTGGGGTCGCCACAGCAAATCCAAGGTGGATCTGCATGTTGAATTGGCACAAGTTTTACGCCGGATGCCCTTCCTGACGCAACTCCACATTACATGGAGAAATGTGGCAGGGGTGGGATTTGAACCTGGAACCTTCTGATCGGTCATTTAGTTTCTTTACATTTATTGAGTTAAATATGATTGCACCAACTGAAAAGTTGACATCAAAAACATTTAAAAATAAAGTCTAGGTTGAAAAATACCAGAGTTCCCCTATATAGGATGCAAAATTTTATTTTCACCTCTGCTTTGTGGCATAACTGGCCGCATGTCAGACGTCTCCCCGTGTACTCGCTTCTATTTTCAGGTTGCCATTTTCATTTGGAGGTTGATTTGCTGACAAGCAATAAGTGAGAGAGTGCGAGGAAGACCGAAGGGGCGAAGAGACTGGAGACGAGGGGGAGGAGAGAGGTGTTATAATTTACCTCTGGTTTAATTATCTGACCCTGTCGACAGGCTTCTCTGTTCTCTCTCAACAGTAAATATTACAGGCGAATCCGTGAGCTGCCTTTGTGTGTACGTGTGCACGCTGCACAAGATGTTCATTTTCTTGCATGCGTTTGTAGCGTCCACCACAGCTAATACCCTGGTCCCTCTGCAGAGCTTCGAGTGTGCTCATTTTACAGTGAATATTGATTAATTTCATCCCCTGCTGTCACCGGGAGGAGCTGACGAGGCATCATGAATTTGACATAATGTACACTTAGAGACCCTTTGAAGGACCACTTTGATGGCATTTTCAGATTATGAGCAGCGCATGGGAAGACCATCAGCAGAGATTCTCACATTGTTAAACTCACAATTTGAATATTGCTATTAGCCAGAGGCTGTTTTTGCCTCAGGGAGGCATGTTGGCTTAAGGTGCCTTGACACTTGCACGAATTTGATCCACGCACTGGTACGCAATCTGCTGTTCAGGAGAGTAAAGTCGTTGTAAACTGTACGCGGCTTCATGCAAGTGCGCAAAGAAAATTTTGAAATGTTCAAAATCTCTGTCATGCATTAATTATGTGAACTTCACATTGCACAAACAATTAAAAAACACTGAGTGTGAGTGATTGCGTTGGCGCACCGTATCACAGTGCAGCTCATCTGAACAATTATAACGAGATGTTAAATCTAGCGTAAACATACTTTAACAGCTACTTATAAGAAGGAATGAACATGCAACTGTTTTACCAAGCTATTACAATATAAACATTACAAATAATTACCTTTTAGAGACGGTTCAAAATGCGTTCTCCACCTCATGAAGTGCAGGAGAGAGAGAGAGATAGAAAAGCTGCTGCTGAAGCAGTTCTCTGTGATTCCAGAAGTGATCAGAGGTGTTTCCAACAGCCAGTACTGAGAGAAAATGATTAATCCACTACAAAATAATTATTTTAAATATGCAGAGAAATAAGTAAGTGCAGCATCCAGCTGGGAACACAGTGGGTGGCTTTGTCATGACAAATTGCCCCAGTGCTGCCTCACATCAAGAAGGTTGTGGGTTCACTTCCCACATGGTCTGATCTGTGTGGAGTCGGCATGTTCTCTCCTTGTTTGTGTGGGTTCCCCGCGGGTGCTCTGTCTTCCTCTCACTTCCAAAGACGTGTTCGGTGAATTTAAATCGGTGACTTTAAATTGACCGTGCATGTGGGTGTGACTGTGTTTCTCTGTCTATATGTGACCCTGCGATCGACTGGCATCCTGTGCAGGGTGAACCCTGCTTCACACCCTATGACTGCCGGGATTGGCTCAGCCTCTTCATCACCCTTGATTGGTGTAAGTAGGTGCAGAAAATGAACATTTTGCCCCAAGGCAATACATTTTCAGGATTTCAAAGCAAGATATGCACAGATTATTCTTCATTATACATGTAGTGTGATGGCTGTTTTTGTTATGAATGTATTGTAGCTAATTGACAGTTTAGAATTGAAAAATGACCTCAAAACATACAAAGTCCTCACTACCACTGTACTGAGGCTTTGTAATGTCATATTGTTTGTATTTTCAGCAGGTAATAAACATGTTTCAAATTACAGACCTCCTTTTTGAGACGGATATATGTGTGGATTAGAGAAGATCCAAAATAAATTCAAACTTATACAACCAAGTCTTGCTTTTTTGTTATTAATAATGTATGCTGCACAATTGTTCCACCCTGGTGAAAAAAAAAAAAAAAAAAACAGTTCAAAGACCTCATTAAAAGCCAAAAATTACGCTAACATTCTTGTCCATGATGAGTGTATGTAAACCTCTGACCCCAACTGCAAGAATGGGGCATTATAAAAATAGAAAAAGGCCTGGGTGGACTCCACACTAGTGGATAATTCTACTGTAACAGAATTATGATGACAGCCAAATCTGGCCCTGTCTTATCAGTAAAAATTTGCTGTAATTTTAATTCCATTACTTTAGAATTACAACAGTGCGTCAATAAAGTCTTTTGTTATGTGATGGACAGCTTGACGGGTGAGATCAGACAGGATTCTCCATGGATTCTGATGTTTGCAGATGACATTGTTATTTGTAGTGAGAGTAGAGCACGAGTCTAGCCTGGAAAGGTGGAGATATGCTCTGGAGAGAAGGGGAATGAAAGTCAGTAGGGGTAAGACTGAGTACATCTGTGTGAATGAGAGGGAGCCCAGTGGAATAGTGCAGTTACAAGGCGTAGAAGTGGTGAAAGTAGATGAGTTTAAATATTTGGGGTCCATTGTCCAAAGTAATAGAGAGTGCGGTAGAGAGGTGAAGAAGAAAGTGCAGGCAGGGTGGAGTGATTTGTGACCAAAGAATATCTGCAAGAGTGAAGGGGAAAGTTTACAAGACAGTAGTGAGGCCAGCTATGTTGGACGGCTTAGAGACAGTGGCACTAACGAGAAGATAGGAGACAGAACTGGAGATTTTGTGATTCTCTTTGGAAGTGATGAGAATGGACAGGATTAGGAACGAACATATCAGAGGGACAGCTCAGGTGGGACGATTTGGAGACAAAGTCAGAGAGGCGCAATTGAGATGGTTTGGACATGTGCAGAGGAGGAATAGGGAGAAGGATGCTGAGGATGGAGCCACCAGGCAGGAGGAGAAGAGGGAGGACAAAGAGGAGGTTTATGGATGTGCTGAGGGAGGACATGCAGGTGGTTGGTGAGACAGATGAAGATACAGAGGACAGGGTGAGATGGAGACGATTGATCTGCTGTGGCGCCCCCTAATGAGAACAGCTGAAAGAAGAGTAGTTAATAAAGTTTATTGTAAAATCCTATTTTTAACTTGAAAAACTATTTTTAACTTGAAAATGAAGAAAAAAAATGACTTTGCATATATGACTTTATGAAAAAATGTGAACAAACAAAAAGATAAATTAGTTTGGGTGAATAAACCGCTGAAAAGAAAATGTATGACTGCAAACATACTGTAAATGCCGTTAAAAACTCGACACGCTTCATGGTTTTAATTTAAGAGGCTGCACTCTGCAAGCAGAATGGATTTAAAAGGAAATGCAGATTATTTTAAAATGACTACACGGTAAGAAGAGGCAGTGTCCCAAGTGGTGGAGTGAAATGTTAATTTGTTTGTTGAATTATTGCCCCTGTACTCAGCTGCTACACATGACCTTCAGTCCCCCACCGACAACACTCCAGGCAGGCTCCATAAAACTCACAGCCACGCCACGTCTTTGTTCTGCCATTTGGCTTCAGCTTCTCTCCGGTGAGGTAACCCCCCTCCTGTAACCCCCCTGCTCTCGGTGCTAACTGAGTGACCTTACCATGTACACATCATCCAACATATCTGACCACCAGCCAGTCCACAGCCAGAGGAGATAATGCAAAAAAAAAAAAAAAATCACTAAACTATTATTAGTCTTTGTTTATCTTTTTCGCAGTTGTTGTTAGTGTTGTTTCTTTTGTGCACAACATCCAGACAGGTTCGGTGCCTGGTCAGCGCTAGATAATTTCATCCCATGAGAGCAGACATCTTTGCAGAAAACCAACATCTCATCTTGCTCCTGAGGTTTGGTCAGTGATGTATTTTAGGTGATGACCTATGATTTGACCTTGACCTTTGAGCTATGAACTTGGCATGACCTATGTTGAGGGGGATCCACCAAGTTTACCCACAATGTTTGACTCAAATAGCTTCTTTTATGTTGAAGATATTGCAGAGGACATTAAATGATAATCTCTGACTTAACCTTGACCTTTGACCTATGACCTCAGCATAAAAGATTCCAGACAATATATGCTAAGTTTCTCCTCCAAATTGAATTGAAATCACTGTGTGGTGTTCCAATGACCTTTTTTTTTTTGGCACTACATATGATGTAGTCTGCTCTGATGATCTGATGAGCTGATGATGTGCTGCTTAATGGAGCAAACTGGGAATCC
Source organism: Thalassophryne amazonica (assembly GCF_902500255.1). Taxonomy (NCBI): domain Eukaryota; kingdom Metazoa; phylum Chordata; class Actinopteri; order Batrachoidiformes; family Batrachoididae; genus Thalassophryne; species Thalassophryne amazonica. The sequence goes on from NC_047122.1 coordinate 61,453,670, forward strand.
TTGTGCAATACAGAGAGAGATCCAAGTAAGTAAATAAAGCTGAAAATGCTGAAAGTAGCCTGACCAAGTGTTTACATGACTCATATTTACTAGCAATAAATCAGTAAAAATTTAGTTTTGCTGAAAGGTTTTGACACTTTATTGATAGATAGAAACGTCACATCTTTTAAAGCTGCTGTTGCAGCAGTGATGGGGTTCATCACTGTGGACTTTGATATTTTCTTAGTGAGTTGTGTCGTTCATTCATTCATTCATTCATCTTCTACCGCTTAGTCCAATTAAGGGTCGCGGGGGGCTGGAGCCTATCCCAGCAGTTATAGAGCGTGAGGCGGGGTACACCCAGGACGCCAGTCTGTCGCAGGGCCACAAATAGACAAACAAACACAGACACACCCACACACACACCTATGGACAATTTTAAAGAGTCCAATCCACCTAACCCGCATGTCTTTGGATGTGGGAGGAAACCGGAGCACCTGGAGGAAACCCACGCAAACACGGGGAGAACATGCAAACTCCACACAGAAAGGCCACGGGAAAGTTATTTACGGTTGCTATCAGTAGTACAAATATTTAAGGCAAACTGGTTATGCTGAAGTCAGAGATGGTAACCAGGTGTCTCTATGCCTCACACACACACACACACACACACGTTACACACCGCAACCTGCTGCTTAAACAAAATGCTGAAGCTGCAGTGTCGTGCAAAATGGCGCTGAAACAGATGTTAAAAGCTACACGCTGTGATCCTGGTGGAGCCCCTGTGATGGTGTGGCTGTTTGTCTTAACACTACATTGGAGCAGCGGTTTAACGGTGCAGCCAACACCAGAGCTCGAATAATTGGTGATCTAAAGAAACAAAGGATGGGAAATGTTTTTGACTTTTCTATGCAGATGCAGATTCTTCTGAAAACGCTCAGGGTAACCTTGATATCAAACCTTTAAGGACAACTCAAGTTCATATGGTTACGATGGTGTGGAATGCTTGCCGGCTGCAAGCCAAAATCACAGGAGAGATAAGATGAAGCATTATGGGAATTATGGATGCAGGTTGTCCCGGTCGTGGGAGATGATGCATGCAAAATGCATAGTTGGCGTGTGTGTGTGTGTATGCATTTGTGTGCAAAAGGGTCGGTTGGGGGCAAAATGAGGTTGCCACCAGCATAATGAGGGCAAGCGTGTGTGTTTTTACAACTGGCCACTGCTGCTGCACAATGGACCAAGAAGTCCATATTGTTTCCGACTCGTGCTGAGGTCCAGCCTGGCAGCAGATGCAGTGTTACACGGCAACAACAAAACCTCATTAATCACTGTCCACAGTATGTGTGTGTGTGTGTGTGTGTTCTTGTTCTGGGAGGCTGTTTTGCATGTTTGCAGTTTCTTTTCTATCTGCCTCTTTGATATGTGTGTTCTGGGCTGTGAGTGTGAGAACAGATAATGATGTGAAAAACAAGTAACAAAAACAGAACAATAACAGATAACAATATATAAAATATATTAATATATATATATATATATATATATATATATATATATATATATATATATATATATATATATTATATATATATATATATATATATATTATATAAAATATAAAAAAGATAACAATACCACAATAAAATACATGATTAACAAAAATCAGGAAAAGTTTTAGAATCAGATGTCAGTGAGTAAGCAAAATGGGTTTCCTCAGATAAACTGTTCTAGAGATTCTGAGTTTATACTTTATTCTTAGATTAAATGTGATGGGGGGCAAGGTGGTCACTATTAATGGATCGTAAAGGTACTGTAAATGAAATTATGAACATTAACACAGCAACTATTTTTATATGCAAAAATTTGGTGGTGCAGTAACGTCCTGTGCAAAGAATGAAGCAAGACTCCTTCTGTATGTGTTGCTATTGGAGCTTTTCTGTCCCTTGTTTACACTGCTGGAATGGCTGTGTGTAGATTGACTGTACATAAAATTTCTGTGCATGCATGTTTTGTACATGTGAGTCCCATCTTGTGAAACCGTTGCCATTCTATGTGTTGATAAAGAGACAGCAGTGTCCACTGCTATTGCATTAGAATGGGTTAAATGCAAAGGACAAATTTCGTTGTATATATGTACAATGACAGTAAAGGCTCTATTCTATTCTATTCTATTCTATTCTATTCTATTCTATTCTATTCTATTCAAGATGGCAAACAGCCACGACTTCATGGAAATTCCCCCAAGCACCACATTCAGAGGATAAACTGGTCCCTGACCAAGTACATGGTACAACTAGAATCAACATAGGTCTTGGTTTTCCACTTTGGGAGCTGTTCAACCTGTTAAAAAACTCCAAATTGCATTCCTTTTGCTTGATGTGGCAAAGGGAGTGGGAAGTAGGGAAGATTGAAAAGGAGTGGCCGAGGAGGGAAGCATTCTGAATTTTCCATATTGTCCCACTTTTTGGGATTGTAAGTTTAAAACACAATATTAAATGTCCACAAACTGCCAGCTGGAAAAATACAAAGAAATATAAATGAATTTTGTCCTGTTTTCATTGGATCATGCAATCATGTAGGTCAGATTTAGTTTGTGTTATGTACCACTAACACCCCCTCCCCCCACACACACATGCGCACACTCCTCGTCATCGATGACTCAAACTCCACACTCCCTGAATTCACCTGCTGCCTACATGTAATTTATAACAAAGTACTGAATGGAGGAAAGGACCAACATCATCATCTCTCTCTCTCTCTCTCTTTTCGCATGTGGGCAAAGAGCGCAACAGCAAAATGGTTTTCAGGTCCACTTTGGATCTTCTCCTCGGTTGTTTAATGTCGCTCAGCAAGCTGATATTTTAACATGTGGATTCATTGGCTAGGAAATAATTTATGAGCAATGTGTAAGTTACCTGTGAACCGGCATCCCGTCCACGGATAGTCATGGGCTCATCTGACTTTTCACATGGGAACTTCTCACTAGTCCTAGGGTCCACTAGTCCCAGAATCCACTAGTCCTAGGGTCCACTAGTCCTAGTCCTAGTGTTAAGGAGACCATGTTGACATTGCTTTTACATTTATTGTAGGCTATATGTTGCATTAAAGTAGGTTAAGAAATGTTGCAAAAGTGTGACAATAAAAAAACATTTAATTATGATGATTTTGCTTGTTGATTTTCAGTTCAACACATTTATAGACAACAGTACAATTAAAGGTGATGAATGGTGTATCGCAACAGAATTATATGTTTTATTTTTGTAAATTGACAAAGCTGTTAGCTATTTGAAAGTATTACATTTATTTGTGAACTTTAAAATCACTTTGGGCCTGTAATACACACCATCAAATAATATAAAGAGGTTAGGACCAGTGGATCCTAGGATGAGTGGACCCTAGGACTAGTGGACCCTAGGACCAGTGGAACCTAGGAGTAGTGGACCCTCCCCTTTTCAGACTTTGCATAGCTCAAGGTCAGTTCAAAACTTTTCATTTTTGTTTTGCATATTTGGATAATGTTCACTGTCAACAATCCACCCAAATGGTCAAATATCAAAGGAAAGTTTAAAAGTTAAAATATTGTTTGAACAAAGTTACGTTTCTTCATAGACCATATAATTCTATGAATTTCCCGATTTCCTTCCAGGTAGATTTGATTTTTCATGATAGTGTGGTTGATCTAACCTCGACTGGATACAGAAAGGTTTAGAAGGAGAAGAAATAAGTCTTATAGCAGATGAGAGTCAATGCCGCCCCCATCCAAGGCTGAGAGCCATTTACAGCTGGGTGGACCGCGACAATACAGGTGAGGCGTCTTGATTGTAGACACAGAAAGGTAGAGAGACCAAGACTTGAACCCAGCTCAACATAAAGGTTGTTTGAATAATCCTGGTCTTTAGCGGTCAGTTTGCATTCTGTCACCAACCTCTATCGCTGAGGTCAGAAAACGCCACGTCTCTGGTCACGCATCCTGCAAGCAGCGTTTCATTCAGTCATCGTTTTGCCACCTGACTAAGACTAAACTGCTGTGTTTAGACCCGGTTATGCTGAGCAGCTTAGTGGATTGTCCAGACTGACAATTGGCTGAGAGTTACATAAGTCATCCTCACGGGGCTGGATGTGACCTTCCTCGCACACCGTTCATGGAACGACAGCATTTGGAGACATTATTTTGAAGCTATGCCAGTGTTTATCTGCCGGACAAATTAATTGAGACTTAAGACCCCGAGTTGTTTCTTTGGTCTTCTTTCTCTTCATCTTTTACCACTTTGATGTGAAGATGGTTGCTGTTTTTCTGTGCTTTTGCTTTCATCACTCTTTTTCCAGCATATTCTTCTAATCACACATTGATTGTGAACTTTTCTGCACTTTCTTAAATATAATGCCCACTTTTATTGTGCCACTTATTTTCTCTGAAAGTTCATCATTGAACCCAAGTGTGAATGTCAGCATTGTTTTCCAGCTTGTATTGATTTCAACAAAGCATTTGATTCAGTTGCCTCAGCTGCTTCCTGTGACATCCTGACAATTTGCAGGATCTCCAAATGTGACCTAAAACCGTTCATGGACAGTGTGTTTACCAGGGTTGTGGAAACTAGATGCTTAGGTACCTTTGCTGGTGAGGAAAGGTCTAAACCTGATTTCTTGGACAATGCTGTGATCCTTGTAGAATCAGTGGATGCCCTGATTGCAGGAATTGAGAAGATGAGTGAAGAATCAGATTGTCTGGGTTTGCAAATGTCCTGGATCAAGACACCCAGGCTTCAAATGTCTTCCTAGACTTGGCCATCACAAGTATATTCGTCTGTGGCGAAAGTCGTGAACTTGCAAAGACATTTACTTTTCTCAGCAGTGACATTCATGTCTCAAGGTCCTCAGGATTGTTGGAAATGCTGGTATCTTTGAAGAAGAGAGAAGGTCCAACTCTTTGGGATTGTAGTACGTCCTGTCTTAGGGCTTGTCCACACGGAGATAAGTTTAGGTGTACCTGCAAAACATTTGTATCTTTTAGGGATTTTGTCCACATGGAACTGATGTTTTTGAAGCCCGATAACGCTTTTTGAAAATGGATCTTCAAAAAACACCACCTTTGCAGTTCATGTGTACAACCAAAATGCAACTTTTGTGAAATGGTGACCTCATAGCCCTGCCTCTCTAACTTCACGTGTTCTGTTTTAATCAATTTATTGTTCAGTGTGACTCAAAGCAGAAGTTTGACATCGTTGTCGGTCCACAGCACATTGATTTAGCACATTTTCCACATCTTCTCCATTTTTTGTAGGCACATAACAGCGCCACATACAGGCTTGGCATATATACTAGAGCATTTTCATTGGTTTCGTGTGTATGCAGATATTTCTTGAAATGGCGCGGTGTTTACAGAATATTATTGAAAATAACAAAGAAAAAGACCATATAGAGATACTTCCCTTGATGTCATGTCTGCCAACCGTTGAGCACCTACGGATTTGGAAGCCTACAAAAATCTTCATTGTAGGTTAATACCTTGCTTTTGCAGTACTATCAGGACTCATAATTTGTTTCCTGAACTCGAAGACGCCATACTTTCTCTCTTGCCAATCACACGTTCACGTCAATGCGCATGCGTGTGATGTCAGTTTGTAAACAGGAAGTATCCCTATAGGGAAAATCATTAAATGAAGGCGACTACCTCTAAGCATGATGCAGCATGCCAGTTCAACAGTGTTGAGGACCTTTGCAGCTGGTCAAGGCCAAGAGCATGCCCAACTTTCACATCGCTAATTGTTTTTGAGAGGTGGGGATGGACTGGTTGTGAGCCTGGGTGGATGACATCCAGCACCTAAGGTCATTCTGTGGTACCACTGCTGTGGCAAGGGACCTTTACCCCTCACCTGAATTATTAACCAGGTCGTTATTGTAAATAAGATTTTTTTTTTCTTAATAACTTAGCTGGTTAAATAAAGGTTAAATCAAATCAAATTAACTCACAAAACACCTCAACCCTCTTCCATCCAGACTGCATTCTGTTTTTTCTACAACCAATTCTTCATTTTCTGCTTCAACTAACCTGAGGAATTTAAACTCCCTGAGGTCTATCTGATACCCCATGCAAAGAAGTGAATAGTGCAACCCAATTTTTGTTTCTACTTTACAACCAGTCTAGTCCCTTTCACATCCAGCACACATGTTCAATAACTGGCAAATGGACTTGTGCTCATCTATGTGCTCATTGGTGTGTTGGTCTTAAAATGAAGTGTGATCAGATACAGTATTGTTACCGTATTATCATCCATCCATCCATCCATCCATCCATTTTCTTCCGCTTTATCCAGAGTTGGGTCGCGGGGGCAGTAGCTCAAGCAAAGCCGCCCAGACCTCTCGATCCAAACACACTCTCCCCCAGAGATGTAGTCCCTCCAGCGTGTCCTGGGTCTTCCCTGGGGCCTCCTCCCGATGGGACGTGCCCGGAACACCTCTCCAGTGAGGCGTCCAGGGGGCATCCGGAAAAGATGCCCGAGCCACCTCAACTGACTCCTTTCGACGTGGAGGAGCAGCGGCTCGACTCCGAGCTCCTCCCGAGTGACCGAGCTTCTCACCCTATCTCTAATTCAATTCAATTCAATTTTATTTATATAGCGCCAAATCACAACAAACAGTTGCCCCAAGGCGCTTTATATTGTAAGGCAAGGCCATACAATAATTACGTAAAAACCCCAAAGGTCAAAACGACCCCCTGTGAGCAAGCACTTGGCGACAGTGGGAAGGAAAAACTCCCTTTTAACAGGAAGAAACCTCCAGCAGAACCAGGCTCAGGGAAGGGCAGTCTTCTGCTGGGACTGGTTGGGGCTGAGGGAGAGAACCAGGAAAAAGGACATGCTGTGGAGGGGAGCAGAGATCAATCACTAATGATTAAATGCAGAGTGGTGCATACAGAGCAAAAAGAGAAAGAAACACTCAGTGCATCATGGGAACCCCCCAGCAGCCTAAGTCTATAGCAGCATAACTAAGGGATGGTTCAGGGTCACCTGATCCAGCCCTAACTATAAGCTTTAGCAAAAAGGAAAGTTTTAAGCCTAATCTTAAAAGTAGAGAGGGTGTCTGTCTCCCTGATCTGAATTGGGAGCTGGTTCCACAGGAGAGGAGCCTGAAAGCTGAAGGCTCTGCCTCCCATTCTACTCTTACAAACCCTAGGAACTACAAGTAAGCCTGCAGTCTGAGAGCGAAGCGCTCTATTGGGGTGATATGGTACTATGAGGTCCCTAAGATAAGATGGGACCTGATTATTCAAAACCTTATACGTAAGAAGAAGAATTTTAAATTCTATTCTAGATTTAACAGGAAGCCAATGAAGAGAGGCCAATATGGGTGAGATATGCTCTCTCCTTCTAGTCCCCGTCAGTACTCTAGCTGCAGCATTTTGAATTAACTGAAGGCTTTTCAGGGAACTTTTAGGACAACCTGATAATAATGAATTACAATAGTCCCAACCTAGAGGAAATAAATGCATGAATTAGTTTTTCAGCATCACTCTGAGACAAGACCTTTCTGATTTTAGAGATATTGCGTAAATGCAAAAAAGCAGTCCTACATATTTGTTTAATATGCGCATTGAATGACATATCCTGATCAAAAATGACTCCAAGATTTCTCACAGTATTACTAGAGGTCAGGGTAATGCCATCCAGAGTAAGGATCTGGTTAGACACCATGTTTCTAAGATTTGTGGGGCCAAGTACAATAACTTCAGTTTTATCTGAGTTTAAAGGGAGCGCCCAGCCACCCTGTGGAGGAAACTCATCTCAGCCGCTTGTACTTGCGATCTCGTTCTTTCGGTCATGAGCCAAATCTCATGACCATAGGTGAGGATCGGAACGTAGATCGATCGGTAAATCGAGAGCTTTGCCCCCTACTCAGCTCTCTTCAGGTGAAGAGAGAGACCGTATTATCATGAGGTAGAAAAAAATAATTGCACAATAGACCTGGTGTAAATTTAATGCAGAGTTTTTCTGCTATTTATACAGCACACTGTACTTCCACATACAGGAATACCAGATGGTTGTCATTGTCAGCCATCAAACCTCAATGAAACTGAATTGAAAATAAACATTTAAAACAAACATAAAAGTAAAACCCAATGGACCCGGTGGCTGGTAAAAAAGAGGCTTATTTACAGGCAGTTGGAGCAGTACGAGGACTATGCAAAAGAACAGTTATAATAGTATTTATAATGTATATAGTATAAACAGGGGTGGTCTGAACACGGGAACGCAGGAATGATGATAATCAACAGCAGTGTCCAAGGTGAGCAGCAAAGTCAGAGTGGGAATATCCAAACACAGAGTTAATACACACAAACAACAGTCTTCCACGTGGGAGAAACAGAGGTTATCGAGGTACAGGCAAAATTCATGAGTGTGAATCAATCTCACAAAATATTCAACCCAGAATTGGCAGCCAGGTCTTGGTCATAGTAAAGAGGCTGGTAATTTGTCATACACAGTGGAATCACGGTAGTCACTGGGAATGAGGAACTAAGATGTGGAACACCTGGAAGATCAATGCGAGAATGTGAGTTTGACCGCAACAATCTGGCATAGGCTGCCTGTTTCAGAGAGTCATTTAAAGCTGCCAGACCGTCCCCTGATGACACCAAATTATCTGCACAAGGACATCAAGGGCATAAGTGACCAAGGAAAGAAAAGTGAAAGTAAACAGACCTACACACAGTGATTGTGGGAAAACGTTAAGAGGGACGCTGACAAACACAGAGGTGAATATGATATCGTATGGCCCATATACTGTAGATACATGTGCAGGCCAAAAGAAACAAGGGAGTAAGCTGAGCGTGAGAATCTAGAAAACCACAAAGGGACAACAGGAGAGCGTGCTGAGGGTGGGAAACCAGGATACCAGAAGGGACAGGGCAGACCTGGGCGTGCATGAGAACGTGCACATGGGCATGGATTGTGACAATAAGGTCCCTTTATTAACCTTTAAAATTTTTTAAGTTTGACTGGTTTTTTTTTCGAGCTTGAAGCCAAACACTATGTAAATGAACAACACGAAGTTTCAATATGTCCTGAATGTTCGCCTGTGACTGCAGCTGTGAGAATGTCTCCTTGAGGCTCAGCAAAAGTGATGACTGTGAATTTGCAGAGGTGCAGTGAGAGGAAACAACACCTGCTTCCCGTAATGATGCAAACTCTGAACTATTCTTCTGCACAAGGCTGAAAATGGGACCGCGTGCAGGTTGCATGCCTGCTGCACACACACACACACACACACACACACACACACACACACACACACACACACACACCACACACACACACACACACACACACACACACACACACACACACACACACACACACACACACACACGGTGCGTTCCATTCATATGTGTGTGACTTATTTGTGCACTTCTATATCTGTGAACATACTTTTGTAACCATCAGGTCTAGCTGTGCCATTGACCAAATAATAACAGAAGAAATGTATAGTTACCTCTGCTTCAGTTCCCGTTCGTGGAGAGTTGAGGTGGGAGGGTGTGGTGAGCCTGTAGGGACTGGGGGAGAATTTGAAAATGCACAGTTGGGAGTTGGACAAATTAGATTGGAAAGCTACGGCTGATTTTTTTACGCTGTCAGCATTTGTCTGTCAGGGCAGATGTGTGCATGAAATTAAGGAAGTCTGCCTGCCAAAAAAAAGTCCTTCAACTCACACAATTCAAGACACTGACCTGGTTTCAAGATGGATGAATGTGTCAGCAATTTCATAGAGTAGTTATCCACCAAAAGCAGTATGGAGGCCTCCGTAGGCTGGAGAGCACCTCCAGTAGGGCTCCTCACCATGTCATTTAGGTCCTTCAGATGTTTTTTTTTTCAGTAAATGGTTTTGGGGAGCATTAGCATGACTAATACCCTTCAGCTTACTTATTTTCCAAGCTTCAACTATTTTTATATTTTTACATTACAGAAGCTGTCAAGGTGAGCACTGCCTCTCAGTTTAGCATTGCCAGTTTCAGTGTTGTATCAACATTTAGCATTTTCTCTTTCAGTGTCAACTTTCCACTGAATTCCCATGAGATCTCTTCCATTCACGCAAGATCTCCTCTTTGTCTTTTTATTTTATTTTATTATATTTTATTTTTTTAATTGAAACAAACAAAAAATTACACATAAACCTTAAAGAAGAGAAGCATGCAAAACAGCAAAAACAACATACTGAAAAACAGGTTAATCTCCTCTGTTGTCACTCCAGGAAGTGTTCAACATTTGACATTTCCGGTTTCAGTGTGGACTTTCCACTGAATTCTCACGAGATCTCCTCTATTGTCGATTCAGGAAGTGTCACTCCAAGAAGTGTTGCTTGAGGAAGTGTCTTTCCAAAACGTATCGCTCCAGGAAGTGTTGCTCCAGGAAGTGTTGCTGCAGGAAGTGTCTTTCCAAAACGTATCGCTCCAGGAAGTGTCGCTCCAGGAAGTGTTGCTCCAGGAAGTGTTGCTGCAGGAAGTGTCGCTCCAGGAAGTGTTGCTCCAGGAAGTGTTCAACATTTGACATTTCCTGTTTCACTGTGGACTCAAAATTTGGCACTTCCGGTTTGGGCCTCCCTGTACCATAGCTTTGCTCAAATAAGGATGAACAAGTTCTCTGTCTCTTCCTCAGTCCACAAACATTGCAAAGTGTATTTTAGAGCATCACGTGACTCATTCTGGTCATCACATGACCTGTAACGGCGGAAAAGTGTTTCCCTTGCAGTTTTGCGAAATATGGCTTTTTTTAATCACCTGGAAAAACACTCAAAGAGACTGGTGTAAAATAACTTGGCCAGTTGGCTACACATGCAGGGGGTTGAAGCAGGAGACAAGGTGACACAGAGTCGGATCATCTGCTGTAGCATCCCGCTAATGAGAGCGATCTTTGTCTTGATTCATACTCTGGCCTTAACTGAGGTCTTTATACATCTATCTGTTCATCTCTATCATAATTCTCTTATGACTGCCTGGATTTAAACCAGATCCTGGATCATTTGTGAGTGTGTCGGAATGACATTCTAATCCCTTCCCAAAGATTTAGCAGCTTTGCATTTAATTTTTCAGCCTTTCTGGCCTCATTGCTCTTCTTCCCGCCCCGTAAACATTTTCCCCATCCTCACCGCTGCAAAATGAAAAGACGGCGCGTTGCTCTGGTAAGGCTGTCTTCTTATCCGGTCCATAATCTGATTTAAGGCAATTAATCTGTCTGGGTTAGAAAGTTTTAGTCTGGCTGGCAGAGACGGTTACTAAACACAGGGGATTCTCTCATTTCCAGGCCCTGGACCCTTTGTTTCTTATTCCTTTTACATCCACAGACTTTACGCCGTTATAATCCTCTCTCCCACACATGCATTCACACCCACACACACATACCTCAGTGTTATCCGTGCGATTACCTTGAGGGGACCCATACCTCCACCCCCCCACCATCTCCAAAGCAGATGACCTACAGCATCCCCTCCCTCACCATATTCATGCTTTCAACTGCATGGATGTGGTTACATCTCTGATCACACTGTCCAAAATAAAATATCGGCACCATCATCACACCGTGTCTGGACCTGGAGTGAGCTCTGAAATGAGTCGGCTGTTTACAGAAAATCCCTGCGATGGCGTCACAGCACCATGGCTGAGTGTAGTAGTGGTGGTGGGCACGAGCATCTATATTTAGCCTCCAAGGTCAATCCTTACTCTACGCCGCCCACCTGAAAGGAATAGGACATGAGATAGAAGGATTAGATGGTGATGTCATGAATTCATGCTCTAAAGAAATGCATCGTCTGCTGGCTTCCTGTAAAACCGACTGGCTTGGGGAAAGGTTCACTAGTACGAAGGTTCAGTAGTCTGAAGGTTCAGCAGTTTGAAGGTTCAGTAATCTGAAGGTCAGTAGTTTGAAGGTTCAGTAGTCTGAAGGGTCAGTAGTCTGAAGGTTCAGTAGTCCAAAGGTTCAGCAGTTGAAGGTTCAGTAGTCTGAAGGTTCAGCAGTTTGAAGGTTCAGTAATCTGAAGGTTCAGCAGTCTGAAGGTTCAGTAGTTTGAAGGTTCAGTAGTCTGAAGGGTCAGTAGTCTGAAGGTTCAGTAGTCCAAAGGTTCAGCAGTTTGAAGGTTCAGTAGTTTGAAGGTTCAGTAGTTTGAAGGTTCAGTAGCTTGAAGGTTCAGTAGTTTGAAGGTTCAGTAGTCTGAAGGTTCAGTAGTCTGAAGGTTCAGTAGTCCGAAGGTTCAGCAGTTTGAAGGTTCAGTAGTTTGAAGGTTCAGTAGTCCAAAGGGTCAGTAGTCTGAAGGTTCAGCAATTTGAAGGTTCAGCAGTTTGAAGGTTCAGTAGCCCAAAGGTTCAGTAGTGTGAAGATTCAATAGTGCGAAAGTTCAGTAGTGCGAAGAGTCAGTAGTCCGAAGGGTCAGTATTCCGAAGGTTCAGTAGTCTGAAGGTTCAATCCGAAGGGTCAGTAGTCCGAAGGTTCAGAAGTCTGTGTGTGTATTTACTCCAAATTAAGCTAAACATCGCAATTCACAGAGTCACTCATGAAGGTTGGATAACTGACATTTGACTGAAAATGGCAAAGACTTAATTACAGAATATTGTGTCTGTCATGTTCATTGTATGGTGCATCTTTATAACTAGCAAAGTTAAAAACAAAGTGACGTGTTATTTTTTTATTATTAAAGTAACATTCACTCGCATCACAGATGAAAGAAATGTCTTTTTAATTGAAACGAAAAAGCACATGTAAATATACAGCTAGTAGTGAGCCTACTGAAACTTGTCATCAAAATATATTAATTTATTAGCCTGAACCTTCGGACTAGTGAACCTTCAGACCAGTGAACCTTTGGACTTAGTGAACCTTCGGACCATGTGAACCTTCGGACTAGTGAACCTTTGGACAGTGAACCCTTCTGACTAGTGAACCTTCGATTAGTGAACCTTCAGACTACTCGCCCTCCGGAGGTGTAAGTCCACCCCCAACAGTATGTCAAATCAGTGTTTAAAGGCAACAACTCGTTACAACACCTCACAAAATCAAGTATTGTACATTCCGGTCCATAAAAATAAACTTTTTTGTTTCTATACAGAGATGGGCAACAGAAAGTCAACAGTCTGCAGGTTTATTTCCAACTGGTCACCTCAGCTGGAGATTTCGCCAAACTCTTTCTCTCAGAGTGATGGCTTATCAGTGAAATCTCCTGCTGAGGTGACCAGTTGGAATGAAAACCTAGAGACAGTTGGCTGTTCATGGCATAAACCCGTCTCTGCTATAGCATAATGCATGCATGGCGCATGGTGTGCTTCACACTAAAGATAAGAATTTCAAACAATTACGATGAAATTACAAACGTTTAAGCTTGAATAAAAGCTTAGAAAAACAATGAATAATGTAAAGATAAATTATTTTTTAATACCTTAACCACAGACTCTGACTTCCCAGGATTATGAACAGACCTGGAATACTGCACACACATATTGGTGGTAGAAAAAACCGTCATACCGATCCTCCATAGGAGAATTCCTGTTTCCTGCAGTGGCACAGTTATAACATCCATTCTATAATGGCTGTGTGGATCCTTGTCATTTGATTGGTGCTTTGTATGTCACATGGCATGGATTAATTCATCGCATTTGTGTTGTACATTGCATATAGAGTTCAGTTTGGTTCCATTTAGAGTGCAGATTTGGTTCCATACGTTTGGTACCATTGCACTCTGCACATACACACTGTGCGCACGCACACACACACACCACAAAAACAAATCCACTGCACGGTAAGCCATCTGGAGGCTGTTTGCAGGAACATAGAATGAAAAACTGGACTCAAATTCTGACTTGATTTTTTTTGCTGCACTAAGGAAGTACACAGTCCTATGTGGGACAATGACGCAAGTGAGACAATGATTTGATTGAGCTACTGATGGTCCTAGTTCTGTAACACACACACACACCACACACACACACACACACACACACACACACACACACACACACACACACAACACACACACACACACACACACACACACACACACACACAACACCAACCCCACCCGCTGCATGAAGAGCTGTTCAGATGAAAAGCTGACGTGATTTTTGGCTGGACTGAGGAACTACACAAAGGCTTTTTTTTTTTATGGAAGTCCGAAGTCAGTGCACAGCATCACTGGACTACATGTCACAATTTGGACTGGAGCAGTGCAGTGGAACATCAAAATGTAAGTCCTTTTCTGTTGTTTATAAATTAATAAAATATCAAATGACAAGGATCTATTTTAGCCGTTATATAAATCAAATAATTAATGTTTTTATATTCTTTCAATGGAAGGAACTCAGTTCGCTGAGTTGAATGGTTTGTTCCAGCTTTCACCTCATGAAATATTCGTACCAATGAAATCATAAACATTATGACTTTTATGTTTCCGCCTCTGTTTGTTTGTTTGTCTGTTTGTGAACAGCCTGGAGCCGACAGTTTTTCATATATTAAGAACTTTTTTACTGAAGATTCATATCCTGATAAGCAAGAACTGATTAAATTTTCAAGGTTGTAGGCTCAAAGGTCAAAGTCAGAAAAAATCTTGGAAAATTGGAAAAATCCCTATCTTTAACATTGAACAAATTTTCATAAATTCATAACTCTGTCAAAGAAGATCAAATGTCTTTCATATTTGAGTGTTGTGTAAGATGGTATCCATCGTTGGCTGACAAAGTTTAACCTGGATCTGATCCAGATTACAGATCTTGTGGCCATTTAAAGTTAACATTAAAAACCCTATTTAATGTATATTTTACATTATACCTTAATCAAACATGCCCCAATCACTCTCATATTTGAGGGTGAGGTGCAGACTGGCACTCACTATCGCCTGACAATGATTGATCCGGATCTGATCTGAATGATGGATTTTTGGACATTTGAATTTAATATTGAAAAGCCCATTTGATGCACATTTTGCATTATATCTCAAACAAACATGCCTCAATCACTCTCATATTTGAACATGAGGTGCAGACTGGCACCCACTATCATCTGACAAACTTTGATCTGGATCTGATCCGGATTGTGGATTTTGTGGAGATTTGAATTTAATATTGAAAAAGCCCATTTGGTCCACATTTGCATGATATCTAAATCAGAAGTGCCTCAATCAGTCTCATATTTGAAGGTGAGGTGCAGACTGGCACCCACCATCATCTGACAAAGTTTGATCCGGATCTGATCCAAATGATGGATTTTGTGGACATTTGAATTTAATAATGAAAAGCCCATTGGTGCACATTTGCATTATATCTCAAATCAAACATGCCTCAATCACTCTCATATTGGAAGGTGGGTGCAGACTGGCACCCACTATCATCTGACAAAGTTTGATCTGGATCTGATCCAGATTGTGGATTTTGTGACATTTGAATTAATATTGAAAAGCCCATTTGGTGCACATTTTGTGTTACATCTCAATCAAAAGTGCCTCAATCACTCTCATTTGTGACAATGAGGTGCAAACTGGCACCCTCAATGAAGAGACTAAGTTTGAGCCGCATCTGATCCGTATTGCGGATTTAGCAGGATATTTGATTTTAACATTGAAAAACCCTTTTGATCTATATTTTATATTATATTTTATCCTATGAAAAGACACTTCTAACAGGACTTTGACCTTGAAATTTTTTTCAAGGTAAAAAAAATTGTGGAATTGGGAACTAGTGTTGCTGGACGTTTGCACACCATGAGCGCGGTGCTCTAGTTATTTAATGTTAATGGACAATAATTTCTGTAATTGAAAGATACAGCACAGTTTTTCGCGTTTTTGCTATATCAGCGATATCAGAAAACAGTAAGCCCTAGATCTGATGTAGCTAAAAAGGTTAACATTTTGCGAGGTTATAGATGAATTCTTCTCTCTCTTATCACACAAATAATTCATGTTTACCTGATTTAAACAGGGTGACTGTCTGCACTTAAATAATCCATCTCTTGCTGCTTATCTTTTCTCCTCATTAAAGATGAAACAGCATGAGGCAGGTGGCAAAAGTAGAAATTTTTACTCTTGGCAAGTGGTCACACCCATAGGCGGCGGAATTTTTTGTCAACCTCTCTGTGAAAACAATGGAATATCTGATTTCCCATCTGCTCTTACAACCAGCATGTGAAAGCAGCATTAAATAGACCAAACAAACAGAAAGTCTTTGAGTTATTCATGAATATCACTCACAATGTTGGCAGCTTTCAGGCAGCCTGAGGTTTGTCCCAAAAAAATGGAACCAATGTGGCTCAAAGCTCCATCAGCAGAATAGGATTTTGTCCAGTTAGAAAACCACCACATCATGAGGTGACAGTTTGGATTAAAAGTGTACAGTAATATACTGCAAAGGTTGTGTCATTCAGGACTTTGATCTCAGCCAGTACAATTTTAACATTAATTTCTTGTTGTACTGTGAACCACCAAGATGATTTAAATAGAGATTTTTCATGTACAATTAAGGACTCTGGCTGCTGTGTTTGGATTAAGATACAGTTTAGTTGTTGTTTTCTTTGGTTGTCCAGGACTACATTAGTTTAATTTCTATAATAATTTGAAGCCTGACCATGTTTTTTTAATCACCTACACACCACGCAACCCCCAAAGTTTGATGTCCAACACACAGCAGTGAAATCTACTAGAGAACAATGAGGTGTCATCAGCATAGAACGGATGTCTTACCTTGTGTTCCCATGCAGAGGGTTGGAAGGCATAAAGAACAAAAGGTCCAAGGACTGCTCCTTGTAGAACCTCAAAAAGATTTTTTTTTTGCTTATAATACTTAAAGCAACCAATGGCAGCACAGAAGTATGAAGAAAGTCTGTAGAACAGAGTTTGTATTAAAAACTCGGACCTGAAGTCTCTCAAATAAATGACTACAGTCAATGTGTCAAAGACAGCAGTGAAACGGAAGAAGTATAATAATAATAGTTTATATATTTTTTTCTATGCCTGCTTCTGAAACAAGCAAAAGTGGACTTGGTGACAAGAACACCGAGTCTCTGATAATAAAACAAATGGACAAAAACCCTTATTTCAAGTTACACGTACTGCAAGCTCAAAACCACAATATACACTGAGAGACATAGAGACACACAGAAGAAGTCCACTTTAATGATATTCATACAAAATCCTTCCTGTGGGCTTATGTGGACTTGTGATCATGTTAGTTCAGTTTTTAGAATGCTAAATAATAAGAAAATAAGAGTTTATTCTGTGACTTAATACATTTCTGTGTAGAAACTCTCTCACGGACCCATTAATTGCATACCTTGCTCATCCAATTAAATCTCTTTTTCACACCTGAATTTTATATATTAGAAGTCTGAAATTGAACATACAGAGTAAACTACATGTGGACAGGTGGTCTTATCGGATGCAGTAAAACATTAAAGTGAGAAGTGAAGGTGAACGACGCTATTGGGGCCTCTGTTGTGAACTTTACACTCTGCTTTGTCGACTGTTTTACCATGTATGGTAGCGTTTAGTGTTTGTCCAAAATCACATTTCCTCTGAGACATTTTGATACGCCCACTGGGTATTTGCTCTGTAATGGAGGTTAAGAGAGTTACACCACTGTGGCAAAGATGAGACCAGATGAATACAGCAATTCATCAATCAACACACACACTCGTGCACTCTATTGTTCATTGTAATGACGGTTGCACTTGTGTCTTCGAGTGACTGTAATTTCTGGGTGATTAGATTTGAATGTCTTTATGAATGAGGCTGGATGTGGGTGTCGTATCTCCCTCACCAGCGTGTCGGTGAGATCACTTGCGTGATGATGGATGCATTGTGTGCACATGCCTGCAAGTATGTGTTAATTAATCCATGTTCATCAGTCACACCCCATCTGTAGAGTAGGCCTGCAAATACGCCCACACCCCCTCGTGCAATATCCACATAATCATTGCAGGCATGCAGCTCCGATCACTGAGTACAGTGCAGAGTGTCAAGGTTACGCAAAGCAGCAGCGACAAAAATAGACTTCATCAGAGGCTTAAAATACACACAGACACAGAGTCAGATCAGTGAATGGGCTTAAGGCTCTTTTTGAGATCCATCAATGAAGGTTTTCAGAACTTAAAGTGGGCGTATAGGGTAATATTGATTTTACCTAAATTATAGTAAAATATATTTTGGATTTCATATTAAATCTTTTCAAAGTCTTACAATTCTGTGAGTGTGCGAAGAGAAACGTGATTGCAACTGTAAGCAAAACGGTGTGCTGAAATGGTTCATTTTAGATTTCTGTGACATATGTCACAGAAGTCAAACTCAAAGACCCAACTAGCAAAGTGATAACTGGTGGACCAGCCCACCAGAGGGCGTACGTGATACCTCAAATAACTGCATGTAAGATTGTTTACTGGTTTTATAGAAGCATCACCTCACCTTGGGGCATTTTTGGCTACAGACTTTACTGTTTCAGCAACGTCTAATGACGCACATTAGTTGCTGTATAGTGTACACACACTGGCCACTTGATTAGGTACAACTTGCTAATACCGGGTTGGACCCCCTTTTGTTGCCTTCAGAACTGCCTTAATTGTTCATGGTATAGATTCAACAAGGTGTTGGAACCAATTCTCAGAGATATTGACATGATGGCATCATGCAGTCACCCATTCAACCAGTCTGCCCATTCTGACCACTGACATCAACAACATATTTCCATCCACATAACTTCTGCTCACTGGATATCTTCTCATTTTTGGACCATTCTCTGTAAACCCTAGAGATGGTTGCAAGACACGGCGCCAGAAAAAAAAATTAAGGGGGCGATGAGTTTACCACAGGGGGCGGGGTCGCTCCCCCCCCAAAAAAGTGCGCACCGGACGGGACGTGCCTCTGAGTGTGCGTAATGAATTGGGTGCGCTCCTGGAAAGCTGGTGTATTTAGGCTACACCATTGTAAGAGGCTGACTGAGTAAGAGTAAAGGGTGATGACAGTATTTTTTTAATTATTATTTGAACGTATAGACCCTCGGTCAAGTGATCTCCTGCATACCACACAAAGCCGGTGTTCTGTCGAGATGAGGTGCGCCAACTTTCGACACTCTGAGCTGTGACGTACCTTCGCGTTGTCCAATAGGAACGACGCGTCGGGCCAAAACACGGAAGACTCGTGGCAGAAACCACTGATCTCTACAAAATGGATCGGTGCAGAAACCACTGATCTCTACAAAACATTAACGTGTGACAGGACTGCTCATTTATAGAGCAGTTTTCTGAAGAAAAATCATTGGAAATGTTTTTTGCTGTTGTTTATTACCTCAAAATTTCTGATTACTGTTAAAAAGTTTTAGAACACTTGTAATTAAAATAGCTAAATAAATCAATAAATGTTCTTTAGAAACCTTTCATCTGTAAATTAAAACCACCTGTTATTTCAGATTAGATAATTTCTTGTTTAACATAAGGAACCTCAGACATTTATTTTTAGACAAATAAAATAACATGGAAACTTGTACATTTTTTTTAAGTCAGGTAGATTATTTATATCTCATTTCAACCAGAAAAACAAACACTAAATAAATACAAATGTTTATTATAAATGCAACAGGAAATAATTTAACAATGACTGCAGTCTGACTGTAAAGTAGAATTTCTGTGACATAAACCTCATGATGTTTTTATATATATATATATATATATATATATATATATATATATATATATATATAGTCATTTAAACTTGTAATTTCATCAAAATATGTAATTACCTTAATGTTATCAGGACAGGAGTCCATTTCTAAAATATGAATTTGAGCACAATAAGTGGAGAGCTTTCTACCTGTGCAAATGTCTTTGGACTTTGATTCGTGGACATTTTTAATGATAATATAAATGAAACAGCTTTTTAAAAATAATAAAATAGTTGCTGTTTGAAAGAGCCCTTTTATTTAGGAAGCAGGTGATGTTTCTGCTGGATTCTCGGGACCAGATGACGGTCTCTTCTGCAGCTTTGAACTCTGGTGGTGTTTGCTGAAGACACTTTTGTGCCTATTTTGAAGAGCAGAGATGTTTTTCTTTTGACTGGACTTCGTGGTGTTCAGCTCACAATGGAAGTTGGTTGTCTGCACAGAAAATGTTCCTGAATGGGGACAAATAAAAATATTTTCTTTAAATATAAAGAAACAGTAAACAGTTTTATATATAAAAAGGGGGAAAAAAACCACACAAAAAAAGATGGAAAAAGACGCCCGAAAAATAAGTTAGTTAAAGTTGAGCTTTTGTGGTGTCTGAAAAAAAGCTGTAGCTTAGTTGGTAAAAATAAAAAGACTGAACCATTTACAAATTAAAGCATTCACTCAGATCAACCTGCTAAAAGCTAAGCTAACATTAGCCGATCATAAACATTCACAGCAGTGCAGAAACGTCACGTTTTACTTTTATTTTATTCCTCACCTCGTAAAGCTGAAGAACTAACCTTTGTTGGCAAACTGGGACTTCCGCATATATCCAAAAAGTGGGAGATTTCGGACTGAGTGGGTTGCTCTACCCCCCGGCTGCCTGCCTGAGATCTGCCCAGGAATGATGTCTATGAAGGCCGTCTTCTCCGTGCGGGTCGATCGATATCCCACCAAGTCCTCCCTCGGTCGGCATCACTCTGAAAAGTAGCTGAAAAAAGCTTCTCCCAGCAGGGTGTGGGAGAATCGTTCTACTGCTGTTTTTAAAGCTTTTTTTTGGTTTAGGTGACGCAAATTCAAGATGGTGATCGCTGAACTTTTTTCAGGGTTGTGGAACGGCCGGAGTGTGACGTGGTCGCATATCTCTCTGCCCTCTTGCCGCTTCCAAAGCGACGCGTCTGACGTCACGACGCATTGGAAACACACCGGCCTGGCATTATGAAGCGTTAAAGCGTCGCGCTGAAGCTTGCAGTGTGAAAGGCCATTGACACTGCTTGAATAAATCGAGCTTGCCCTCTGCTGCACTGACAAGCGCAACCCTTAACCTATCAAATCGCTTGAACACAGACACACGCCATATCCGTTTGTTTTAAAATTAATTACTTTAATTAATTTAATTAATTTGGTTTATTGTTAAATATGTGATATATTGAATAACTAATATTTTGCTATATTTTCCAGTATTTCTTTTTCTTTCTTTTCAAGTCCCAGCAGAAGACTGCCCCCCTGAGCCTGGTTCTGCTGGAGGTTTCTTCCTGTTAAAAGGGAGTTTTTCCTTCCCACTGTCGCCAAGTGCTTACTCACAGGGGGTCGTTTTGACCGTTGGGGTTTTTCTGTAATTATTGTATGGCTTTTGCCTTACAATATAAAGCGCCTTGGGGCAACTGTTTGTTGTGATTTGGCGCTAATAAATAAAATTGATTTGATTTGATTTCTTTTTTCTTTTTATTTTTTGATAACTCTAACATCCGAGGGGGCGAGGTTGATGATGTGAGGGGCGTCGCCCCCAAACGCCCACTCGTGGCGCTGGGTCCGGATGGTTGTGTGTGAAAATCCCAGTAGATCAGCAGTTTGTGAAATACTCAGTGTATAAAATGGCATTTTGTTTGACAAGTGGGCCAAATGTTGTGACGATTATTGCAAATAAGAGAACTAACCATTGAGTTTGGCCAGAAATTGCACAACTCAACCAGATGTATAACACCATAAAATATCTGCTTGTGTTCTTTGAGTCAAACGTAGGAATGACTATGCTGCTCTGGTACAGTCACAGGTCTTACGTAATGGACTTTTTACAGCCTCACAAACTGCTGATGTTTCGCTCCTTATTTGGGAAAGGGCTGAGGATGACACACCAACAAACACTTCTGCTGTGTAATGACATTGCTCTGATATTTTAAGAATCTGACTCACTGACTCGGGTCCTCATGATTATGGTTTTTATAGTGTGATCACTTTATCATTTGTTTGCCGGTATGAGAACGTTACAGGTTGGAATTTTAACATCTACAAAGATCCACGCTGTGTTTTGTGCAGTATGGGGTACATGTGAGTTTGCATGGATTTGGATTTGATTACGCTGAATTCTAACTCCACCATCTGAATGTTGCAGTAGAAATTGAGACTCATTAAACCGGGCAATGTTTTCAGAACGCTCCATTCTCCAGGTTTGGTGAGTCCACTCCCACTGTAACCCCCCATCTTAGTGACAAGCATGGTATCTGGTGTGTTACTGTGCTGCTCTAGTCAGAACAATGGAATTTAGAAATGCTCTTCTGGATACCTTGCAAGTAGTGGTTGTTTTTGGTTCCTGATATCCTTCTGTCTGTTCAAAAAAATTCTGATTGTTCTTCTCCAACCTCTACCTTCAACAAGTCATTATTGGTCAGAGAACCACCACCTATTGAGCGTATCATCTTTTTGATGCCTAGACCCCAGAGATGGTTGTCCATGGAAAATCACAGTAGATCAGCAGTTTCTGAAATACTCAAACCAACCCGTCTGGAACCAACAACCACGCCACGTTCAATGTCACTTAAATCACCTTTTTTTTTTGGCCATTCGGATGTTTGGTTTGAACTTTAACAGATCCTCCACGTGCCTAAATGCATTATGTTTCTATAATGTATTGCTCTTTTATGAGCAGTTTAACAGGCAAATCCAATGAAGTGGTGAGTGAGTATGTGTATGACCGTTGCCGCCGTGAGTGTGGTACTGAAGTTAGATCCTGATCCAATTTCAAATGTGCATGGCTTCCTGCTCTTGTGTGTTTTTTTCCCCAGTTTTGGCCAAATCCTGCTAATTTAGGCAGCATTTGGATTGTTCCTCCTCTGATTTTCATGATCACTATTCCTTCACCTCAAATGAGAGTATCATGAGGTTTAGAAAAGATGTGAGGATATTGTTTGAGGCATTTGGAAAAGACAATAATGGTGTGAAGAGAAGTCAACACTACTACACTGTCATTACACAGCAGCAGATGCTAACGACATTGAACTACAAATGTACTTATTTTTTGTAGCTTGATTCTCTTTATTGTAATGATGTGAAAGAAAAATCACTCTGAATGAACTTAATGAGATCTATATATATGAGATTATATATGAGTTTTTTATATATATAAATCTGTTTTAGATGTTATAAAATTTAAATAAATTGTTATTATTATTATTATTGTTATTAACAATAGTTCAAGTATTTAGAGCACGAGATCGATAGATAGGTTGGAGCTCACATGGTGAAGAAAGAGTTGGGCCAGAAGATGAGACTCTCACTTCTCCAGATGATTTCCTCTCTTGTCCTCAGCTATGGCCATGAACTTTGAGTAATGACTGAAAGAACACGGTCACGGGTACAAGTGGCAGAAAGGAGGTTTGTCTGTTGGGTATCTGGTCTTACACTTGTGGACAGGCTGAGAAGATCAAATATCCAGGAGGTACTCGGAGTTGAGTCACTACTTTTTCCGCATTGAAAGAAGCCAGCTGAGGTGGCTCCTCTCTCCAGGGAGATCTTCCATGCATGTCCGACTGGGAGGAGGCCATGGGGAAGACCCAGGACATACTGGAGGGATTATATTTCACAGTTGGTTTGGGAATGCATCTGGGTCCCCCAGAAAGAGTCAGAAGACTTGGCTGAGGATAGGAAAGTGTGGGATGAGCTGCTTGGTCTGTTGTCACCATGACCAGGACCTCATATATAAGTTGGCAAAAAAAATGAATGAATGAATGAATAATAATGCATTTCCATCCATATTTTTCTTTCATTACCTGAGGCCATCAGATATGGCCATCGCTTATTGCAAAGACTTTGCGTCCATCCATCTGTCTGTCTGTGCTCAGCATAAGTCCAGTCCTGTTACTGCCAGGGTCTTCAAAATCACAGGGAAGATTCTTGAGAGACAGACCTTGGACAAGTTCAAAGATGGTTAACCTTGACCTATTTTCCAAGGTATTTTAAGAGGTTAATAATTAATGTAAATAACAATAAATCTATATTTCTATCCTCTCTCTCTCTCTCTCTCTATATATATATATATAATAGACACACACACACACACACACACACACACACACACACACACACACACACACACACACACACACACACACACACACACACACACACACACACACACACACACACACACACACCACACACACACTTTGCACTGGGATACCAATTAAACAACTTCAATTTAGAAAGAAGACAATGCTCATACGGCCAAGGGTATTCTAGCAATGTGTTATATTTTTTCTCATGTGGTGATTAGTTTTAATTTTTTCTGCAGAACTTAGCAACATTTTTCTATTTTTAAAAAGATATTCATGAATGAATGGTGCATCTCTTTAAATAGTGCTGTGGCAAGAAATTGTGGGGCCTTATCCTCTCCTTTAGTAGAAAGGATGGTCAGATTCTTTGGAGAAGGAAATTCTAAAGAAAGCATTGAAGAACCTTTCCTATGCACAGCTTTTTAGGAAATTTCCTGAGCAAAAAGGACTATTTGAACACAGCTTTTGCCTGAACTCTGCCGTCTATTCGTTAAGTAAAGTAAAGTAATACTTTACTTGTACTGGGAACTTCTGCCCTTTTATCGGCACCCTAGAAGTTGTCAGATGTAGAAAACTGCTTGTGTTGCCCAAAGTTGCACAAGCTTAAAAATAAAAACAAGAAAAAGTGAGGACACCACAACATGGACTTAAAATCACATCTTGTGGATTAATCAGAGTTATATAAGGAAGGACTAGACAAAACCAAGACAGATATGGGAAGATCTTGCAGAAATCCACACCGAACACTGTGATGAACCCATGACCTCCTCCCTCCCGCCTTTGCTTCCCTGAGTGATTGCTGCAGTGTGCCTGCCGGTAATATGAAGGATAACTGCCTTTGATTTAACGTGCCATCCTGCACATACAGCCCACAACAGTCACGACATCCTGACACTGCTGAGGTGAGCAGAAAGAAAAGGTTAAGATGTGAAGGTGGGGGTGGTGATCTGTCCAGCATATATGAAATTCTATATTTCCATGCTTCACATGTCCTGGATTAGCATATATCAGATGAAACACCAGGAGACTCCTCAGTAATTATGCATCCAGATGCATGTTCTGTTTCAATCTGACTTTACTGCCAATTATCATATCATTATCATAGTATGGCTCCTCCACTGGTATATAGTCAATTTAGTCCACACTGCACTCGGGGGAGTAATTTAGACGTGCTGCAGACAGACAGACAGGTCATCTGTCTGTCTGTCTGGGGTTCAGTTTGATTCTTGGTGCATTGTTAGAGGCTCTTCTTCTTCAGAACAGCAGCTTTAAACAGACACTCGATTAGATTTTATCATATCTTCATCTTCTCTGAGGGAAATATATGAAGATATGCTGATGTCACTGACACAGTAAACTGGGAATTTCATAACATTGATCGCTTTGTACACTTTTTGTGTCTTCAGAACACGAGTACATTTGGCCTTTGGATGGGAAGAATTGATTTAATTCTGGCTCATATTAATCAATGGTGAAGATCAAATTTGTGTTCCAAGTGGATATATAGAAAATGGCTAATTTATGGACGTCAGATTTTATTGTTCGTGAACTTGCATGTTAAGTCAATGTAAAATTTTCTCTCTGCATTTTCTGAGTACTTTTGATCTTGTTTTAGGTCATAATTCAGGAAAAGATCACTGGCACACTGTCAGTATATTTACATTTTTAAAAATCACTGTAATTACCCTGTTAAAGTCTCCTCGAGACCAGAGCAACGTTGAAAGGTTAGTGCAACTGAAATGTCGAAATACAAAACACAGTAATGTAAACAAAATCTAAATAGGAATGTTGAAGATGAACATGCTGGATAGCTAGTAGTATAAATATTCATGAGGAAATCTGATGTGTGTCTCTAAGCACGATGGGAATATTGGTTCTAAAAATGTAAAATGAAAGAGATAAACTTTGAAACATTGGTCTAAAATAATATGTATTTATTTAGAGAGCTTTTTGATATGATGAAACCAATTCCACCAAAAGCACCCAGAAAGCAAAATAAAGTTGAATATTTTAATATATTTAAACTATGTACACAATGTTCAAACAGTCTTTGGTGTAGATCTTCGTCATGACCAGGGAGTGTAAATATTAGGATGTGAATCGTAAAAACTCACGATTCAATTCGATTCCGATTTTGGGGTGACGATTCCATTCAGAATCGATTTCGATTCAAAGAGCTTGAGAAGTATTTATATTACTTTTAAAAAGTTTATGTTTAAGAAAATGCAGCTTTAAAGGTTAATCAAGTGATTCTAGATGTAAATTTACTTATCTGCTTTGCTTGTTAGGAGTTGACTGGCAGTTTAGCGAAGCGCTGGTCAGTAGTCGGCAGAGACCGCTGCTACGCTCCTTTTAGCTCGGATGATGGCGTAGCATGTGGGCTTGCGGATTTAAAGTGTTTCCGAAGTACTTGACTTTCATTTTGCAGATTTTGCACACTGCATAAGTCATGTCAATCTCCTTCTTACGCAGCAAATAATAAAATCCAAAATGCGCCCAAACATTTGCCTTCAGCAAAGATGGTGCTGGCTGAATTAGCTCTTCGTCCGCCATGCTAAGCTGCAGCTCATGAGTGTTTGAAGCACGCCGGACCCCACCCCTCGTGGGGACGCTGTAGTACAGAAGCGTTGCCTGACAAACAGTACACAGCAGCGAGTAAGCAAGAAAATGTTTAATAAAATGCTTTTTAAAAATGGATTCTTGGACATTTGGGTTGATACGAATCGTAATAAATAAGAATCGCGATTCAGACATGAATCGATTTTTTCCGACACCCCTAGTAAATATGATGATTTCAGATCTTCTCATTGAAAAATGCAGGGGTGGAGCCTACCCCCAGGCAGTGGACAGGAACCAACTGGTGACCATGGGGTGGAGGAGGTAACGTTTGGTCATCAAGCTGTAAATGGTGAAACATAAGAACCTTATGCTTTACTGAGTGTGCAGGTTCCTTATTTGCTGAGAGTTGAAGACTAAAAAAGTAAAATGCAAGCAATAGAAAAGAGAGATAAATAGAACATTTTGTGGTGTGGGTTTGTTCTTTTGTATGACCAAAGCAGATGGTCATCCGACTGAGTCTGGACAGCTTGAAGTTTCTTCCTGCCATAAATGAATGAATGCATTATTAACAACAATAATAATAAAAACCCTGTCAGCCCTCCTGTCCAGGGTGTACCTGCTTCACACCCTGTGACTGCTGGGATAGGCTCCAACCCCTCCGCGACCCTTATTTGCAGTGAGCGGGTATAGAAAATGGATGGATGGATAAACCTGTCACCAATGTGCTTGCTCACGGTGTGGGTCAGGGTCAAAGCTTGCGCATGCGAAGCACCTTGAGATGACTTACTTTATGATTTGGTGCTGCGTAAAAAAAAGTTAATTGAAAATGATGAAAGGAAAATCAAAGAGCTAACAGGAATATGTGGAGATCTTTGTGATGGCATCAAGCTTGTTCTCAAAATTCTATAAAACGACAAAAGGAATTTTTTTTTAAAACCATCATTTTAATTGTTGATCTGGAGTTGTTTTCTGAATAATTGGTGGGATAAGTATAAGACGTTTATAGGTGTGCTTTTGCCTTATTGGCGAGGTTCCCTAAAAAGCCTTCAGTTGGTTCAGAATGCTGCAGCTAGAGTACTGACGGGGACTAGAAGGAGAGAGCATATCTCACCCGTGTTGGCCTCCCTTCATTGGCTTCCTGTTAATGCTAGAATAGAATTTAAAATTCTTCTTCTTACTTATAAGGTTTTGAATAATCAGGTCCCATCTTATCTTAGGGACCTCGTAGTACCATATTACCCCATTAGAGCGCTTCGCTCTCAGACTGCGGGCTTACTTGTAGTTCCTAGGTTTGTAAGAGTAGAATGGGAGGCAGAGCCTTCAGCTTTCAGGCTCCTCTCCTGTGGAACCAGCTCCCAATTCAGATCAGGGAGACAGATACCCTCTCTACTTTTAAGATTAGGCTTAAAACTTTCCTTTTCGCTAAGGCTTATAGTTAGGGCTGGATCGGGTGACCCTGGACCATCCCTTGGTTATTTGCTTTAGACGTAGACTGTGTTTCATAATTATTGTATGGCCTTGCCTTGCAATGTGGAGCGCCTTGGGGCAACTGTTTGTTGTGATTTGGCGCTATACAGAAAAAAGTGATTGATTGATTGATTGATTAGCATAACCTCTGAACGCACAGGAGGCTAAGGTAAGCAGCTAACTGTACAATTAGTCATTTTTAAAAGTTTCTTTACATTTACTGAGGTAAGCATGTGCATGTTTACCTCAGTAAATCTAAACTTTGTATAATGACCGATTACACAGCTGCTTGAGCAGGGGCGGTGGCCTTACAATAGCCACCTGCGCGTTTAGCTGCACCAGTTTCCATTAAGTCATTATACAAGTCATTTGTTTATGAGTAGCTTGTTTCTGTTATAAGCAGAAGACTGAGCTTCTCATCGACAACCAGATTATAATAACACAAGTGCGCTGTGTAAGTAAGTCCCTTCGGCTGCTCCCTTGTTTGCACTTGGGGTCGCCACAGCAAATCCAAGGTGGATCTGCATGTTGAATTGGCACAAGTTTTACGCCGGATGCCCTTCCTGACGCAACTCCACATTACATGGAGAAATGTGGCAGGGGTGGGATTTGAACCTGGAACCTTCTGATCGGTCATTTAGTTTCTTTACATTTATTGAGTTAAATATGATTGCACCAACTGAAAAGTTGACATCAAAAACATTTAAAAATAAAGTCTAGGTTGAAAAATACCAGAGTTCCCCTATATAGGATGCAAAATTTTATTTTCACCTCTGCTTTGTGGCATAACTGGCCGCATGTCAGACGTCTCCCCGTGTACTCGCTTCTATTTTCAGGTTGCCATTTTCATTTGGAGGTTGATTTGCTGACAAGCAATAAGTGAGAGAGTGCGAGGAAGACCGAAGGGGCGAAGAGACTGGAGACGAGGGGGAGGAGAGAGGTGTTATAATTTACCTCTGGTTTAATTATCTGACCCTGTCGACAGGCTTCTCTGTTCTCTCTCAACAGTAAATATTACAGGCGAATCCGTGAGCTGCCTTTGTGTGTACGTGTGCACGCTGCACAAGATGTTCATTTTCTTGCATGCGTTTGTAGCGTCCACCACAGCTAATACCCTGGTCCCTCTGCAGAGCTTCGAGTGTGCTCATTTTACAGTGAATATTGATTAATTTCATCCCCTGCTGTCACCGGGAGGAGCTGACGAGGCATCATGAATTTGACATAATGTACACTTAGAGACCCTTTGAAGGACCACTTTGATGGCATTTTCAGATTATGAGCAGCGCATGGGAAGACCATCAGCAGAGTTCTCACATTGTTAAACTCACAATTTGAATATTGCTATTAGCCAGAGGCTGTTTTTGCCTCAGGGAGGCATGTTGGCTTAAGGTGCCTTGACACTTGCACGAATTTGATCCACGCACTGGTACGCAATCTGCTGTTCAGGAGAGTAAAGTCGTTGTAAACTGTACGCGGCTTCATGCAAGTGCGCAAAGAAAATTTTGAAATGTTCAAAATCTCTGTCATGCATTAATTATGTGAACTTCACATTGCACAAACAATTAAAAACACTGAGTGTGAGTGATTGCGTTGGCGCACCGTATCACAGTGCAGCTCATCTGAACAATTATAACGAGATGTTAAATCTAGCGTAAACATACTTTAACAGCTACTATAAGAAGGAATGAACATGCAACTGTTTTACCAAGCTATTACAATATAAACATTACAAATAATTACCTTTTAGAGACGGTTCAAAATGCGTTCTCCACCTCATGAAGTGCAGGAAGAGAGAGAGATAGAAAAGCTGCTGCTGAAGCAGTTCTCTGTGATTCCAGAAGTGATCAGAGGTGTTTCCAACAGCCAGTACTGAGAGAAAATGATTAATCCACTACAAAATAATTATTTTAAATATGCAGAGAAATAAGTAAGTGCAGCATCCAGCTGGGAACACAGTGGGTGGCTTTGTCATGACAAATTGCCCCAGTGCTGCACATCAAGAAGGTTGTGGGTTCACTTCCCACATGGTCTGATCTGTGTGGAGTCGGCATGTTCTCTCCTTGTTTGTGTGGGTTCCCCGCGGGTGCTCTGTCTTCCTCTCACTTCCAAAGACGTGTTCGGTCAATTTAAATCGGTGACTTTAAATTGACCGTGCATGGGTGTGACTGTGTCTCTGTCTATATGTGACCCTGCGATCGACTGGCATCCTGTGCAGGGTGAACCCTGCTTCACACCCAATGACTGCCGGGATTGGCTCAGCCTCTTCATCACCCTTGATTGGTGTAAGTAGGTGCAGAAAATGAACATTTTGCCCCAAGGCAATACATTTTCAGGATTTCAAAGCAAGATATGCACAGATTATTCTTCATTATACATGTAGTGTGATGGCTGTTTTTGTTATGAATGTATTGTAGCTAATTGACAGTTTAGAATTGAAAAATGACCTCAAACATACAAAGTCCTCACTACCACTGTACTGAGGCTTTGTAATGTCATATTGTTTGTATTTTCAGCAGGTAATAAACATGTTTCAAATTACAGACCTCCTTTTTGAGACGGATATATGTGTGGATTAGAGAAGATCCAAAATAAATTCAAACTTATACAACCAAGTCTTGCTTTTTGTTATTAATAATGTATGCTGCACAATTGTTCCACCCTGGTGAAAAAAAAAAAAAAAAAAACAGTTCAAAGACCTCATTAAAAGCCAAAAATTACGCTAACATTCTTGTCCATGATGAGTGTATGTAAACCTCTGACCCCAACTGCAAGAATGGGCATTATAAAAATAGAAAAAGGCCTGGGTGGACTCCACACTAGTGGATAATTCTACTGTAACAGAATTATGATGACAGCCAAATCTGGCCCTGTTTATCAGTAAAAATTTGCTGTAATTTTAATTCCATTACTTTAGAATTACAACAGTGCGTCAATAAAGTCTTTTGTTATGTGATGGACAGCTTGACGGGTGAGATCAGACAGGATTCTCCATGGATTCTGATGTTTGCAGATGACATTGTTATTTGTAGTGAGAGTAGAGCACGAGTCTAGCCTGGAAAGGTGGAGATATGCTCTGGAGAGAAGGGGAATGAAAGTCAGTAGGGGTAAGACTGAGTACATCTGTGTGAATGAGAGGGAGCCCAGTGGAATAGTGCAGTTACAAGGCGTAGAAGTGGTGAAAGTAGATGAGTTTAAATATTTGGGGTCCATTGTCCAAAGTAATAGAGAGTGCGGTAGAGAGGTGAAGAAGAAAGTGCAGGCAGGGTGGAGTGATTTGTGACCAAAGAATATCTGCAAGAGTGAAGGGGAAAGTTTACAAGACAGTAGTGAGGCCAGCTATGTTGGACGGCTTAGAGACAGTGGCACTAACGAGAGATAGGAGACAGAACTGGAGATTTTGTGATTCTTTGGAAGTGATGAGAATGGACAGGATTAGGAACGAACATATCAGAGGGACAGCTCAGGTGGGACGATTTGGAGACAAAGTCAGAGAGGCGCAATTGAGATGGTTTGGACATGTGCAGAGGAGGAATAGGGAGAAGGATGCTGAGGATGGAGCCACCAGGCAGGAGGAGAAGAGGGAGGACAAAGAGGAGGTTTATGGATGTGCTGAGGGAGGACATGCAGGTGGTTGGTGAGACAGATGAAGATACAGAGGACAGGGTGAGATGGAGACGATTGATCTGTGGCGCCCCCTAATGAGAACAGCTGAAAGAAGAGTAGTTAATAAAGTTTATTGTAAAATCCTATTTTTAACTTGAAAAACTATTTTTAACTTGAAAATGAAGAAAAAAAATGACTTTGCATATATGACTTTATGAAAAAATGTGAACAAACAAAAAGATAAATTAGTTTGGGTGAATAAACCGCTGAAAAGAAAATGTATGACTGCAAACATACTGTAAATGCCGTTAAAAACTCGACACGCTTCATGGTTTTAATTTAAGAGGCTGCACTCTGCAAGCAGAATGGATTTAAAAGGAAATGCAGATTATTTTAAAATGACTACACGGTAAGAAGAGGCAGTGTCCCAAGTGGTGGAGTGAAATGTTAATTTGTTTGTTGAATTATTGCCCCTGTACTCAGCTGCTACACATGACCTTCAGTCCCCCACCGACAACACTCCAGGCAGGCTCCATAAAACTCACAGCCACGCCACGTCTTTGTTCTGCCATTTGGCTTCAGCTCTCTCCGGTGAGGTAACCCCCTCCTGTAACCCCCCTGCTCTCGGTGCTAACTGAGTGACCTTACCATGTACACATCATCCAACATATCTGACCACCAGCCAGTCCACAGCCAGAGGAGATAATGCAAAAAAAAAAAAAAATCACTAAACTATTATTAGTCTTTGTTTATCTTTTTCGCAGTTGTTGTTAGTGTTGTTTCTTTTGTGCACAACATCCAGACAGGTTCGGTGCCTGGTCAGCGCTAGATAATTTCATCCCATGAGAGCAGACATCTTTGCAGAAAACCAACATCTCATCTTGCTCCTGAGGTTTGGTCAGTGATGTATTTTAGGTGATGACCTATGATTTGACCTTGACCTTTGAGCTATGAACTTGGCATGACCTATGTTGAGGGGGATCCACCAAGTTTACCCACAATGTTTGACTCAAATAGCTTCTTTTATGTTGAAGATATTGCAGAGGACATTAAATGATAATCTCTGACTTAACCTTGACCTTTGACCTAGACCTCAGCATAAAAGATTCCAGACAATATATGCTAAGTTTCTCCTCCAAATTGAATTGAAATCACTGTGTGGTGTTCCAATGACCTTTTTTTTTTGGCACTACATATGATGTAGTCTGCTCTGATGATCTGATGAGCTGATGATGTGCTGCTTAATGGAGCAAACTGGGAATCCTTGTGCAATACAGAGAGAGATCCAAGTAAGTAAATAAAGCTGAAAATGCTGAAAGTAGCCTGACCAAGTGTTACATGACTCATATTTACTAGCAATAAATCAGTAAAAATTAGTTTTGCTGAAAGGTTTTGACACTTTATTGATAGATAGAAACGTCACATCTTTTAAAGCTGCTGTTGCAGCAGTGATGGGGTTCATCACTGTGGACTTTGATATTTTCTTAGTGAGTTGTGTCGTTCATTCATTCATTCATTCATCTTCTACCGCTTAGTCCAATTAAGGGTCGCGGGGGGCTGGAGCCTATCCCAGCAGTTATAGAGCGTGAGGGGGGTACACCAGGACGCCAGTCTGTCGCAGGGCCACAAATAGACAAACAAACACAGACACACCCACACACACACCTATGGACAATTTTAAAGAGTCCAATCCACCTAACCCGCATGTCTTTGGATGTGGGAGGAAACCGGAGCACCTGGAGGAAACCCACGCAAACACGGGGAGAACATGCAAACTCCACACAGAAAGGCCACGGGAAAGTTATTTACGGTTGCTATCAGTAGTACAAATATTTAAGGCAAACTGGTTATGCTGAAGTCAGAGATGGTAACCAGGTGTCTCTATGCCTCACACACACACACACACACACGTTACACACCGCAACCTGCTGCTTAAACAAATGCTGAAGCTGCAGTGTCGTGCAAAATGGCGCTGAAACAGATGTTAAAAGCTACACGCTGTGATCCTGGTGGAGCCCCTGTGATGGTGTGGCTGTTTGTCTTAACACTACATTGGAGCAGCGGTTTAACGGTGCAGCCAACACCAGAGCTCGAATAATTGGTGATCTAAAGAAACAAAGGATGGGAAATGTTTTTGACTTTTCTATGCAGATGCAGATTCTTCTGAAAACGCTCAGGGTAACCTTGATATCAAACCTTTAAGGACAACTCAAGTTCAATGGTTACGATGGTGTGGAATGCTTGCCGGCTGCAAGCCAAAATCACAGGAGAGATAAGATGAAGCATTATGGGAATTATGGATGCAGGTTGTCCCGGTCGTGGGAGATGATGCATGCAAAATGCATAGTTGGCGTGTGTGTGTGTGTATGCATTTGTGTGCAAAAGGGTCGGTTGGGGGCAAAATGAGGTTGCCACCAGCATAATGAGGGCAAGCGTGTGTGTTTTACAACTGGCCACTGCTGCTGCACAATGGACCAAGAAGTCCATATTGTTTCCGACTCGTGCTGAGGTCCAGCCTGGCAGCAGATGCAGTGTTACACGGCAACAACAAAACCTCATTAATCACTGTCCACAGTATGTGTGTGTGTGTGTGTGTGTTCTTGTTCTGGGAGGCTGTTTTGCATGTTTGCAGTTTTTTCTATCTGCCTCTTTGATATGTGTGTTCTGGGCTGTGAGTGTGAGAACAGATAATGATGTGAAAAACAAGTAACAAAAACAGAACAATAACAGATAACAATATATAAAATAATTAATATATATATATATATATATATATATATATATATATATATATATATATATTATATATCTATATATATATATTATATAAAATATAAAAAAGATAACAATACCACAATAAAATACATGATTAACAAAAATCAGGAAAAGTTTTAGAATCAGATGTCAGTGAGTAAGCAAAATGGGTTTCCTCAGATAAACTGTTCTAGAGATTCTGAGTTTATACTTATTCTTAGATTAAATGTGATGGGGGGCAAGGTGGTCACTATTAATGGATCGTAAAGGTACTGTAAATGAAATTATGAACATTAACACAGCAACTATTTTTATATGCAAAATTTGGTGGTGCAGTAGTACGTCCTGTGCAAAGAATGAAGCAAGACTCCTTCTGTATGTGTTGCTATTGGAGCTTTTCTGTCCCTTGTTTACACTGCTGGAATGGCTGTGTGTAGATTGACTGTACATAAAATTTCTGTGCATGCATGTTTTGTACATGTGAGTCCCATCTTGTGAAACCGTTGCCATTCTATGTGTTGATAAAGAGACAGCAGTGTCCACTGCTATTGCATTAGAATGGGTTAAATGCAAAGGACAAATTTCGTTGTATATATGTACAATGACAGTAAAGGCTCTATTCTATTCTATTCTATTCTATTCTATTCTATTCTATTCTATTCAAGATGGCAAACAGCCACGACTTCATGGAAATTCCCCCAAGCACCACATTCAGAGGATAAACTGGTCCCTGACCAAGTACATGGTACAACTAGAATCAACATAGGTCTTGGTTTTCCACTTTGGGAGCTGTTCAACCTGTTAAAAAACTCCAAATTGCATTCCTTTTGCTTGATGTGGCAAAGGGAGTGGGAAGTAGGGAAGATTGAAAAGGAGTGGCCGAGGAGGGAAGCATTCTGAATTTTCCATATTGTCCCACTTTTTGGGATTGTAAGTTTAAAACACAATATTAAATGTCCACAAACTGCCAGCTGGAAAAATACAAAGAAATATAAATGAATTTTGTCCTGTTTTCATTGGATCATGCAATCATGTAGGTCAGATTTAGTTTGTGTTATGTACCACTAACACCCCCTCCCCCACACACACACATGCGCACACTCCTCGTCATCGATGACTCAAACTCCACACTCCCTGAATTCACCTGCTGCCTACATGTAATTATAACAAAGTACTGAATGGAGGAAAGGACCACACATCATCATCTCTCTCTCTCTCTCTCTTTTCGCATGTGGGCAAAGAGCGCAACAGCAAAATGGTTTTCAGGTCCACTTTGGATCTTCTCCTCGGTTGTTTAATGTCGCTCAGCAAGCTGATATTTTAACATGTGGATTCATTGGCTAGGAAATAATTTATGAGCAATGTGTAAGTTACCTGTGAACCGGCATCCCGTCCACGGATAGTCATGGGCTCATCTGACTTTTCACATGGGAACTTCTCACTAGTCCTAGGGTCCACTAGTCCCAGAATCCACTAGTCCTAGGGTCCACTAGTCCTAGTCCTAGTGTTAAGGAGACCATGTTGACATTGCTTTTACATTTATTGTAGGCTATATGTTGCATTAAAGTAGGTTAAGAAATGTTGCAAAAGTGTGACAATAAAAAAACATTTAATTATGATGATTTTGCTTGTTGATTTTCAGTTCAACACATTTATAGACAACAGTACAATTAAAGGTGATGAATGGTGTATCGCAACAGAATTATATGTTTTATTTTTGTAAATTGACAAAGCTGTTAGCTATTTGAAAGTATTACATTTATTTGTGAACTTTAAAATCACTTTGGGCCTGTAATACACACCATCAAATAATATAAAGAGGTTAGGACCAGTGGATCCTAGGATGAGTGGACCCTAGGACTAGTGGACCCTAGGACCAGTGGAACCTAGGAGTAGTGGACCCTCCCCTTTTCAGACTTTGCATAGCTCAAGGTCAGTTCAAAACTTTTCATTTTTGTTTTGCATATTTGGATAATGTTCACTGTCAACAATCCACCCAAATGGTCAAATATCAAAGGAAAGTTTAAAAGTTAAAATATTGTTTGAACAAAGTTACGTTTCTTCATAGACCATATAATTCTATGAATTTCCCGATTTCCTTCCAGGTAGATTGATTTTTCATGATAGTGTGTTGATCTAACCTCGACTGGATACAGAAAGGTTTAGAAGGAGAAGAAATAAGTCTTATAGCAGATGAGAGTCAATGCCGCCCCCATCCAAGGCTGAGAGCCATTTACAGCTGGGTGGACCGCGACAATACAGGTGAGGCGTCTTGATTGTAGACACAGAAAGGTAGAGAGACCAAGACTTGAACCCAGCTCAACATAAAGGTTGTTTGAATAATCCTGGTCTTTAGCGGTCAGTTTGCATTCTGTCACCAACCTCTATCGCTGAGGTCAGAAAACGCCACGTCTCTGGTCACGCATCCTGCAAGCAGCGTTTCATTCAGTCATCGTTTTGCCACCTGACTAAGACTAAACTGCTGTGTTTAGACCGGTTATGCTGAGCAGCTTAGTGGATTGTCCAGACTGACTTGGCTGAGAGTTACATAAGTCATCCTCACGGGGCTGGATGTGACCTTCCTCGCACACCGTTCATGGAACGACAGCATTTGGAGACATTATTTTGAAGCTATGCCAGTGTTTATCTGCCGGACAAATTAATTGAGACTTAAGACCCCGAGTTGTTTCTTTGGTCTTCTTTCTCTTCATCTTTTACCACTTTGATGTGAAGATGGTTGCTGTTTTTCTGTGCTTTTGCTTTCATCACTCTTTTTCCAGCATATTCTTCTAATCACACATTGATTGTGAACTTTTCTGCACTTTCTTAAATATAATGCCCACTTTTATTGTGCCACTTATTTTCTCTGAAAGTTCATCATTGAACCCAAGTGTGAATGTCAGCATTGTTTTCCAGCTTGTATTGATTTCAACAAAGCATTTGATTCAGTTGCCTCAGCTGCTTCCTGTGACATCCTGACAATTTGCAGGATCTCCAAATGTGACCTAAAACCGTTCATGGACAGTGTGTTTACCAGGGTTGTGGAAACTAGATGCTTAGGTACCTTTGCTGGTGAGGAAAGGTCTAAACCTGATTTCTTGGACAATGCTGTGATCCTTGTAGAATCAGTGGATGCCCTGATTGCAGGAATTGAGAAGATGAGTGAAGAATCAGATTGTCTGGGTTTGCAAATGTCCTGGATCAAGACACCCAGGCTTCAAAATGTCTTCCTAGACTTGGCCATCACAAGTATATTCGTCCTGTGGCGAAAGTCGTGAACTTGCAAAGACATTTACTTTTCTCAGCAGTGACATTCATGTCTCAAGGGCCTCAGGATTGTTGGAAATGCTGGTATCTTTGAAGAAGAGAGAAGGTCCACTCTTTGGGATTGTAGTACGTCCTGTCTTAGGGCTTGTCCACACGGAGATAAGTTTAGGTGTACCTGCAAACATTTGGTATCTTTTAGGGATTTTGTTCCACATGGAACTGATGTTTTTGAAGCCCGATAACGCTTGTTGAAAATGGATCTTCAAAAAAACACCACCTTTGCAGTTCATGTGTACAACCAAATGCAACTTTTGTGAAATGGGTGACCTCATAGCCCTGCCTCTCTAACTTCACGTGTTATGTTTAATCAATTTATTGTTCAAGTGTGACTCAAAGCAGAAGTTTGACATCGTTGTCGGTCCACAGCACATTGATTTAGCACATTTTCCACATCTTCTTCTCCATTTTTTGTAGGCACATAACAGCGCCAATACAGGCTTGGCATATATACTAGAGCATTTTCATTGGTTTCGTGTGTATGCAGATATTTCCTTGAAAGTGCGCGGTGTTTACAGAATATTATTGAAAATAACAAAGAAAAAGACCATATAGAGATACTTCCCTTGATGTCATGTCTGCCAACCGTTGAGCACCTACGGATTTGGAAGCCTACAAAAATCGTCATTGTAGGTTAATACCTTGCTTTTGCAAGTACTATCAGGACTCATAATTTGTTTCCTGAACTCGAAGACGCCATACTTTCTCTCTTGCCAATCACACGTTCACGTCAATTGCGCATGCGTGTGATGTCAGTTTGTAAACAGGAAGTATCCCTATAGGGAAAATCATTAAATGAAGGCGACTACCTCTAAGCATGATGCAGCATGCCAGTTCAACAGTGTTGAGGACCTTTGCAGCTGGTCAAGGCCCAAGAGCATGCCCAACTTTCACATCGCTAATTGTTTTTGAGAGGTGGGGATGGACTGGTTGTGAGCCTGGGTGGATGACATCCAGCACCTAAGGTCATTCTGTGGTACCACTGCTGTGGCAAGGGACCTTTACCCCTCACCTGAATTATTAACCAGGTCGTTATTGTAAATAAGATTTTTTTTTCTTAATAACTTAGCTGGTTAAATAAAGGTTAAATCAAATCAAATTAACTCACAAAAACACCTCAACCCTCTTCCATCCAGACTGCATTCTGTTTTTTTTTCTACAACCAATTCTTCATTTTCTGCTTCAACTAACCTGAGGAATTTAAACTCCCTGAGGTCTATCTGATACCCCATGCAAAGAAGTGAATAGTGCAACCCAATTTTTGTTTCTACTTTACAACCAGTCTAGTCCCTTTCACATCCAGCACACATGTTTCAATAACTGGCAAATGGACTTGTGCTCATCTATGTGCTCATTGGTGTGTTGGTCTTAAAATGAAGTGTGATCAGATACAGTATTGTTACCGTATTATCA
The DNA here is from genome assembly GCF_902500255.1 of Thalassophryne amazonica. Taxonomy (NCBI): domain Eukaryota; kingdom Metazoa; phylum Chordata; class Actinopteri; order Batrachoidiformes; family Batrachoididae; genus Thalassophryne; species Thalassophryne amazonica. The sequence continues at coordinate 61,492,754 of NC_047122.1, forward strand.
TCCATCCATCCATCCATCCATCCATTTTCTTCCGCTTTATCCAGAGTTGGGTCGCGGGGGCAGTAGCTCAAGCAAAGCCGCCCAGACCTCTCGATCCAAAACACCCTCTCCCCCAGAGATGTAGTCCCCCAGCGTGTCCTGGGTCTTCCCTGGGGCCTCCTCCCGATGGGACGTGCCCGGAACACCTCTCCAGTGAGGCGTCCAGGGGGCATCCGGAAAAGATGCCCGAGCCACCTCAACGGACCTCCTTTCGACGTGGAGAGCAGCGGCTCGACTCCGAGCTCCTCCCGAGTGACCGAGCTTCTCACCCTATCTCATAATTCAATTCAATTCAATTTTATTTATATAGCGCCAAATCACAACAACAGTTGCCCCAAGGCGCTTTATATTGTAAGGCAAGGCCATACAATAATTACGTAAAAACCCCAAAGGTCAAAAACGACCCCCCTGTGAGCAAGCACTTGGCGACAGTGGGGAAGGAAAAACTCCCTTTTAACAGGAAGAAACCTCCAGCAGAACCAGGCTCAGGGAAGGGCAGTCTTCTGCTGGGACTGGTTGGGGCTGAGGGAGAGAACCAGGAAAAAGGACATGCTGTGGAGGGGAGCAGAGATCAATCACTAATGATTAAATGCAGAGTGGTGCATACAGAGCAAAAAGAGAAAGAAACACCCAGTGCATCATGGGAACCCCCCAGCAGCCTAAGTCTATAGCAGCATAACTAAGGGATGGTCCAGGGCCACCTGATCCACCCCTAACTATAAGCTTTAGCAAAAGGAAAGTTTTAAGCCTAATCCTAAAAGTAGAGAGGGTGTCTGTCTCCCTGATCTGAATTGGGAGCTGGTTCCACAGGAGAGGAGCCTGAAAGCTGAAGGCTCTGCCTCCCATTCTACTCTTACAAACCCTAGGAACTACAAGTAAGCCTGCAGTCTGAGAGCGAAGCGCTCTATTGGGGTGATATGGTACTATGAGGTCCCTAAGATAAGATGGGACCTGATTATTCAAAACCTTATACGTAAGAAGAAGAATTTTAAATTCTATTCTAGATTTAACAGGAAGCCAATGAAGAGAGGCCAATATGGGTGAGATATGCTCTCTCCTTCTAGTCCCCGTCAGTACTCTAGCTGCAGCATTTTGAATTAACTGAAGGCTTTTCAGGGAACTTTTAGGACAACCTGATAATAATGAATTACAATAGTCCAACCTAGAGGAAATAAATGCATGAATTAGTTTTTCAGCATCACTCTGAGACAAGACCTTTCTGATTTAGAGATATTGCGTAAATGCAAAAAAGCAGTCCTACATATTGTTTAATATGCGCATTGAATGACATATCCTGATCAAAAATGACTCCAAGATTTCTCACAGTATTACTAGAGGTCAGGGTAATGCCATCCAGAGTAAGGATCTGGTTAGACACCATGTTTCTAAGATTTGTGGGGCCAAGTACAATAACTTCAGTTTTATCTGAGTTTAAAGGGAGCGCCCAGCCACCCTGTGGAGGAAACTCATCTCAGCCGCTTGTACTTGCGATCTCGTTCTTTCGGTCATGAGCCAAATCTCATGACCATAGGTGAGGATCGGAACGTAGATCGATCGGTAAATCGAGAGCTTTGCCCCCTACTCAGCTCTCTTCAGGTGAAGAGAGAGACCGTATTATCATGAGGTAGAAAAAAATAATGCACAATAGACCTGGTGTAAATTTAATGCAGAGTTTTTCTGCTATTTATACAGCACACTGTACTTCCACATACAGGAATACCAGATGGTTGTCATTGTCAGCCATCAACCTCAATGAAACTGAATTGAAAATAACATTTAAAACAAACATAAAAGTAAAACCCAATGGACCCGGTGGCTGGTAAAAAAGAGGCTTATTTACAGGCAGTTGGAGCAGTACGAGGACTATGCAAAAGAACAGTTATAATAGTATTTATAATGTATATAGTATAAACAGGGGTGGTCTGAACACGGGAACGCAGGAATGATGATAATCAACAGCAGTGTCCAAGGTGAGCAGCAAAGTCAGAGTGGGAATATCCAAACACAGAGTTAATACACACAAACAACAGTCTTCCACGTGGGAGAAACAGAGGTTATCGAGGTACAGGCAAAATTCATGAGTGTGAATCAATCTCACAAAATATTCAACCCAGAATTGGCAGCCAGGTCTTGGTCATAGTAAAGAGGCTGGTAATTTGTCATACACAGTGGAATCACGGTAGTCACTGGGAATGAGGAACTAAGATGTGGAACACCTGGAAGATCAATGCGAGAATGTGAGTTTGACCGCAACAATCTGGCATAGGCTGCCTGTTTCAGAGAGTCATTTAAAGCTGCCAGACCGTCCCCTGATGACACCAAATTATCTGCACAAGGACATCAAGGGCATAAGTGACCAAGGAAAGAAAAGTGAAAGTAAACAGACCTACACACAGTGATTGTGGGAAAACGTTAAGAGGGACGCTGACAAACACAGAGGTGAATATGATATCGTATGGCCCATATACTGTAGATACATGTGCAGGCCAAAAGAAACAAGGGAGTAAGCTGAGCGTGAGAATCTAGAAAACCACAAAGGGACAACAGGAGAGCGTGCTGAGGGTGGGAAACCAGGATACCAGAAGGGACAGGGCAGACCTGGGCGTGCATGAGAACGTGCACATGGGCATGGATTGTGACAATAAGGTCCCTTTATTAACCTTTAAAATTTTTTAAGTTTGACTGGTTTTTTTTTCGAGCTTGAAGCCAAACACTATGTAAATGAACAACACGAAGTTTCAATATGTCCTGAATGTTCGCCTGTGACTGCAGCTGTGAGAATGTCTCCTTGAGGCTCAGCAAAAGTGATGACTGTGAATTTGCAGAGGTGCAGTGAGAGGAAACAACACCTGCTTCCCGTAATGATGCAAACTCTGAACTATTCTTCTGCACAAGGCTGAAAATGGGACCGCGTGCAGGTTTGCATGCCTGCTGCACACACACACACACACACACACACACACACACACACACACACACACACACACACACACACACACACACACACACACACACACACACACACACACACACACACACACACACACACACACACGGTGCGTTCCATTCATATGTGTGTGACTTATTTGTGCACTTCTATATCTGTGAACATACTTTTGTAACCATCAGGTCTAGCTGTGCCATTGACCAAATAATAACAGAAGAAATGTATAGTTACCTCTTGCTTCAGTTCCCGTTCGTGGAGAGTTGAGGTGGGAGGGTGTGGTGAGCCTGTAGGGACTGGGGGAGAATTTGAAAATGCACAGTTGGGAGTTGGACAAATTTAGATTGGAAAGCTACGGCTGATTTTTTTACGCTGTCAGCATTTTGTCTGTCAGGGCAGATGTGTGCATGAAATTAAGGAAGTCTGCCTGCCAAAAAAAAGTCCTTCAACTCACACAATTCAAGACACTGACCTGGTTTCAAGATGGATGAATGTGTCAGCAATTTCATAGAGTAGTTATCCACCAAAAGCAGTATGGAGGCCTCCGTAGGCTGGAGAGCACCTCCAGTAGGGCTCCTCACCATGTCATTTAGGTCCTTCAGATGTTTTTTTTTTCAGTAAATGGTTTTGGGGAGCATTAGCATGACTAATACCCTTCAGCTTACTTATTTTCCAAGCTTCAACTATTTTTATATTTTTACATTACAGAAGCTGTCAAGGTGAGCACTGCCTCTCAGTTTAGCATTGCCAGTTTCAGTGTTGTATCAACATTTAGCATTTTCTCTTTCAGTGTCAACTTTCCACTGAATTCCCATGAGATCTCTTCCATTCACGCAAGATCTCCTCTTTGTCTTTTTATTTTATTTTATTATATTTTATTTTTTTAATTGAAACAAACAAAAAAATTACACATAAACCTTAAAGAAGAGAAGCATGCAAAACAGCAAAAACAACATACTGAAAAACAGGTTAATCTCCTCTGTTGTCACTCCAGGAAGTGTTCAACATTTGACATTTCCGGTTTCAGTGTGGACTTTCCACTGAATTCTCACGAGATCTCCTCTATTGTCGATTCAGGAAGTGTCACTCCAAGAAGTGTTGCTGAGGAAGTGTCTTTCCAAAACGTATCGCTCCAGGAAGTGTTGCTCCAGGAAGTGTTGCTGCAGGAAGTGTCTTTCCAAAACGTATCGCTCCAGGAAGTGTCGCTCCAGGAAGTGTTGCTCCAGGAAGTGTTGCTGCAGGAAGTGTCGCTCCAGGAAGTGTTGCTCCAGGAAGTGTTCAACATTTGACATTTCCTGTTTCACTGTGGACTCAAATTTGGCACTTCCGGTTTGGGCCTCCCTGTACCATAGCTTTGCTCAATAAGGATGAACAAGTTCTCTGTCTCTTCCTCAGTCCACAAACATTGCAAAGTGTATTTTAGAGCATCACGTGACTCATTCTGGTCATCACATGACCTGTAACGGCGGAAAAGTGTTTCCCTTGCAGTTTTGCGAAATATGGCTTTTTTTAATCACCTGGAAAAACACTCAAAGAGACTGGTGTAAAATAACTTGGCCAGTTGGCTACACATGCAGGGGGTTGAAGCAGGAGACAAGGTGACACAGAGTCGGATCATCTGCTGTAGCATCCCGCTAATGAGAGCGATCTTTGTCTTGATTCATACTCTGGCCTTAACTGAGGTCTTTATACATCTATCTGTTCATCTCTATCATAATTCTCTTATGACTGCCTGGATTTAAACCAGATCCTGGATCATTTGTGAGTGTGTCGGAATGACATTCTAATCCCTTCCCAAAGATTTAGCAGCTTTGCATTTAATTTTTCAGCCTTTCTGGCCTCATTGCTCTTCTTCCCGCCCCGTAAACATTTTCCCCATCCTCACCGCTGCAAAATGAAAAGACGGCGCGTTGCTCTGGTAAGGCTGTCTTCTTATCCGTGTCCATAATCTGATTTAAGGCAATTAATCTGTCTGGGTTAGAAAGTTTTAGTCTGGCTGGCAGAGACGGTTACTAAACACAGGGGATTCTCTCATTTCCAGGCCTGGACCCTTTGTTTCTTATTCCTTTTACATCCACAGACTTTACGCCGTTATAATCCTCTCTCCCACACATGCATTCACACCCACACACACATACCTCAGTGTTATCCGTGCGATTACCTTGAGGGGACCCATACCCTCCACCCCCCCACCATCTCCAAAGCAGATGACCTACAGCATCCCCTCCCTCACCATATTCATGCTTTCAACTGCATGGATGTGGTTACATCTCTGATCACACTGTCCAAAATAAAATATCGGCACCATCATCACACCGTGTCTGGACCTGGAGTGAGCTCTGAAATGAGTCGGCTGTTTACAGAAAATCCCTGCCGATGGCGTCACAGCACCATGGCTGAGTGTAGTAGTGGTGGTGGGCACGAGCATCTATATTTAGCCTCCAAGGTCAATCCTTTACTCTACGCCGCCCACCTGAAAGGAATAGGAACATGAGATAGAAGGATTAGATGGTGATGTCATGAATTCATGCTCTAAAGAAATGTCATCGTCTGCTGGCTTCCTGTAAAAACCGACTGGCTTGGGGAAAGGTTCACTAGTACGAAGGTTCAGTAGTCTGAAGGTTCAGCAGTTTGAAGGTTCAGTAATCTGAAGGTTCAGTAGTTTGAAGGTTCAGTAGTCTGAAGGGTCAGTAGTCTGAAGGTTCAGTAGTCCAAAGGTTCAGCAGTTTGAAGGTTCAGTAGTCTGAAGGTTCAGCAGTTTGAAGGTTCAGTAATCTGAAGGTTCAGCAGTCTGAAGGTTCAGTAGTTTGAAGGTTCAGTAGTCTGAAGGGTCAGTAGTCTGAAGGTTCAGTAGTCCAAAGGTTCAGCAGTTTGAAGGTTCAGTAGTTTGAAGGTTCAGTAGTTTGAAGGTTCAGTAGCTTGAAGGTTCAGTAGTTTGAAGGTTCAGTAGTCTGAAGGTTCAGTAGTCTGAAGGTTCAGTAGTCCGAAGGTTCAGCAGTTTGAAGGTTCAGTAGTTTGAAGGTTCAGTAGTCCAAAGGGTCAGTAGTCTGAAGGTTCAGCAATTTGAAGGTTCAGCAGTTTGAAGGTTCAGTAGCCCAAAGGTTCAGTAGTGTGAAGATTCAATAGTGCGAAAGTTCAGTAGTGCGAAGAGTCAGTAGTCCGAAGGGTCAGTATTCCGAAGGTTCAGTAGTCTGAAGGTTCAATCCGAAGGGTCAGTAGTCCGAAGGTTCAGAAGTCTGTGTGTGTATTTACTCCAAATTAAGCTAAACATCGCAATTCACAGAGTCACTCATGAAGGTTGGATAACTGACATTTGACTGAAAATGGCAAAGACTTAATTACAGAATATTGTGTCTGTCATGTTCATTGTATGGTGCATCTTTATAACTAGCAAAGTTAAAAACAAAGTGACGTGTTATTTTTTTTATTATTAAAGTAACATTCACTCGCATCACAGATGAAAGAAATGTCTTTTTAATTGAAACGAAAAGCACATGTAAATATACAGCTAGTAGTGCAGCCTACTGAAACTTGTCATCAAAATATATTAATTTATTAGCCTGAACCTTCGGACTAGTGAACCTTCAGACCAGTGAACCTTTGGACTAGTGAACCTTCGGACCAGTGAACCTTCGGACTAGTGAACCTTTGGACCAGTGAACCTTCTGACTAGTGAACCTTCGGATTAGTGAACCTTCAGACTACTCGCCCTCCGGAGGTGTAAGTCCACCCCAACAGTATGTCAAATCAGTGTTTAAAGGCAACAACTCGTTACAACACCTCACAAAATCAAGTATTGTACATTCCGGTCCATAAAAATAAACTTTTTTGTTTCTATACAGAGATGGGCAACAGAAAGTCAACAGTCTGCAGGTTTATTTCCAACTGGTCACCTCAGCTGGAGATTTCGCCAAACTCTTTCTCTCAGAGTGATGCTTATCAGTGAAATCTCCTGCTGAGGTGACCAGTTGGAATGAAAACCTAGAGACAGTTGGCTGTTCATGGCATAAAACCCGTCTCTGCTATAGCATAATGCATGCATGGCGCATGGTGTGCTTCACACTAAAGATAAGAATTTCAAACAATTACGATGAAATTACAAACGTTTAAGCTTGAATAAAAGCTTAGAAAAACAAATGAATAATGTAAAGATAAATTATTTTTTAATACCTTAACCACAGACTCTGACTTCCCAGGATTATGAACAGACTGGAATACTGCACACACATATTGGTGGTAGAAAAACCGTCATACCGATCCTCATAGGAGAATTCCTGTTTCCTGCAGTGGCACAGTTATAACATCCATTCTATAATGGCTGTGTGGATCCTTGTCATTTGATTGGTGCTTTGTATGTCACATGGCATGGATTAATTCATCGCATTTGTGTTGCATTGCATATAGAGTTCAGTTTGGTTCCATTTAGAGTGCAGATTTGGTTCCATACGTTTGGTACCATTGCACTCTGCACATACACACGTGCGCACGCACACACACACACACAAAACAAATCCACTGCACGGTAAGCCATCTGGAGGCTGTTTGCAGGAACATAGAATGAAAAACTGGACTCAAATTCTGACTTGATTTTTTTTGCTGCACTAAGGAAGTACACAGTCTATGTGGGACAATGACGCAAGTGAGACAATGATTTGATTGAGCTAACTGATGGTCCTAGTTCTTGTAACACACACACACACACACACACCACACACACACAACACACACACACACACACACACACACACACACACACACACACACACACACACACACACACACACACACACACACAAACTCCACCCCGCTGCATGAAGAGCTGTTCAGATGAAAAGCTGACGTGATTTTTGGCTGGACTGAGGAACTACACAAAGGCTTTTTTTTTTATGGAAGTCCGAAGTCAGTGCACAGCATCACTGGACTACATGTCACAATTTGGACTGGAGCAGTGCAGTGGAACATCAAAATGTAAGTCCTTTTCTGTTGTTTATAAATTAATAAAATATCAATGACAAGGATCTATTTTAGCCGTTATATAAATCAAATAATTAATGTTTTTATATTCTTTCAATGGAAGGAACTCAGTTCGCTGAGTTGAATGGTTTGTTCCAGCTTTCACCTCATGAAATATTCGTACCAATGAAATCATAAACATTATGACTTTATGTTTCCGCCTCTGTTTGTTTGTTTGTCTGTTTGTGAACAGCCTGGAGCCGACAGTTTTTCATATATTAAGAACTTTTTTACTGAAGATTCATATCCTGATAAGCAAGAACTGATTAAATTTTCAAGGTTGTAGGCTCAAAGGTCAAAGTCAGAAAAATCTTGGAAAATTGGAAAAATCCCTATCTTTAACATTGAACAAATTTTCATAAATTCATAACTCTGTCAAAGAAGATCAAATGTCTTTCATATTGAGTGTTGTGTAAGATGGTATCCATCGTTGGCTGACAAAGTTTAACCTGGATCTGATCCAGATTACAGATCTTGTGGCCATTTAAAGTTAACATTAAAAACCCTATTTAATGTATATTTTACATTATACCTTAATCAAACATGCCCCAATCACTCTCATATTTGAGGGTGAGGTGCAGACTGGCACTCACTATCGCCTGACAATGATTGATCCGGATCTGATCTGAATGATGGATTTTTGGACATTTGAATTTAATATTGAAAAGCCCATTTGATGCACATTTTGCATTATATCTCAAACAAACATGCCTCAATCACTCTCATATTTGAACATGAGGTGCAGACTGGCACCCACTATCATCTGACAAACTTTGATCTGGATCTGATCCGGATTGTGGATTTTGTGGAGATTTGAATTTAATATTGAAAAGCCCATTTGGTCCACATTTTGCATGATATCTAAATCAGAAGTGCCTCAATCAGTCTCATATTTGAAGGTGAGGTGCAGACTGGCACCCACCATCATCTGACAAAGTTTGATCCGGATCTGATCCAAATGATGGATTTTGTGGACATTTGAATTTAATAATGAAAAGCCCATTTGGTGCACATTTTGCATTATATCTCAATCAAACATGCCTCAATCACTCTCATATTGGAAGGTGAGGTGCAGACTGGCACCCACTATCATCTGACAAAGTTTGATCTGGATCTGATCCAGATTGTGGATTTTGTGGACATTTGAATTTAATATTGAAAAGCCCATTTGGTGCACATTTTGTGTTACATCTCAATCAAAAGTGCCTCAATCACTCTCATTTGTGACAATGAGGTGCAAACTGGCACCCTCAATGAAGAGACTAAGTTTGAGCCGCATCTGATCCGTATTGCGGATTTAGCAGGATATTTGATTTTAACATTGAAAAACCCTTTTGATCTATATTTTATATTATATTTTATCCTATGAAAAGACACTTCTAACAGGACTTTGACCTTGAAATTTTTTTCAAGGTAAAAAAATTGTGGAATTGGGAACTAGTGTTGCTGGACGTTTGCACACCATGAGCGCGGTGCTCTAGTTATTTAATGTTAATGGACAATAATTTCTGTAATTGAAAGATACAGCACAGTTTTCGCGTTTTGCTATATCAGCGATATCAGAAAACAGTAAGCCCTAGATCTGATGTAGCTAAAAGGTTAACATTTTGCGAGGTTATAGATGAATTCTTCTCTCTCTTATCACACAAATAATTCATGTTTACCTGATTTAAACAGGGTGACTGTCTGCACTTAAATAATCCATCTCTTGCTGCTTATCTTTTCTCCTCATTAAAGATGAAACAGCATGAGGCAGGTGGCAAAAGTAGAAATTTTTACTCTTGGCAAGTGGTCACACCCATAGGCGGCGGAATTTTTTGTCAACCTCTCTGTGAAAACAATGGAATATCTGATTTCCCATCTGCTCTTACAACCAGCATGTGAAAGCAGCATTAAATAGACCAAACAAACAGAAAGTCTTTGAGTTATTCATGAATATCACTGCACAATGTGTGCAGCTTTCAGGCAGCCTGAGGTTGTCCCAAAAAAATGGAACCAATGTGGCTCAAAGCTCCATCAGCAGAATAGGATTTTGTCCAGTTAGAAAACCAACCACATCATGAGGGTGACAGTTTGGATTAAAAGTGTACAGTAATACTGCAAAGGTTGTGTCATTCAGGACTTGATCTCAGCCAGTACAATTTAAACATTAATTTCTTGTTGTACTGTGAACCACCAAGATGATTTAAATAGAGATTTTTCATGTACAATTAAGGACTCTGGCTGCTGTGTTTGGATTAAGATACAGTTAGTTGTTGTTTTCTTTGGTTGTCCAGGAGCTACATTAGTTTAATTTCTATAATATTTGAAGCCTGACCATGTTTTTTAATCACCTACACACCACGCAACCCCCAAAGTTTGATGTCCAACACACAGCAGTGAAATCTACTAGAGAACAATGAGGTGTCATCAGCATAGAACGGATGTCTTACCTTGTGTTCCATGCAGAGGGTTGGAAGGCATAAGAACAAAAGGTCCAAGGACTGCTCCTTGTAGAACCTCAAAAAGATTTTTTTTTGCTTATAATACTTAAAGCAACCAATGGCAGCACAGAAGTATGAAGAAAGTCTGTAGAACAGAGTTTGTATTAAAAAACTCGGACCTGAAGTCTCCTCAAATAAATGACTACAGTCAATGTGTCAAAGACAGCAGTGAACGGAAGAAGTATATAATAATAGTATATATTTTTTTCTATGCCTGCTTCTGAAACAAGCAAAAGTGGACTTGGTGACAAGAACACCGAGTCTCTGATAATAAAACAAATGGACAAAAACCCTTATTTCAAGTTACACGTACTGCAAGCTCAAAACCACATATACACTGAGAGACATAGAGACACACAGAAGAAGTCCACTTTAATGATATTCATACAAAATCCTTCCTGGGGGCTTATGGGACTTTGATCATGTTAGTTCAGTTTTAGAATGCTAAATAATAAGAAATAAGAGTTTATTTCTGTGACTTAATACATTTCTGTGTAGAACTCTCTCACGGACCCCATTAATTTGCATACCTTGCTCATCCAATTAAATCCTCTTTTTTCACACCTGAATTTTATATATTAGAAGTCTGAAATTGAACATACAGAGTAAACTACATGTGGACAGGTGGTCTTATCGGATGCAGTAAAACATTAAAGTGAGAAGTGAAGGTGAACGACGCTATTGGGGCCTCTGTTGTGAACTTTACACTCTGCTTTGTCGACTGTTTTACCATGTATGGTAGCGTTTTAGTGTTTGTCAAAATCACATTTCCTCTGAGACATTTTGATAAGCACCACTGGGTATTTGCTCTGTAATGGAGGTTAAGAGAGTTACACCACTGTGGCAAAGATGAGACCAGATGAATACAGCAATTCATCAATCAACACACACACTCGTGCACTCTATTGTTCATTGTAATGACGGTTGCACTTGTGGTCTTTCGAGTGACTGTAATTTCTGGGTGATTAGATTTGAATGTCTTTATGAATGAGGCTGGATGTGGGTGTCGTATCTCCCTCACCAGCGTGTCGGTGAGATCACTTGCGTGATGATGGATGCATTGTGTGCACATGCCTGCAAGTATGTGTTAATTAATCCATGTTCATCAGTCACACCCCATCTGTAGAGTAGGCCTGCAAATACGCCCACACCCCCTCGTGCAATATCCACATAATCATTGCAGGCATGCAGCTCCGATCACTGAGTACAGTGCAGAGTGTCAAGGTTACGCAAAGCAGCAGCGACAAAAATAGACTTCATCAGAGGCTTAAATACACACAGACACAGAGTCAGATCAGTGAATGGGCTTAAGGCTCTTTTTGAGATCCATCAATGAGGTTTTCAGAACTTAAGTGGGCGTATAGGGTAATATTTGATTTTACCTAAATTTATAGTAAAATATATTTTGGATTTCATATTAAATCTTTTCAAAGTCTTACAATTCTGTGAGTGTGCGAAGAGAAACGTGATTGCAACTGTAAGCAAAACGTGTGCTGAAATGGTTCATTTTAGATTTCTGTGACATATGTCACAGAAGTCAAACTCAAAGACCCAACTAGCAAAGTGATAACTGGTGGACCAGCCCACCAGAGGGCGTACGTGATACCTCAAATAACTGCATGTAAGATTGTTTACTGGTTTTATAGAAGCATCACCTCACCTTGGGGCATTTTTGGCTACAGACTTTACTGTTTCAGCAACGTCTAATGACGCACATTAGTTGCTGTATAGTGTACACACACTGGCCACTTGATTAGGTACAACTTGCTAATACCGGGTTGGACCCCCTTTTGTTGCCTTCAGAACTGCCTTAATTGTTCATGGTATAGATTCAACAAGGTGTTGGAACCAATTCTCAGAGATATTGACATGATGGCATCATGCAGTCACCCATTCAAACCAGTCTGCCATTCTGACCACTGACATCAACAACATATTTCCATCCACATAACTTCTGCTCACTGGATATCTTCTCATTTTTGGACCATTCTCTGTAAACCCTAGAGATGGTTGCAGACACGGCGCCAGAAAAAAAAAAATTAAGGGGGGCGATGAGTTTACCACAGGGGGCGGGGGTCGCTCCCCCCCCAAAAAAGTGCGCACCGGACGGGACGTGCCTCTGAGTGTGCGTAATGATTGGGTGCGCTCCTGGAAAGCTGGTGTATTTAGGCTACACCATTGTAAGAGGCTGACTGAGTAAGAGTAAAGGGTGATGACAGTATTTTTTTAATTATTATTTGAACGTATAGACCCTCGGTCAAGTGATCTCCTGCATACCACACAAAGCCGGTGTTCTGTCGAGATGAGGTGCGCCAACTTTCGACACTCTGAGCTGTGACGTAACCTTCGCGTTGTCCAATAGGAACGACGCGTCGGGCCAAAACACGGAAGACCTCGTGGCAGAAACCACTGATCTCTACAAAATGGATCGGTGCAGAAACCACTGATCTCTACAAAACATTAACGTGTGACAGGACTGCTCATTTATAGAGCAGTTTTCTGAAGAAAAATCATTGGAAATGTTTTTTTGCTGTTGTTTATTACCTCAAAATTTCTGATTACTGTTAAAAAAGTTTAGAACACTTGTAATTAAAATAGCTAAATAAATCAATAAATGGTTCTTTAGAAACCTTTCATCTGTAAATTAAAACCACCTGTTATTTCAGATTAGATAATTTCTTGTTTAACATAAGGAACCTCAGACATTTATTTTTAGACAAATAAAATAACATGGAAACTTGTACATTTTTTTTAAGTCAGGTAGATTATTTATATCTCATTTCAACCAGAAAAACAAACACTAAATAAATACAAATGTTTATTATAAATGCAACAGGAAATAATTTAACAATGACTGCAGTCTGACTGTAAAGTAGAATTTCTGTGACATAAACCTCATGATGTGTTTATATATATAATATATAATATATATATATATTATATATATATATATATAATAGTCATTTAACTTGTAATTTTCATCAAAATATGTAATTACCTTTAATGTTATCAGGACAGAGTCATTTCTAAAATATGAATTTGAGCACAATAAGTGGAGAGCTTCTACCTGTGCAAATGTCTTTGGACTTTGATTCGTGGACATTTTTAATGATAATATAAAATGAAACAGCTTTTTAAAAAATAATAAAATAGTTGCTGTTGAAAGAGCCTTTTATTTAGAAGCAGGTGATGTTCTGCTGGATTCTCGGGACCAGATGAAGGTCTCTTCTGCAGCTTTGAACTCTGGTGGTGTTGCTGAAGACACTTTTGTCCTATTTTGAAGAGCAGAGATGTTTTCTTTTGACTGGACTTCGTGGTGTTCAGCTCATCAATGGAAGTTTGGTTGTCTGCACAGAAAATGTTCCTGATTGGGACAATAAAAATATTTCTTTAAATATAAAGAAACAGTAAACAGTTATATATAAAAAGGGGAAAAAAACCACACAAAAAAAAGATGGAAAAAAACGCCCGAAAAAATAAGTTATTTAAAGTTGAGCTTTTGTGGTGTCTGAAAAAAGCTGTAGCTTTATTTGGTAAAAATAAAAAAGACTGAACCATTTACAAATTAAAGCATTCACTCAGATCAACTGTGCTAAAAAGCTAAGCTAACATTAGCCGATCAATAAACATTCACAGCAGTGCAGAAACGTCACGTTTTACTTTTATTTTATCCTCACCTCGATAAAGCTGAAGAACTAACCTTTGTTGGGCAAACTGGGACTTCGCATATATCCAAAAAGTGGGAGATTTCGGACTGAGTGGGTTTGCTCTACCCCCCGGCTGCCTGCCTCGATCTGCCCAGGAATGATGTCTGAAGGCCGTCTTCTCCGTGCGGGTCGATCGATATCCCACCAAGTCCTCCCTCGGTCGGCATCACTCTGAAAAGTAGCTGAAAAAAGCTTCTCCCAGCAGGGTGATGGGAGAATCGTTCTACTGCTGTTTTTTAAAGCTTTTTTGTGGTTTAGGTGACGCAAATTCAAGATGGTGATCGCTGAACTTTTTTCAGGTTGTGGAAACGGCCGGAGTGTGACGTGGTCGCAATCTCTGCCCTCTTGCCGCTTCCAAAGCGACGCGTCTGACGTCACGACGCATTGGAAACACACCGGCCTGGCATTATGAAGCGTTAAAGCGTCGCGCTGAAGCTTGCAGTGTGAAAGGCCATTGACACTGCTTGAATAAATCGAGCTTGCCCTCTGCTGCACTGACAAGCGCAACCCTTAACCTATCAAATCGCTTGAACACAGACACACGCCATATCCGTTTGTTTTAAAATTAATTACTTTAATTAATTTAATTAATTTGGTTTATTTGTTAAATATGTGATATTATTGAATAACTAATATTTTGCTATATTTTCCAGTATTTCTTTTTCTTTCTTTTTCAAGTCCCAGCAGAAGACTGCCCCTCCCTGAGCCTGGTTCTGCTGGAGGTTTCTTCCTGTTAAAAGGGAGTTTTTCCTTCCCACTGTCGCCAAGTGCTTGCTCACAGGGGGTCGTTTTGACCGTTGGGGTTTTTCTGTAATTATTGTATGGCTTTTGCCTTACAATATAAAGCGCCTTGGGGCAACTGTTTGTTGTGATTTGGCGCTATATAAATAAAATTGATTTGATTTGATTTCTTTTTTCTTTTTATTTTTTGATAACTCTAACATCCGAGGGGGCGAGGTTGATGATGTGAGGGGGCGTCGCCCCCAAACGCCCACTCGTGGCGCTGGGTCCGGATGGTTGTGTGTGAAAATCCCAGTAGATCAGCAGTTTGTGAAATACTCAGTGTATAAAATGGCATTTTGTTTGACAAGTGGGCCAAATGTTGTGACGATTATTGCAAATAAGAGAACTAACCATTGAGTTTGGCCAGAAATTGCACAACTCAACCAGATGTATAACACCATAAATATCTGCTTGTGTTCTTTGAGTCAAACGTAGGAATGACTATGCTGCTCTGGTACAGTCACAGGTCTTACGTAATGGACTTTTTACAGCCTCACAAACTGCTGATGTTTCGCTCCTTATTTGGGAAAGGGCTGAGGATGACACACCAACAAACACTTCTGCTGTGTAATGACATTGCTCTGATATTTTAAGAATCTGACTCACTGACTCGGGTCCTCATGATTATGGTTTTATAGTGTGATCACTTTATCATTTGTTTGCCGGTATGAGAACGTTACAGGTTGGAATTTTAACATCTACAAAGATCCACGCTGTGTTTTGTGCAGTATGGGGTACATGTGAGTTTGCATGGATTTGGATTTGATTACGCTGAATTCTAACTCCACCATCTGAATGTTGCAGTAGAAATTGAGACTCATTAAACCGGGCAATGTTTTCAGAACGCTCCATTCTCCAGGTTTGGTGAGTCCACTCCCACTGTAACCCCCCATCTTAGTGACAAGCATGGTATCTGGTGTGTTACTGTGCTGCTCTAGTCAGAACAATGGAATTTAGAAATGCTCTTCTGGATACCTTGCAAGTAGTGGTTGTTTTTGGTTCCTGATATCCTTCTGTCTGTTCAAAAAAATTCTGATTGTTCTTCTCCAACCTCTACCTTCACAAGTCATTATTGGTCAGAGAACCACCACCTATTGAGCGTATCATCTTTTTGATGCCTAGACCCCAGAGATGGTTGTCCATGGAAAATCACAGTAGATCAGCAGTTTCTGAAATACTCAAACCAACCCGTCTGGAACCAACAACCACGCCACGTTCAATGTCACTTAAATCACCTTTTTTTTTTGGCCATTCGGATGTTTGGTTTGAACTTTAACAGATCCTCCACGTGCCTAAATGCATTATGTTTCTATAATGTATTGCTCTTTTATGAGCAGTTTAACAGGCAAATCCAATGAAGTGGTGAGTGAGTATGTGTATGACCGTTGCCGCCGTGAGTGTGGTACTGAAGTTAGATCCTGATCCAATTTCAAATGTGCATGGCTTCCTGCTCTTGTGTGTTTTTTTTCCCCAGTTTTGGCCAAATCCTGCTAATTTAGGCAGCATTTGGATTGTTCCTCCTCTGATTTTCATGATCACTATTCCTTCACCTCAAATGAGAGTATCATGAGGTTTAGAAAGATGTGAGGATATTGTTTGAGGCATTGGAAAAGACAATAATGGTGTGAAGAGAAGTCAACACTACTACACTGTCATTACACAGCAGCAGATGCTAACGACATTGAACTACAAATGTACTTATTTTTTGTAGCTTGATTCTCTTTATTGTAATGATGTGAAAGAAAAATCACTCTGAATGAACTTAATGAGATCTATATATATGAGATTATATATATGAGATTTTTATATATATATATAAATCTGTTTTAGATGTTATAAAATTTAAATAAATTGTATTATTATATTATTGTTATTAACAATAGTTCAAGTATTTAGAGCACGAGATCGATAGATAGGTTGGAGCTCACATGGTGAAGAAAGAGTTGGGCCAGAAGATGAGACTCTCACTTCTCCAGATGATTTCCTCTCTTGTCCTCAGCTATGGCCATGAACTTTGAGTAATGACTGAAAGAACACGGTCACGGGTACAAGTGGCAGAAAGGAGGTTTGTCTGTTGGGTATCTGGTCTTACACTTGTGGACAGGCTGAGAAAATCAAATATCCAGGAGGTACTCGGAGTTGAGTCACTACTTTTTCCGCATTGAAAGAAGCCAGCTGAGGTGGCTCCTCTCTCCAGGGAGATCTTCCATGCATGTCCGACTGGGAGGAGGCCATGGGGAAGACCCAGGACATACTGGAGGGATTATATTTCACAGTTGGTTTGGGAATGCATCTGGGTCCCCCAGAAAGAGTCAGAAGACTTGGCTGAGGATAGGGAAGTGTGGGATGAGCTGCTTGGTCTGTTGTCACCATGACCAGGACCTCAATATATAAGTTGGCAAAAAAAATGAATGAATGAATGAATAATAATGCATTTCCATCCATATTTTTCTTTCATTACCTGAGGCCATCAGATATGGCCATCGCTTATTGCAAAGACTTTGCGTCCATCCATCTGTCTGTCTGTGCTCAGCATAAGTCCAGTCCTGTTACTGCCAGGGTCTTCAAAATCACAGGGAAGATTCTTGAGAGACAGACCTTGGACAAGTTCAAAGATGGTTAACCTTGACCTATTTTCCAAGGTATTTTAAGAGGTTAATAATTAATGTAAATAACAATAAATCTATATTTCTATCTCTCTCTCTCTCTCTCTCTCTCTCTATATATATATATATAGACACACACACACACACACACACACACACACACACACACACACGCACACACACACACACACACACACACACCACACACACACACACACACACACACACACACACACACACACACACACACACACACACACACACACACACACTTTGCACTGGGATACCAATTAAACAACTTCAATTTAGAAAGAAGACAATGCTCATACGGCCAAGGGTATTCTAGCAATGTGTTATATTTTTTCTCATGTGGTGATTAGTTTTAATTTTTTCTGCAGAACTTAGCAACATTTTTCTATTTTTAAAAAGATATTCATGAATGAATGGTGCATCTCTTTAAATAGTGCTGTGGCAAGAAATTGTGGGGCCTTATCTCCTCTCCTTTAGTAGAAAGGATGGTCAGATTCTTTGGAGAAGGAAATTCTAAAGAAAGCATTGAAGAACCTTTCCTATGCACAGCTTTTTAGGAAATTTCCTGAGCAAAAAGGACTATTTGAACACAGCTTTTGCCTGAACTCTGCCGTCTATTCGTTAAGTAAAGTAAAGTAATACTTTACTTGTACTGGGAACTTCTGCCCTTTTATCGGCACCCTAGAAGTTGTCAGATGTAGAAAACTGCTTGTGTTGCCCAAAGTTGCACAAGCTTAAAAATAAAAACAAGAAAAAGTGAGGACACCACAACATGGACTTAAAATCACATCTTGTGGATTAATCAGAGTTATATAAGGAAGGACTAGACAAAACCAAGACAGATATGGGAAGATCTTGCAGAAATCCACACCGAACACTGTGATGAACCCATGACCTCCTCCCTCCCGCCTTTGCTTCCCTGAGTGATTGCTGCAGTGTGCCTGCCGGTAATATGAAGGATAACTGCCTTTGATTTACGTGCCATCCTGCACATACAGCCCACACAGTCACGACATCCTGACACTGCTGAGGTGAGCAGAAAGAAAAGGTTAAGATGTGAAGGTGGGGGTGGTGATCTGTCCAGCATATATGAAATTCTATATTTCCATGCTTCACATGTCCTGGATTAGCATATATCAGATGAAACACCAGGAGACTCCTCAGTAATTATGCATCCAGATGCATGTTCTGTTTCAATCTGACTTTACTGCCAATTATCATATCATTATCATAGTATGGCTCCTCCACTGGTATATAGTCAATTTAGTCCACACTGCACTCGGGGGAGTAATTTAGACGTGCTGCAGACAGACAGACAGGTCATCTGTCTGTCTGTCTGGGGTTCAGTTTGATTCTTGGTGCATTGTTAGAGGCTCTTCTTCTTCAGAACAGCAGCTTTAAACAGACACTCGATTAGATTTTATCATATCTTCATCTTCTCTGAGGGAAATATATGAAGATATGCTGATGTCACTGACACAGTAAACTGGGAATTTCATAACATTGATCGCTTTGTACACTTTTTGTGTCTTCAGAACACGAGTACATTTGGCCTTTGGATGGGAAGAATTGATTTAATTCTGGCTCATATTAATCAATGGTGAAGATCAAATTTGTGTTCCAAGTGGATATATAAGAAAATGGCTAATTTTATGGACGTCAGATATTTTATTGTTCGTGAACTTGCATGTTAAGTCAATGTAAAATTTTCTCTCTGCATTTTCTGAGTACTTTTGATCTTGTTTTAGGTCATAATTCAGGAAAAGATCACTGGCACACTGTCAGTATATTTTACATTTTTAAAAATCACTGTAATTACCCTGTTAAAGTCTCCTCGAGACCAGAGCAACGTTGAAAGGTTAGTGCAACTGAAATGTCGAAATACAAAACACAGTAATGTAAACAAAATCTAAATAGGAATGTTGAAGATGAACATGCTGGATAGCTAGTAGTATAAATATTCATGAGGAAATCTGATGTGTGTCTCTAAGCACGATGGGAATATTGGTTCTAAAAATGTAAAATGAAAGAGATAAACTTTGAAACATTGGTCTAAAAGTAATAATGTATTCATATTTAGAGAGCTTTTTGATATGATGAAACCAATTCCACCAAAAGCACCCAGAAAGCAAAATAAAGTTGAATATTTTAATATATTTAAACTATGTACACAATGTTCAAACAGTCTTTGGTGTAGATCTTCGTCATGACCAGGGAGTGTAAATATTAGGGATGTGAATCGTACAACAACTCACGATTCAATTCGATTCCGATTCTTGGGGTGACGATTCCATTCAGAATCGATTTTCGATTCAAAGAGCTCTGAGAAGTATTTATATTACTTTTAAAAAGTTTATGTTTAAGAAAATGCAGCTTTACAAGGTTAATCAAGTGATTCTAGATGTAAATTTACTTATCTGCTTTGCTTGTTAGGAGTTGACTGGCAGTTTAGCGAAGCGCTGGTCAGTAGTCGGCAGAGACCGCTGCTACGCTCCTTTTAGCTTCGGATGATGGCGTAGCATGTGGGCTTGCGGATTTGAAGTGTTTCCGAAGTACTTGACTTTCATTTTGCAGATTTTGCACACTGCATAAGTCATGTCAATCTCCTTCTTACGCAGCAAATAATAAAATCCAAAATGCGCCCAAACATTTGCCTTCAGCAAAGATGGTGCTGGCTGAATTAGCTCTTCGTCCGCCATGCTAAGCTGCAGCTCATGAGTGTTTGAAGCACGCCGGACCCCACCCCCTCGTGGGGACGCTGTAGTACAGAAGCCGTTGCCTGACAAACAGTACACGCAGCGAGTAAGCAAGAAAATGTTTAATAAAATGCTTTTTAAAAATGGATTCTTGGACATTTTGGGTTGATACAGAATCGTAATAAATAAGAATCGCGATTCAGACATGAATCGATTTTTTCCGACACCCCTAGTAAATATGATGATTTCAGATCTTCTCATTGAAAAATGCAGGGGTGGAGCCTACCCCCAGGCAGTGGACAGGAACCAACTGGTGACCATGGGGTGGAGGAGGTAACGTTTGGTCATCAAGCTGTAAATGGTGAAACATAAGAACCTTATGCTTTACTGAGTGTGCAGGTTCCTTATTTGCTGAGAGTTGAAGACTAAAAAAGTAAAATGCAAGCAATAGAAAAGAGAGATAAAATAGAACATTTTGTGGTGTGGGTTTGTTCTTTTGTATGACCAAAGCAGATGGTCATCCGACTGAGTCTGGACAGCTTGAAGTTTCTTCCTGCCATAAATGAATGAATGCATTATTAACAACAACAATAATAATAATAAACCCTGTCAGCCCTCCTGTCCAGGGTGTACCCTGCTTCACACCCTGTGACTGCTGGGATAGGCTCCAACCCCTCCGCGACCCTTATTTGCAGTGAGCGGGTATAGAAAATGGATGGATGGATAAACCTGTCACCAATGTGCTTGCTCACGGTGTGGGTCAGGGTCAAAGCTTGCGCATGCGAAGCACCTTGAGATGACTTACTTTATGATTTGGTGCTGCGTAAAAAAAAAGTTAATTGAAAATGATGAAAGGAAAATCAAAGAGCTAACAGGAATATGTGGAGATCTTTGTGATGGCATCAAGCTTGTTCTCAAAATTCTATAAAACGACAAAAGGAATTTTTTTTAAAACCCATCATTTTAATTGTTGATCTGGAGTCTTGTTTTCTGTAATAATTGGTGGGATAAGTATAAGACGTTGTTATAGGTGTGCTTTTGCCTTATTGGCGAGCACACCTAATTAACGGTTGCTTCTGGGAATCGGCCATCAAACCGCACGTTAATGGCACTCTGTGATGATTATTGATTAATAGCATTGGTGCAGTTAGCAAGTTGTAATTTATTTCAGAATGAAACGTTCACGGTGATGTGCTCACACAATCCCCATGCTGCCAAAAACCACTCGACCTGTCAGAAGAGGGCCACAGAATCCACAATCAATGTGAGGCACCGAGTTAATACATCCTTGGAAGAGAAGAAAAGAATGGTGCAATCAGAGGAGTAAGAGAGGGGAAGTGGAGGGCTGGGAAGAAGAGCATTCCTCAGAGGCAGTGATTAACATTTGATTGGCTGTCATACAGTTAACCCCCGCCACGCTGCCAAGGTCCTTAGAGGAATTAATGTGCTCATTTTTTTTTTATGACTGAACAAGGGGAGAAATAGATGGGTGGAGTAACAAAGAAAAGAGAGAAAAGGGGGAAGGGAGGAGAAGGACGTGAGATGTGAGGAAGGAGTGCTTTAATTAGAAGAGAGAACGTTGTGCCGGAGTACCTGTGATGTCTTTTAGTAGACCGTATGGAGAGTCACCATCCCCCTGCCAGTCGCCACCCTTTATTGCACTAAATGATGCAAGATATCTGTCATCTTTCTGGGGAGAGGAGCCGGAGTGAACAAAGAGAAATGAAAAGAAACAGGATAAGGAACAGAACCCTGCGCTGGGAAAAGATGAGACCGGATAAGATGGGACTCGATGGAGAAGGGTGAGGTGTGATAACACAGCACAGGTCAGGACAGGAAGTTACACAACCTGTCAGGAGCTGTGAGGTTTGGCAAAGTGTGATCGAACCCGTATTAAAGTCAGGTATGCAATATGTTGTGCCCCATGGTGTGATGATTTACCACCAAAAACAAACATCATGGATAGGAATTAAATACACCCTCAATTCATTCTTCCACTTCAACATTTGGCAACGCTGGGAAATGGCTTTATGACAACACAAATCTCTATGACCTACATACTCAAGTTTAAAAGTTAGTATCCTTTTTTGTATCACTCACTTTATCCACAAAAAATAGATGGATGGGTTTCTGACACCACATTCATAATGTATGTGGTGCCAAAAAGTCTAGGAGACCCAAGTTAAAACTTTCTCATTCCTTTTAATAGCATCACTTTCTTTCCTTTTTATCTTTTTCTGACATTTCAGGTACAGGCTTTATGACATCATGATTCTGTACATTTGTGTTTCTTTTGTTTTCTTTTTCTTTGATCTCTTTATGATGTTTGAAGAACAGAAGTCTATACATAAGTCCCAAGTTTCTGCTTGGGACTCTGGCAAGGACGGTCGCATTCCTCCCCTCTCCTCTCCTCCTTTTCTGTTCTCTATCTCTGCTCCGACCTTCAAAGTCCCAGCTTCACAAGACTGTGAATTCTTCAGATTAAGATTTGGTCTCTCCACTCCCCTCACCCTGGCTTCCTCCCTGCCACCTCGAAGGGAGCGCTGTTTTTACTGTTGCAGCCTTCAACCCCCCCGAGCTGGGCGGCACGGGCCCCTCCTGCTGCAGCCTTCACCCAGTTTGCTTCAATTCAGATGACAGACTGCCTCAAATTTAGTGCACATAAGCAATGTCAAATGTATATGTGTTGTCTTTAATTCTGATGTGTGCCATTATTACGGTAAACAAGTAATAATTGTGGATTAATTGCTGTTTCCTGAGGTAATTGGAATGTAAACATAATTTCGTTGTTGTTGCACTTGTGTAATGACAATGACAATAAATCTCATATCATATCATATTATACATACTTTGGGGTCATTTTAAACTTAATTAATTTTTATTTACATTTTTTAAATTGTAAATCTCCTGATCTTTCGTGTCCCATCCCAAATAGAGTCTAGAGTCAATCTTTTACTCAGGTTAAATTTATTTATAGTTGGTAAGCGTTACAGGCCTGGGTTCTTGGACATGTCTCTTGTGCAGGAGAACATGCGGTCTGAACCACGAACAAAGACAGAAAAGAGTTTTTATATAACACAATATAGGTGTGACAACAGGCGTACATTATTTCACAACTCCTGACTTAATTGGTCCCCGTGAGGATTGAGGGCAGGTCCAGTCCCCTGCTCAGACCTGCGCTAAAACCAAACGTATGGTAACCTGACTCCTCTGTTGTTCTCAATGCAAAAAACAGTGCTATGCAGCCCCACATACATGATTAAGCACCTAGCAAACTAAAAAATATGATCCTTTAAATGATTATTTAATACTAAAATATAACAAAATGAAATATAAACCCACAGATATAGTGATATATCTAACAAATTAACCTCTTAGGGTCTTATTTCAGGATCTTCAAAGCCCACCAGGGTGGTGTGGCCCACACTTTGGGAAACCCTATTAAAAGTACGCATTTAGATGGATTTTCTTGAAATGAAAATGTGCAATTTCAGCCACAGTTTTCCAAGAACGTACATGGGAGACCTGAGCCTAGATTTGATCTGTTTTCTTGCATGAAAATCCGTCTCTGCCACTGCACTGTAAAGCTGCACAAATGCACACTTTCTCCAATCACAGTCACAGAAGCCTATACATGGCATCTTGGTGGCTTTCCTCATTAGTCTCCTTCTTGCACAGCCACTGCACACTGGTAATGATTTGGTTGGGAAGCTGGAAGCTTTCATAAATAAAACATGACAAATCGTCATGCAGCCCTGACACGCGTCACACATAATCACGTGTAATAGATCGTACTGTTTTTCACAACAATCCCGTGTGTCCCACGATGGAATTATATAACAGCAGTGTTGCACTCTGACAATCGTCTGAGAAGCAGGCACAGCAACAGCGTTTCAGCAAAACTGAGTAAGGCGAAATATATTATTCATTTTATATGAGGTTAATATTTTATGCCCTGCAAGTAGAAAATGCCCCAAGTTTATTTCAGAGTCTGGGTCAAAACTCAATGGAGTTTTCAAGCGAAATCATCAGCAAATCACATCTCAGACAGTTGTTTTGGGGGAAAGCAACCCGCTCAGCTCTCATCCCTGCAACAGACTAAGAAGTGTCTCCCCGACTGTTAAATCCACAGTTCTGTTGAATAAAATATAATGCATATTGGCACTTTTAGTGTGAGGATATACGAGGTCTATTAGAAAAGTATCCGACCTTATTATTTTTTTCAAAAACCATATGGATTTGAATCACGTGTGATTACATCAGACATGCTTGAACCCTCGTGGGCATGCGAGAGTTTTTTCACGCCTGTCGGTTACGTCATTCGCCTGTGGGCAGTCTTTGAGTGAGGAGTCGTCCACCCGCTCGTCGATTTTTTTCATTGTTTAGGAATGGCTCAGAGACTGTTGCTTTGTTTGATAAAATTTTTTTCAAAACTGTAAGGCACAATTGAGTGGACACCATTCAATAAATTCAGCTGGTTTTCGGTAAAAATTTTAACGGCTGATGAGAGATTTTGGTCTGGTAGTGTCGCTTTAAGGACGGTCCACGGCGCCTGACGGCGATCTGCGCTTCGAGGCGGCAGCGTCTCGCCGTTTCAAGTTGAAAACTTCCACATTTCAGGCTCTGTTGACGCAGTAAGTCGTCAGAGAACAGAGAACTTTCAGAAGAAGTCGGCATGAGGAGTTTATTCGGACATTCCATTGTTAACGGTCATTTTGTAATGAAAGAACGTGCGGGCAGAGTCGCATGTCGGGCTGGACCCGACCGCGGGGGGTCGCGGCAGGAAAAACACCTCCGTTGGAAATCTTAACGGGCAAGTTGGAACATGCCCAAGCTGTTAAACAATTTCTCAGTTACTCACTTGTTGAAAGCCATTAAAAGCCGCCTGAATTCTACAAATGGTTTTCAACACGGAGGTGTTTTTCCTGTCGCGGCGCACACAGATTTGCCGAGTCGTCACGGAAACGACTCGGCGAATTTGCGCGTACGTCTTTCATTAAAAAAATGTCCTTAAACAGTGGAATGTCCACATAAATTCCTCATGCCGGCCTCTTCTGAATCTTCTCTGTTCTCTCACGATGTCCTGGGTGAATTAAGCCTTAAATTAGGATGTTTTCAGCTCGAAACAGGCCGACAACAGCGCCTGGAAGCACTGCAGGACGTCCCGCTCCGTGGGAAGTCCTTACACCGACAGAAACACCCCATAATCTCTCATCAGCCGTTAAACTTTTCACAGAAAACCAGCTTAATTTCTCGAATAGTGTCCACTCGGATATTCCTCACAGGTCCAGAAAAAATTTTGATAAAGCAACGCGCGCCGTCTCGAGCAGCGTGTGAAACAAAGGAATTCAGCCGAGAGGGCGGGACCACATCTCACTCAAGGCCTGCCCACAGGGAAATGACGTCACCGACACGCGTGAAAAAACTCATGCATGCGCACGAGGGTTCAAGCATGATTGGTGTAATCGCATGTCATTCAATCCATATAGTTAAAAAAAAAAATAAAAGGGTCGGTTTATTATCTAACAGACCTCGTATATCCCTTCAGTGTGTTTTCTCTTTTTTTTTTTTTTTGGCAGAAGCTGTGAGCTGTGGTGGCACCACGGGTATCACGAGGTACACTGAACCAACATGATAAAGTGTTTGCCCACGCGTGTGCATTGCTTTAAAGCAGGAAAATAATGATTCCCTCCAGAAACGCTCTAAAAACCAAATGTTCCTGCAGCCAGCGCTCCTTCACGTCTTATTTTCTGTCCTTGCTGAAGGCTAAAGTGAAAACAGTGTTTTGCATTTTGTTACATATTCTTTGGGGGATTGAATGAAATGAAAGGTTAATGAAAGATTTCTATCTTGTGGGGCTGTTGACATCCCCGGTGACCTTTGGTGAAGCAGGAACGATTCATCAGCGAGCGTAGACGCCGGCGCGCTGCTATTATGTTTTTTGATCGACTCCAAATTCTGTGACAGGAGCCGACATGATGAAATATTTATTCGTCACTTTTAAGACCGCATGAAGTCTGTTTTGCACTGCAGGTTTCACTGACAGCCGACACACGCAGTTGTACCTGTAGCTTGTGTCTGCATGTCTCCTTCTGCACTGGCTTCCATGGCAACTATGTTCAGTCTGGTTTAGTTGCTGATGGTCGTTATGCAGCGCAGAGAAACAGAACAAGACAATGCAAATAAAATCAATGCAAATAAAACCTGCATTCTACTTGCAGGGAAATAATAGATCATGGTTTGGGTTATGGCGCTTTGTGTGCACGTGTCAGCCTGGAGATACTCGCATGCACAACGTGGAAGGTGAGTTTTTTAAGCATTAAGAGTCTGGTTTGTTAATAATGACTTTTGTCGTGATATATGAAGACATTTATGGCACAGAGGAGGACAAGTTGGGACATGCCTATTTCGGCTTTCAGTGCTTACCAGTCGAGTGAGTATAAGAGAAATTGTGGAGAGCTGGACATGTCCCAATTTGTCATCTAACACTCTGAAACGGAGGTGTTCCTTTGTCTCGCTTCACCAGCGAATCAGTTGTGACGTTCGAAGCCTCCGCGTGGCTTTCCATGACAAAATCTCTTGTTAAAAGTGAAATCTGCCGGAAAATGGCTGATGTCCAGCTCTTGTGATAACAAGAGAAATTGCACACGATGGTCCCGGCTCCACACAGCCATCCGTTTAGAAATGATGTGGTAGTTTCTGCCTCTCGATGGCGGCTCGGAGCGCGGTGCGCCGTGCGCCATTGTGGGTCATCCTTAAAGCTGTAGTAACACTCCTTATTCTCTGTGAAGCCCGTAAAATTTTCACCGAAAGCCAGATAAATTTTTCGAATGGTTTCCAGCTGCCTGTCTCTAACAGTTTCTGAAAAATTCTGATGGAAAAAAGCCCAAATCATTCCACCATTTCCTCGCAATGAAACAACGACAAGAGGGGTGGACCAGTGCTCACTCAAAGCCTGCCCACAGGCGAATGACGCAACCGACAGGTGTGAAAAAACTCACGCATGCGCACGAAGGTTCAAGCTTGGCTGATGCAATCACACGTGATTCAAATCCTTATAATTTTTGAAAAAAATAAAAGGTCCGTTACTTTTCTAACAGACCTCGTATTATTATTTGGAGGGGGTCTGAAATAGCCCAAAACAGCATGTTGTACATCCAGGTACCTCATCGTTGATGCATGTGCGCAAGGTGCTACAACCCAAACCGTGATAACTTCTATTGACTAATGAAGACCACTTGTCAGATCTAGACACCAGGTTGGATTTTTCAAACTTGTAACTGACGTTCCTGCTTCTTTCAAATATTTATTGTGTGTAGTCACACTGGCTTAGATCCAAATCTTAAGGCCCCTGGTCCATATAGTGTTTTTTTTCTTGTGGATAAGCCCTGAGAAAGAACCCAGAAATGCTTCATCCTGGCAGTTTCAGCATTTTCAGTTGCATCTGTCCAATCTGCTATCACAGATGAGATTTTTGGCTCTATTTTGAAAGATTTTAAGTGACAAATATGCTGATTGTACACAAAAACAGCAAAAATAAACCTCTCCTCCCAGTTGCCTGAAAAGATGCCACAGTGACATTTCAGCGTCTTTCTGACAGTTTCAGGGATTTTGAAGTCTAAAGCACTCGGTGTGCCAATAAACTGGGCGTGGCATTTTTTTAACTCTAGGCAGCAGCATGCAGGTCTGGTGCGTGTACTAGTTCCATGCAGCATCCACCACACCACTAAACCACCTTGGATCCTAGATGGCAATCACCCAGGCAGACACGTGGTCCATTGCCACTTTTCGAAATTAACGATCCACCTGCTGCAGCCATGTGAAATATGGGAGTCCCCTTGGTCTTCACCAGATGCTGGGGACATCAACGCTGAAGCACCTGCATGCTGGCTCCAAAGATCCACCAAAGAGACCATAGATCACTGGTTAACATCCAAATCTCACAACTATGCAGTACAGTAAGATAGGTAGAACCAGGACCATAAAGACTTGGACCTGGTGGCTCATGTGTCCAGGAACAGTGTTTCCCTGAGTTGACTGAATGCATTTGTGAATTTAAATTTTTATTCATTTAAGTATCTCCATATTAGATTGACAGCTGTGTTTTGGCTCTTGTTTTAATGGATTCTTTTGAAGTCATGAAGAAAGGATCTCAATTTGAATCTGAATCACCTGATGAAATAAAAGAAAACAAACAGGAGGAGGATGAGTGAGACCATATCAATAGGAAACCTAGCCCGTCTCCTCGTTACTGACAGCTGATGTACAGGCCTGACTATAATTATTGGTGACACTGATTTTGGACTACAGAATTCAAAATATTCTCAGAAATAAATGCAAGTGAATCAATTTTGTCTAATTAATACCAATAATTTAAAATTGTTCATGGACTTGCACCTCCCTATCTGGCTGACCTGGTCAAGCCTTACGTACCGGCTCAGGCTCTGGGTGTTCCGAGAGTGAATAAAAAGTCTACTGGTCACAGTGCTTTCTCCTCCCGTGCCCCAGCTCTGTGGAATGATCTCTCAGCACATATACGGCAGTCGGATAGTGTGGAAACTTTTAAATCGAGGCTGAAAACCCATTTGTTTTCCTTGTTATATCATTAGTTTTATTGTGTTATTATGTGTTTTTATTCTTGTGCTCTTTTATGTTTTGTCTTTTTATTGTGTTTTAAACTTTTTTATTTTTCCCTGTTTCGGTATTGTGTTGTGTTAAGCGCCTTGAGGTGATCTCATCATGAGTTGGCGCTATAGAAATTAATAAATTTGAATTTGAAATTTGAATATTTATTATAACATACCTTATTGATGTTGCTGTTATTTTAGCAGTTGGGAACAGCGCCCTCTACACACTTGTTAATTCAGTAAACGACAGACAAGCAGAGGTTCTTCTGGGGTTTGGTGAAGGTACACGCTCTCTGACTGCCCTCTTGGTCTGTTTTTTTGTTTCGGTTCACTTGATTTGGTTCACTTTGATTGGCGGTTTGTTCGAGTTATCGATTGACCGCATTCAGCACCCAAACTATTCTGGGTTGGCAACTCTTAGGTTAACAATCAGAAGACGGCGTGCAGTCGATAGCCATCATAGCCACATGTCCTGGCTGTTTTTTTGTGTGACAAGTGTTTCCAGACTTGTTAATAAACATTGATTCACTTAAATGGTCTCCCTCAACAATCAGTTGCTTGTCTACACAATAAAAGGACTGTCAAGCAGAAGGAGGCGGAGATCCACAGACAAAGGTGGAGATGAAGCAAACTGAGGCTTCTAATGAAAAGTGTGACCCTCTTTATGCCCCATCACTTTATCTGTGATTGAGCAGCTAAACAGGGGTTTGTTTCTCTGCCATTTAAAAGCTCACAGCTGTCGAATACTGAAGAACAAACCAACCAGCCCGTAGCAGCTGTTTGTGTGTGGGCACAGGGTTTGAGGGAAAAACAGGTGAAGCATTTGTAGGTTAGTTTATTTAATGTACAACAGCATTTCCAAAAGATGCTGGGACTTTAACCTCCAAGCACACCCAGAGTCAGACCACCTCAGCTCACCCACCAACTTCAGCAACCCTGCACCACCCTTGGGTGGCCTGATGTGTTAGGTTACAAGGGTGCAAGCACACACACACACACACACACACACACACACACACACACACACACACACACACACACACACACACACACACACACACACACACACACACACACACACACACACACACACACACACACACACACACACACACTATGTCTACAAAGCACATAGCTACTGGGAATCAAGCTGAGGTAAGATGGAGAGGTCCACCCCAGACACGACCCAAACTCAGAATCAGCCTGTCAGCCTCACATGTCCCCTAAAGGCGTCCTGGCTTGTGGTCCCTCTCTGCAGTTAGCAGCACTTTCTCTGCAGTCAGCACATCATTTGTAGGCCAATTTAATTATTGCACAACCCTGTTTCCAAACAAATTCTGAGATACTGTAAAATGTAAATAAATTCAGAATGTGATGATTTAATTCTGGCTTCTTGTGTTCCTGAAACAATGATATTGAAAAATTCCAAATTTGAAGAGAAGTGTATTTGTTAGTGGGACACATGCACAAGCCAAGCTGAAATCATGCAGAAGGTAAAAAAAAAAAAAGAAAAAAAAAAAAAAAGAAGCAGGATTTGTGCTACATTTGGCAAGGGGGAATAAGAATTGTGGAGGACAACCATCCGAATACCCAGACTGCGCTCCAACCCGCCCGACTGATTCGTGCACGTGCCGTTTGCATGAGCCTCCAAACCCGGTACGAATGTAGGTGGAACACAGTAACAGTACCTGGACAGAATAATAAGAATGCACTTACAAGACATCCGATTGCAGTCCAATTGTCGTTCGGCTGGCACTTGAGATGCGCTTGTGGTGCATTCAGGCGCATTCGGGACATTTGGCCATGATGAAAACATACCAAATGTCCCTTCGAACGCAATCAGAATGTCACGAATGCCGTTTTCACACCGTCTGCAGTCAGACTGCGGTCAGATGGCACATCCTCTGCCGTTCGATAGTTTTTCCACTTCGACTGCACCACAAATGTTTTGAACATGTTCAAAACTTTTCAGGTGGCTGCACGACTGTGACCAACAGTTTAGACTGCACTCAGACTGCTCTCTGATGGCCGCAAATGCACCTCGACACCTCCCGAATGTGGGCTGAATTTTCATTCGGTTGGGATTTGGGTTAATTCGGCCTCTAGCGTGACGGGGTATGATGAACGATTCAAGCTAGAAATTGCACAAAAAGCAGTGGTTCCCAGCTTTCCTTGGAGGCCCCCTTCCCCAGCTCTGAAGGTTTGATAACCCCAGGTTGGGAACCAGAGCCTGAGATCATCCATCACAGCTTATATACAAAAATAAAAAGGTGTTTTTCAGCCCATATTTTCCTTTGACCTTTCACCAAACCACTAAAATCTAATTGCCTTTAGATATCTGTCCAAGTGATATTCCCAGAAGTTTGGAGGAAATCTATCCACCCATTTTTTTTAGTTATCTTTTTCAGACACATGCACCAGAGAAAACAATACTCTGCTTCTCTGCTTTGCTGAGGTGCAGAGTGATTGATTAAACATATTAACGCTTTTTAAAATTTAAATTTCACCATGTGACACGACAGAAGAATTATCACGCACTGAGACAATAATTTTCTTTCCATGTTGAGAAATTTATCAGGCATTTTAAGAAGTTTCTTTTTTCTTTTTAAAGAAAAGAAAACCTCCATCCCTGTGGGGGTGCATAAACACTGCACAGCATGAGAGGAACGTTTCTCTCATCCCACAGCCTGCACATGATGCCGACACCATATGCTACATGCAGCCACAGATATGCGCTGGATATCCTCCGAGGTTTGGTGCTTAAATGCAGTTTTCTCCGCTTCACGAATGACTTTCTGTCTTGGAGTTGCCATGGCAACCTCACATTGTGAGATGGAGGCAGAGAAATAAAGTGTTGCAATAGGGCCGTGTAGTTTACCGGTGACCCCTGACCCCCCTGGGGCGAGGGACAATACAGGGACTAACGCAAATGCGGGTGTGCAGTAATCACGTGTCTGCACCTAATCTCACGCCTCAGTGTCCAGCTTGTGGAAGCGCGCTCAGGAGCAATGCCAGAGCTGCCAGGCTGGGACGTGATGTTCTGCGACAGAGAAAAGATTGTTTTGACATCTCGTCTCGTTTGAAGGTTCACCTCTGGGTGTGCATAGCGGCTGTACAGATGTTTTTACACCACTGCTGCTTGTGTTAATCTACATGTCCTCCAGCTAAACATGGCACCACAACCAGTCCGTTTCTTATTAGAATATCAAACTTGGTATTCTAAAAAAGAAAAAGACAACAGAAAAGCTGCACTTGGACATGCAATCATGCTCCGGTGTGAAAAATCTTTCACTAAGACTTCCGTGCAGTGAAAGGCTGATAATTGTGACAATGCATCTGCAGATGAAATTACAGTACATTTGCACGTCAATTTTGTACTCCTTGTTCGTTTTGTATGAAAGCAGCTTCCCTGCCCGCCCCCTCGCTCTCCTTTACTGTATCTGGGTCAGGGTGATCGACATGCAGAAGAGGAGCAGGGTGACTCACAAAGTGTTTGGCGTTCGAATGCTGCTTGTTTGAATGTTTGTGCGCATCTATGGTAACGTCCTCTTCTCGTCCTGGTCGGCTGGACAGAGCTCAGTGTCACTCTTCTTCTCCATTCTTGATGTCTCACAGGCAAAATAAGAACCAGCAGTATTTTTGCATGCAAAGTGTCTGAACGTATCGAATGGGGGTTTGCATCAGCCCAGATGGCACATTTGTAATAGCTTGTGGCCTACAGAGAAATACTGCTAAGAAAATGTGCACGTATGTCCTGCAGCCACTGCTCATATTCTGCAGCGCTGAGACTTTGTGCAGTTTATCAGCAAAGTTTTAAGCTGTTGATGTGAATGCCTGCAGCACCAGTGGAAATGTGCACAGCAGCAACACAGGAAAATGTGAAATCTGAGAGAATATTCAACTCAAATAGGCCGTTATTGTCACTGTATCCTGGATATGGTGATGTTGCATCACCTTCCACAACTGCAATCCCATTAAAATATGCAAAATTGTACAATCCTACATTAAAATCATGGTGAGAGCATTTTTGGCTGTTCTGCATTGACAGTGAATTATCATCCGTACTGCCCTATCTGTCAAATGCTTTGTGTTTTTACACTGAAAAAAGAGAATTGTTGAACCAACTTAAAAAAAGCATTACAATGGATAAAACCTGAATGAATTAAGTTGTGTGAATTTAAGTTTAACTTAAGTTCACACAACTTAATTCATTCAGGTTTTACTAATTGTAACACTTTTTAAAGTTGGTTCTTTTTTCAGTGTAGGCTTTAAAAACCATTACGCAAACATAGCTGTGAGTATTACTTTGAAGGCAGCGATACATTTAAATTACTTAAGTTAGAAAAGTAATTCCAGTAATTTATTACCTCCGCCAAGGAGGTTATGTTTTCGGTCATGTCCGTTTGTTTGTTGGTTGGTTGGTTTGTTAGCAGGATTACTCAAAAAATCCTCAACGGATTTCAATGAAATTTTTTACCAGGGGTGTATCTTGGCCTAACTGAGAAGTCATTAAATTTTGGTAATGATCTGGAACATGATCTGGATCCAGCAATTTTTTTTAAATGATTCTTTATCATTGCAGGATAGGGCCAATTTCAACATTTTTACCTCCGCCAAGGAGGTTATGTTTTCGGTCGCATCCGTTTGTTGGTTGGTTGGTTGGTTGGTTGGTTGGTTGGTTTGTTAGCAGGATTACTCAAAAAATCCTCAATGGATTTCAATGAAATGTTTACCAGGGGTGTATCTTGGCTTAACTTAGAAGTCATTTAATTTTGGTAATGATCTGGAACATGATCTGGATCCAGTAATTTTTTAAGGATTCTTTATCATTGCAGGATAGGGCCAATTTCAACATTTTTGCATCTAACTTCATGAAGACGGGTCACAAAGGCTGAACAAAAATTAAGTTATGACACAATAATTTAGCATTTGTTTCTCCTCATTGAATAAACTTATTAGAAAAAAAAAACTTGTGTTGTTCATGTAGTTTCTCTTTATAAATACATTTGTTGAAGATCTAAAGGTTTAACCACTAAATCTGAAACATGACGGTAGATGCATGAAACGACGTGAGTCTCTTTGCCAAAGGGTATGCCATGTGACGTCAGTGACCCTATGGCCTTGGCGGAGGTTTGCGCTCTCCGAGTGCTTTTAGTATTCAACCTGTGTTCATGAAACTGATGTCTCTAAAGCTGCTTCTTATTTTAGTGTAGTTTGTTTCTCTGCATTCACTCGGTATCTTCAGGTACGTCACTTAAAGTCAGCCCATTCTTATGCTTTTTTCATGCTCCTGTCACGAAATGAGTCACATTTTTGTGACACATCTTTTTTTTTTTTTTTTTACTATTTCTAACCCTACTCCTTCCACCAACCCTAAAGGTACCTTGACAATGCAGCTGCATGCAAGTGCACAATGAAAATTTTGAAATGTTCAAAATCTCTGGCACGTATAAATTTTGTGAACTAGATGTGAACATTACGCAATCTATTTGAAAACACTATGTGTCACTGCAAGTCACTACATCTCACTGCCACAGCGCATCTGAATGATTATGACAAGATGTTACAGCCACAATAAACATAATATTAGAGATACATTATCTAACTCATACAAAGGAATGAAAATGCAACTGGTTTACCAATCCATTACAATATATATTATAAATAATTACCTTTGAAATGATTCCAACTGTGTTCTCCACCTCATGAAGCACACCAGAAAAACTGTAGCTGCAGATTAATTCCTCTGTGATTCCGGGAGCGATGACAGATGGTTTCATCAGCCAAGTTCTGAGAGCAAATGCGTCATCTGCTACAAAAAAAAATTATTTGATATAATGTAACATCCAATAAGACTAAGTGGGTCACATAGGCACCATGAATTGTGCCACCAACTGGAGAGTCCTAATGCTAGACTGCGGTCAACCAGAAAATAGAACATTGCAGTCGTCCAATCTAGAAGAGATAAATGCATGGATCAGTGTCTCAGCATCAGCCATAGACAGGATGGGATGAATCTTCGCTATATTTCGCAGGTGGAAGAAAGCAGTCCTAGTAATATTTCTAATGTGGAGGTCAAAGGACAATGTAGGATCAAAAATTACCCCAAGGTTCCTCACTTTGTCAGTGTGAGGTATGACACACGAGCCTAGGCTGAGCGTTAACTGGTCAAATTGATGCCGATGTCTCACTGGACCAAGAACCATCATTTCAGTCTTATCAGAGTTTAAAAGTAGGACGTTTCTGGACATCCAGCTTCTCACTGCTGCAAGGCAATCTTCTAAGGATTTTATGTGAACAAGATTCCCAGCAGTTATCAGCATGTATAACTGAGTATCATCAGCGTAGCAGTGAAAGGTAATCCCAGAACACCGTAATATGTGCCCACAAGGGGTGCTATATAAAGGGAGAAAAGCAGGGGGCCTAAGACGGACCCCTGTGGAACCCCAAATAATTTACTTGTCGTGAGATTGGGTTGGGAAAGTTTGATGCCTCTTTATGATGCTCCTCTTGAATGCGTTTCTTTGCTGGTTGTTATACAACACAGTCCCTTTGGTGGTTCATACAGGAACTGAATTCCTACCTCCTAATTCTACCTTCAAAAAATCCTGGCCAGACATTTATTTGTTTGCATCTTGGAAGTGTTACAAGTCCAATTGAGGCAAATATGTCAAGTATGCTGAGTCTTCAGTGAGTTGGTCAACAATGTGATTTTTCCAATAAAGAAAAAAAAACAAAAACAAAAAACTGTACTATCACTTTCCCCAAATGAAACATAGATGAAACAACAGATGAGTCTAACGCTATGTGATGGACCCAATACTCATCCTACATTGGGGAGATGTAAGTTCTAGGACACATTCAGGTAGTGTGACCAAGAATCAGTCCCAGGCCTACATATTGGTAGCCCAACTCCTTATCCCTGAGACTACCTGCTCTGCAAGGTTAGAAAATGTAGATAATGTTGAATGAAACCAATTGGGTCTACTGGGGCTTTGCCACACATTTGGACTCTATTTCACGATTGTGTTGAACTCATGCATGTCTCCATTTTCTATTTAATTCAATGCATTTTATTTATATTGTAGTAAATCACAACATATCACCCCACGGTGCTTCACAAGGGTAACGTCTATCCTAGTCAACCCTCCCGAGCACGTAGAAAAACTCCCTCGGGTGAGTTTTGTGTTTTGTGCATCTGTTTACGTCAATTGTGGATGCGTCAGACTTTAGAAAAGTGATTATTGACGTTGAGCAGCACTGAGGTTTAACAGTTCACGGTAATAACAGCACCATTAATATTTAGCAGTGAGAGTTGAGTAATTAAACAAAAATTACATCGGCATGACTCATTTTCTCTTTTGTTTGTCGTGATTCTTCTCTCCCCTTTCTCAGTGGTGATCTGCTCTGTCCTTGTTCTCGTTCTCTTTGTCTCTCGTTCTCTTTGTTCCAGTGTATCCTTGTGAGTCATTCAATTCAGAGGTGATGCTCTCTCTCTCTCTCTCTGCATTATTGATCAGACTAATCTAAGCAGGCTCCGCGTCGTGATGACAGAGACTGAGTAGTTTGAATCACCTCTCTGCCACCTCCTCTTTCTCTTCCAAAAACTTGAGTTTTGTTTGACAAGACCATTCAAGGGAATGACTGGACCAGCTTTAAAAAAATGCCTCAGTAAGATTAAATTTGTCTCTGATTTTCCTTCACTGGGTGAAATGGTTTGGGTTTTGTTTTCAGTTTCCACCACGATGCATCATGGGAGCCATCAGATTTGGGTCTGTCATACAATATCTGTGTCTGTCCTTCAAGAAATTGACAGATATTGAACATCTACAGATACAATATGATTATATATATATATATATATATATATATATATATATATATATATATATATATATATATATATATATATATATATATATATATATATATATATACGAGTTTTTTTTCTAAATGACCTGGATTTGGGACTGGATCATTCCTTGGCACCTCTCTAATATGCAGCTCCAAAGAAAGGTACTGATTAAAAAAAAAAAACACACACACACATTAAGATTCCTACAAGAGTCAATGTGCTGAATTATGGTGATGCCCAGTCAGAGGTCACAGACTCAAATCAAATCAAATGAAATCAATTTTATTTATATAGCGCCAAATCACAACAAACAGTTGCCCCAAGGCGCCTTATATTGTAAGGCAAGGCCATACAATAATTATGGAAAAATCCCAACGGTCAAAACGACCCCCTGTGAGCAAACACTTGGCAACAGTGGGAAGGAAAAACTCCCTTTTAACAGGAAGAAACCTCCAGCAGAACCAGGCTCAGGGAGGGGCAGTCTTCTGCTGGGACTGGTTGGGGCTGAGGGAGAGAATCAGGAAAAAGACATGCTGTGGAGGGGAGCAGAGATCAATCACTAATGATTAAATGCAGAGTGGTGCATACAGAGCAAAAAGAGAAAGAAACACTCAGTGCATCATGGGAACCCCCCAGCAGTCTACGTCTATAGCAGCATAACTAAGGGATGGTTCAGGGTCACCTGATCCAGCCCTAACTATAAGCTTTAGCAAAAAGGAAAGTTTTAAGCCTAATCTTAAAAGTAGAGAGGGTGTCTGTCTCCCTGATCTGAATTGGGAGCTGGTTCCACAGGAGAGGAGCCTGAAAGCTGAAGGCTCTGCCTCCCATTCTACTCTTACAAACCCTAGGAACTACAAGTAAGCCTGCAGTCTGAGAGCGAAGCGCTCTATTGGGGTGATATGGTACTACGAGGTCCCTAAGATAAGATGGGACCTGATTATTCAAAACCTTATAAGTAAGAAGAAGAATTTTAAATTCTATTCTAGAATTAACAGGAAGCCAGTGAAGAGAGGCCAATATGGGTGAGATATGCTCTCTCCTTCTAGTCCCTGTCAGTACTCTAGCTGCAGCATTTTGAATTAACTGAAGGCTTTTCAGGGAACTTTTAGGACAACCTGATAATAATGATTTTTTTTTTTTTGCCAGCTTGCACTCGACCGAGACGGACGCACTTTTCTCTTCTCCCTCCCTCCTTATCTCTCCTGCTTCTGTGGCGTGTTGTCTGTGAGGCTGCAGCTTTGCTCTTCTGGAAAACGACAAAAATGGATCTGTTAAAGTGGTCTCTGAACGCAATTGACACTATTTTTTCTACAAGACATTCGGGGGCGGAGGACCCGACCTGTCCTGCCGGGACGCATGTGATGGGTTACGTGATGGACTCGTGG
This sequence comes from Thalassophryne amazonica, assembly GCF_902500255.1. Taxonomy (NCBI): domain Eukaryota; kingdom Metazoa; phylum Chordata; class Actinopteri; order Batrachoidiformes; family Batrachoididae; genus Thalassophryne; species Thalassophryne amazonica. The sequence continues at coordinate 61,530,922 of NC_047122.1, forward strand.
AGGAGATGGCAGGTCATGTGCCTTTACATGCTTTCTGTGGAGGACCTTGAAGATGTGTACATATTCGGCTTGGTGGTGACCGGCTTTCTGATGTGTGGAGCGGGCACTTTGCTGGTTTACCGGAAAATCAAGAAAGTGGAAGCAGCTTTGATTGGTCCTTCCAGGCTTCCCTACATGATTGATTCGATTGGGAAGGCAGTGGCTGCGCAGTCGGCGGGGGTTAACTGCGCGTTGGAAAACATCTCGAGCAGGATTGCGGCCCTGGAAACCCGCTATGACCGTCTGTGAAGACCACATTCTACATTCAGATGCATTGAGAGCCACTCTGTTCTCAGAACTGTGGAATCTTTCAGGCGTCTGCTAATCTGGCTATTCATTTGGCTTCCCCAAATACAGCTGCACTTCAAGGTTGCTGTGATAAAACCTCCTCAGAAGATCAACACTTAAGCCTCGCTCCCTGGTCTTCCACCCTCCCCTCAGCTTCTCCAGCTCTGTTAGAACTGTTCAGGACTGCCAGGACTGCTCAGACTGCGCAGGGCTGCTCCCTCCCCCTCCAGGATTGTCGGACAAGGCCGTTGACGGCGCCAAACAGGCTGCCTCCAGAGTGTTCTGATAAACTGGTCCTTTCAAATCTCGGTTGTCGTCCTGTGTCCTTGTTTTTGTCTCTGTGATTATTGTTTTTCTGTGCTGATGGGGATTTTTTTTCCTCATTGCTGCTGTGTAATGCAGCAGCTATGAGGGTTTTTTTTCTTCTCCTTTTCCCTCGTGTTTGCTTTCATATATATGTTTTATGTACCGGGCCGGCCCATGTGTTGTGTGTTGTGTGTGTGTTGTTTGTTATGGGTTGGTGTTGGTTTGCTCAGCCCTGCTGTTGACCTAGGCAGGGATGTACATCTGGAGCTGGTCCCCGGGCGCCTAATGGCGACTTCTGCTCCTACTGGCAATTAGGATTGGGTTAAATGCAGTAGACACATTTCATTGTGCAGGGAACATGTTCATGTTCTATATTGTGCATATGACAATAAATTTCTTTGAATCTTTGAATCTCTACAATAGTCCAGCCTAGAGGAAATAAATGCATGAATTAGTTTTTCAGCATCACTCTGAGACAAGACCTTTCTAATTTTAGAGATATTGCGCAAATGCAAAAAAGCAGTCCTACATATTTGTTTAATATGCGCATTGAATGACATGTCCTGATCAAAAATGACTCCAAGATTTCTCACAGTATTACTAGAGGTCAGGGTAATGCCATCCAGAGTAAGGATCTGGTTAGACACCATGTTTCTAAGATTTGTGGGGCCAAGTACAATAACTTCCGTTTTATCTGAGTTTAAAAGCAGGAAATTAGAGGTCATCCATGTCTTTATGTCTGTAAGACAATCCTGCAGTTTAGCTAATTGGTGTGTGTCCTCTGGCTTCATGGATAGATAAAGCTGGGTATCATCTGCGTAACAATGAAAATTTAAGCAATGCCGTCTAATAATACTGCCTAAGGGAAACATGTGTAAAGTGAATAAAATTGGTCCTAGCACAGAACCTTGTGGAACTCCATAATTAACCTTAGTCTGTGGAGAAGATTCCCCATTTACATGAACAAATTGTAATCTATTAGATAAATATGATTCAAACCACCGCAGCGCAGTGCCTTTAATAGCTATGGCATGCTCTAATCTCTGTAATAAAATTTTATGGTCAACAGTATCAAAAGCAGCACTGAGGTCTAACAGAACAAGCACAAAGATGAGTCCACTGTCTGAGGCCATAAGAAGATCATTTATAACCTTCACTAATGCTGTTTCTGTACTATGATGAATTCTAAAACCTGACTGAAACTCTTCAAATAGACCATTCCTCTGCAGATGATCAGTTAGCTGTTTTACAACTACCCTTTCAAGAATTTTTGAGAGAAAAGGAAGGTTTGAGATTGGCCTATAATTAACTAAGATAGCTGGGTCAAGTGATGGCTTTTTAAGTAATGGTTTAATTACTGCCACCTTAAAAGCCTGTGGTACATAGCCAACTAATAAAGATAGATTGATCATATTTAAGATCGAAGCATTAATTAATGGTAGGGCTTCCTTGAGCAGCCTGGTAGGAATGGGGTCTAATAGACATGTTGATGGTTTGGAGGAAGTAATTAATGAAAATAACTCAGACAGAACAATCGGAGAGAAAGAGTCTAACCAAATACCGGCATCACTGAAAGCAGCCAAAGATAACGATACGTCTTTGGGATGGTTATGAGTACTTTTTTCTCTAATAGTTAAAATTTTATTAGCAAAGAAAGTCATGAAGTCATTACTAGTTAAAGTTAAAGGAATACTCGGCTCAATAGAGCTCTGACTCTTTGTCAGCCTGGCTACAGTGCTGAAAAGAAACCTGGGGTTGTTCTTATTTTCTTCAATTAGTGATGAATAATAAGATGTCCTAGCTTTACGGAGGGCTTTTTTATAGACCAACAGACTCTTTTTCCAGGCTAAGTGAAGATCTTCTAAATTAGTGAGACGCCATTTCCTCTCCAACTTACGGGTTATCTGCTTTAAGCTGCGAGTTTGTGAGTTATACCACGGAGTCAGGCACTTCTGATTTAAAGCTCTCTTTTTCAGAGGAGCTACAGCATCCAAAGTTGTCTTCAATGAGGATGTAAAACTATTGACGAGATACTCTATCTCACTTACAGAGTTTAGGTAGGTACTCTGCACTGTGTTGGTATATGGCATTAGAGAACATACAGAAGGAATCATATCCTTAAACCAAAAGCCGTCTGAATAATCCCAATGGTTTTCACCTGGCTGTTGCCCAGTTTCTGGCAAAATTTGTTGCGGCGCTGCTCCAGTCGTTCCGTCTTTTTCCTTGGAATGAAAAAACGCTGAGAGACTCCACCCATCCTCACAGAAAGGCTGCTTACAAGCAAATGACGCAATCGACAGGCGTGAAAAAAATTCACGCATGCGCACGAAGGTTCAAGGTTGGCTCATGCAAGCACATGTGATTCAAATCATCAGGTTTTTGAAAAAAATAAAAAGGTCCGATACTTTTCTAACAGACCTCATATTGCTTCTACAGGTGATTTCACTGATCAGCTCGAGACCACTGGAGATGGAGCTGGATGCAGTGGATGACCAAGATATCCTATGTGCCTCATCTTGCTCTCTGTGTGCCACAGTGTGCTGCTGGAACTCCTAGTTTCCCCGCTGAACTCAATCAGTTTATCTTGCAGAGACCATTAGACTTCATGTGCGTAGGTAGGCAAGCACATACTCACTGAGGATTTTAGACCCATCTGCTATCCTCCCCCTGGTTTGGCCCGCCATTCAAAGTTGTTTACTAGGGTGTGTCATATGTTACATGCAAACAGCTACTTGGAGCCACAGGTGACAGTTGGGTGTTTTATGGAGATCAAAGCAGATAAACCACCCCAAAAGGTGTACCACGCTCCCCAGAGTAGGTTCCCTGAAGTGACCAAGGTATTGAGTTAATGTCAACCCTTTTGCCTGAGTTCAGAGTTGACCGATTTTTACCTGTATCAATCCAGTTTTCTGATCCCCGTTGAACCACATAAGTTTATTTTGCAGAGTCCATCAGACTTCACATGCATAGGTAGGTCAGCTAGGAGAGCCTGATTACACCAAGGATGTTAGACCCATCTGCTCCTCTCCCCTCTGGTTTGGTCTGCCGGTCAAAGTGGTTTACTTGGGTGTGGCAGTTTTTGCCTGCAAACACCGGTTCTACAGGTGCCAGATGGAGATGAAGTTCTGATCAAATCAGGAAGGTTTCAAATGTCACTCAGTACCCAAATGCTGTCCCTCGACTCTACAGAGGGACAAGCATTTCGGTAGTTCCCAATTCAGTGGGAGCTACTGGTGTTGTGACCCTGTTATGTGGTCATTGTAAGTTGACCCTAGTTGAAATTGACGAAGCTGCCACGAATACATTATCCAAATTTAGTAACTGCAGTCCATGACCTAATACACACAGTGTGTATTAGGTCATAATAAAGTAATGCATATTCAGGCTGAGTCATCAGTGTGCGTGAGTCTAACTACTGTAAATTTGCTCATTAGCAGCTGTAGCACATGTACTTGTGCCACTGTGGGTAGGAGGTGGTTTAATTCATTAACAATATGATCACAGATGCTGTGCTTGCATTTCTTGTTAATGACTGCTAATCAAAAACACATCAGTCACACATACACTCCAGTGTCATCACACAAATGTGCACAAAAGCACACGTGATCACAAAATTTTACTTCATGGATAATGCTGTGGTCTTTGCAGACTCAATGGATACTTTGATTGTAGCACTTGAGGAGCTAAGTGAGAAGTCCTGTGTCTGGATTTGCCACAATTCATTTCAATGATGTCCTTGACTCTGCTATCAGAAATGTATATGTATGCGGTAAGAGTGTCCCAGCCGCGGCGTTCATGTCTCTGGGACCTTGGCCAATGAAATTGAGAGATGCCTGAAAAGAGGTTATGGAGCCATGAGGTTGCTGGATAGACCTGTTTGGCCATGATGATACCTCTGCAGTAGAATATTTCATGTACTGGTGCTCCGGTCTTAGTGTATGGTTTTGAGACTTGGGCTTTTCCCAGTCACCTAAAGTGATGACTTCTTTGGTACTTGGCCTTTTCAAAGGATGCTTGCGTACCACTGAAATGACTTTGTGTTCAATATATGGTTACCTTGGCAGATTCAGATGAGGCATACTGTACTTCTTGCATTGTGAGAGAATATCCTCTATGACAATGTAGTGATGTGGGACACAAATTGACTGCATTACCCATCAGGCTGCCACAAGTGACATGATGAGTAGGGATGGGACTCGAGAAGTAGTTCCATTTGAAAACCTGCTCTAAATTTTTTCTATCCATCTTAATCATATGCCTCAGATGTGATCAATTCCTGTTATCAATGCTGGTATATATTTCTGACAGTTCTGCATTGCAAAATGTCTTGTGTCATGATATCAAACCTATTGTATAGTGCAGCAGATAAGTGAAACAATCATGCAAATGGTGATAAAAGCATCAATTTTGTCAGAAATACGAGGTCTGTTAGAAAAGTACCGGACCTTTTTATTTTTTGCAAAAACCTGATGGATTTGAATCACGTGTACTTGCATCAGCCAACCTTGAACCTTTGTGCGCATGCGTGAACTTTTTCACGCCTGTCAATTGCGTCAGTTGCTGGTAAGCAGCCTTTGTGTGAGGACGGGTGTAGTGCGCTTGGCGGAGTTCAAGGAAAAAGACGGAATGACTGGAGCAGCGCTGCATCAGATTTTGCCAGAAACTGGTCAACAGCCAGGTGGAAACCATTCGGAAGATTCAGACGGCTTTCGGTGACTTTTCAGTCGTGTGACTATCCGAGAAATTGTGGAAGAGGTGGGCATGCCACAGCATGTACTGTGAGAATTCAACACGGAGGTGCTTTTGCTCCGCCGTCAGCAGCTTCAGCACGAATTTCACAGCCACTCTTTTCATGGCCAAATCTTCTGTCACAGTGGAATGTGCCGAAAAAGTGCCGATGTCCACCTCTTCCACAATTTTCGGATAGTAACTCAGGTTTTTGCAAAAAATAAAAAGGTCAGATACTTTTCTAACAGACCTCATACTCCTTAGACATTCCTCTTTTGAAAAAAAAACAATTGGCCGCTTGACTTTTCAATTGGTGGTCAGGTCGGGGTCAGTTGAAGAATTACACAGAGGTCAAAATTTAAAGATGCTCCAATCATATTGAAAAATATTCCACATTATTTGCCTGATCATAAAGATTCCAAAAAGGTATAGTTTGAACTATCTGTGACTGAATTCTATGGAGTTACGGGATAAAAACAGCAAGAATGGTAACAAAGGTCAGTTCAATTTGGTACAGGGGTCAAAAGTTAAAGTTGCTCCAATTTTGGTAAAAAGTGATGCAAATTATTGGTTGAGCTAATAGGATTAATAAATGGAATAGTTTTGACAGTGTTGAATGCTTGGTCTCCAAAGTAAAGGTCAAACAAGGTCTACGTCTATTGCATTCTATGACATGTGACATATGTTACCCCATAACGTGATAAGTAAGGATGATACATGGTCCAAACTATTCCTTTTTAAAACCGTATTAACTCAACTAGTAATTTGCATCACTTTTTACCAAAATTGGAGCAACTTTAACTTTTGACCCCTGTACAGACCGACACTGACCTTTGTCACCATTCTTGCTGTTTTATCCCATAACTCCATAGAATTCAGTTACAGACCGTCAAAACTATACCTTTTTGGAATCATTATGATCAGGCAAGTAATATGGCATAGGTTTCAATATGATTGGAGCATTTTTTAATTTTGACTCCTGCGTAATTCTTCATTTGACCTCTACCTGAACGCCAACTGAAAATTCAAGTGGCCAATCATTTTTTTTTTTTCAAAAGAGGATTGTCTGAGGAGTATTTCTGCTGAATTTGATGCTTTCATCACCATTTGCAGGATTCCACTCTAAATATTCTCTTATCTGCTGCACTATATCTAGCAGCAAAGAAAACAGCTGCACTGGCACTGAAAACCTGTGAAGGCCTACGAATTTCTGCAGGCAGACCTGTGTATTTCTGCACAGACAATTGATCAGGAATCGATAAATAATCAGACCTACAAAAATAATCCATAATGGAATTAATATGGATAAAATCTAATCAGTTCCCGTCCCGAGTGAGAATAACGGTGATTGATAAACTCATCTGGCCACTGCATGCACTGTAAAGAATGCTCAAGTTTTAAAGTGCTTTGACTGATTTTATGCTTGTAGTTGGTAAAGCTGAGATATTTTTATGTAGGAAAATATGCAGCAAATAAAGGCACACCACAAAGTGTTTTCATGTGCTTTATATACCTTTTTTTTTGTGTCACATCCTGATCAGTGTGTAAAATTATCCTTTCTCCACATGATTATGTGCAAGTCATCACAGAACCATAAAATTTGGGATATAAATTCATGTCACAGCCTTTTGACGTGTTTAGAGGACGCAGACGCCAGATTTTTATGGGTCAAATAAGAGAGGATTCAAATCCTGAATACCTGCCCCCCTCCTGCCCCCTCCTCCTCTACAGTGCCAATTTAATACATTAACACGTCACGTACAACATTCATAGTTCTTGAAGGACATTTTGTTTTCACAATGAAGTTCTAGCTGAGACAGAAGTAGAGAAAAGGTCACGCCCCCCTCCCGCCCCCCTTTTTTATTTCCCCATAGGAGGCCAAAAGCTGCCAGACTGTCTTGCTGTTACATGCACGCACACCCACACAGACACACACACACCTCCCCAGGGTTCAGTGGACATCACTCTGTCCCACTGTGGTATCGGTCTGCTCACCGAGGTGAGGGGTCGTCTGTCGATATTTCATCACTCTGTCTGCTGGGCTGAGAAGGTGACGTTCTGGTTATCTGGCAACACACCGACAGATTTGGTCTTAAAGGAGCAATAAATTGTTGAGTAACAATAAAGGCAATTTGCTAGTGCTGGCAACCAATTTCCAAAACATCCAGCTGGTAGTGTGTTCTACATCCAGAATGCCTTTGGTGATCATTGCAGTCCATTATTAAATTCAGTTTATTAGTGGCGGAATCCTTTTTCTTTTTTTTTAGGGGGGGGGGGGGGGTAGTTAATCCATCATAGCAAACAGTATATTTTGGTCTTTTGTTTAATCTCATGAAATTTTAGAGTTTTAGTGCAGTAGTATTTGCTCTGACCTGTGATTGCTGTGTTGTATGAGGTACAGTTTTTGTGATGCTAGTCATCTGGATTGGTGTCATATAATATTCTGTTAGCCTTTTAACTTAGCTTGCTTGCATCTAAAATGGGGGTTTGTTTGGGTATCATTCCTCCGGTTACGCCCGTGCCCCACCTCTTTAGCGTATATGGGTTGGTGGTGACATAGGCAGAATAAGCATCGCCAATATGGTAGCAGCTGCTGAACCCGCTTACATTATGTGCAAATCAGAGTAAAATGAAATGTTGAGCTTTGACCCCAGTGATTGGTTACTGGGAAAGTCCAGATCCCACCGACCTACATAAGGTGTGCCACGTTTGTTGGAAATCTCAGTGAAAATCAAAATTTGGAACTTTGACCCCAGTGTCCTCCACATTGGTTAATATGAACTCTTTGAGGGTAATTCCAGGGTCGACCTTCATGCACATACCAGATGACACCGGGATGTGATCCACCGAGTGACCTGCTCTGTTTGTGAGGTGTTGTAATAAGAAAAAATTATTGGCTAATCTAAGGTGTGTGTTTTAAAAAAACGTTTCCAGTAATGTAACATATAAATTGTGTAACTGCTTAAACACGCCAAATGCATAATCTGGTCCTTTATAGTCCATCAGCCAGTCATCAACTTTGGTGTAATTAGTACCACTTAAGGGGACTAAACAACACTTACAATCCAGTCTCAGTGTACCATGTCCTACCCAAAAATGTATGATAGCCATCCCAGGTTGGTAGTTATAGCCAGGTAGATTTAAAAATGCTCCAATCATGTTGAGAACTATACCATATCATTTGCCTGATCATAAAGATTCCAAAAAGGTATAGTTTGGACTATCTATGACTGAATGTTCTGGAGTTATGGTGTAAAAACAACACAAAATGTGACCATGTCAGTTTCAGTTTCTACAGGCATCAAAACTTAAAGTTGCTCCAATTTCAGTAAAAAAAAAAAGATGCAAATTATTGGCTGAATAAATGTCACAGTTTTGACTGTGTTGAATGTTTGGTCTCCAAAGTAAATGTCCAATAAGGTCGACGCCCATTGGATTCTATGACATGTGACATATGTTACCTCTTAACATGATAACTAAGCATGACAGATGATGCAAACTATTCCTTTTTAAAACCCTATTAACTCAACCAGTAATTTGCATCACTTTTTACCAAAATTGGAGCAACTTGAACTTTTGACCCCTGTACAAACTGAAACCTACCTTTGTCACCATTTTTGCTGTTTTTACTCTATAACTCCATAGAATTCAGTCATAATTAGTCCAAACTATACCTTTTTGGAATTGTTATGATCAGACAAATAATGTGGTATATTTCTCAATATGACTGGAGCATTTTTAAATTTTGTCCTCTGTGTAATTCTTAATTGACCCCTACCTGGCCATAACTACCACCCTGGGATGGTTATCATACATTTTTGTGTAGGCCATTACACTGAGGCTGTCATTTTGTCCCCTTAAGTATTACCAAAAACTTGCTTGACCCATAGACTATTAACCATAGGTTATGATTTCTACCTGTTATAAAATGTAACGGGTGACACCACCTCCCTTCACTGCCTGATGCTGCCTTTAATAAATGAAACAAATAGAGTGATTATGCTAAAACTCCATAAACTCCATGCACACTCCATGTGCAGCACGATTAGAGTTCTAATTCTTATTCCTGACATATTTCATGTATTCAAACCAGCGCACAGTAAAAGCTGTGCACAGTGTGGCACTGACTTCCTCCCAGGCAATGAAAACAACGCACGTCCTAACAAAGCAAATTTAGCCTTTATTTGCCAAAGTGGTCCCAATCATGCTCTCATTAAGGATGACTGATTGCTTCTTATTCGTTGTCTCCGGGATAATAACTCTCAAATGATCAACTACCAAAATTGCACTTAAATTCAGTACTTAATTGACACAATCATTCACCTGGAACAATACAAAATCATCAGTGTTTATCTTCGTTCCTCGTATCTAGCCTAAGTCAAGTGTGGTTTTCCAGCCTTTACATCATTTATTATCTTTTTGTTCAGGTGCCTCTTAGGACTGCGGTTGCTGATTATGGCTTCTCTGTTACCATAGTGATGCTGAAACGAACTGAGTAAAAGAGAGGAAGCAAGTATTGCCCTTCAGATCCAATGTGCCGTGTTCCTGTAAGTGTTTGCTTCATCCATTCACTGAAGTACCTGGTGAAATTCTTCATGATTGCCACAGACAGCTAAAATGAGACTTTTGTGTATTTGTGCATATAGTTCCTACAAAAAAGTACTGGCACAAAAACGTGATCTTGGGTTTAACATCAAAAAGTTAACATGAAAAAACAGTTCAGAATATCAGGTTATACCATAGTACTTCAAATATAAGATGGCCTTGACTATAAGGCTATTCCCCTTTTGTCAAGACATATTTTTGCTTGACGCAAGGACGTTTCACTTCTGAAGCGAAACATCCTCGCATCAAGCAACCCAGTCCAGTCAAAGATTCAAGCTTCTCTACTACGTTTCCAATAATAAAAAAATACCAAAAGGGTTGGGTTGACATATTCTTTTTTCATAGGTGTTTTGCAATCCAAAAATGATACCAGCCAATCAGAGTGGCACCTGTCCATGCTTTTAAACTTTGTGTCAGACACATAGTGCTGTGGTATCACTAAAGCAGATACAAGTCAAAAGATTTGTGGCTTGTGATTTGTTTTGTGTGTGTGGCAAGTCCAGCCTATCAAAGTGAACAGCAGACATTCAACACCAATGTTCCCTGAGGTGATGCCTGCAGCAACCTGATATGTTTGGCAGGAGTGTTTGCTATTTTATGCATCTATCAAAAGAAATAATACTAAACACCTTGCTGCAGGCATCACCTCAGGGAGCTTTGGTGGCGAGTGGCTGCTGTTCAGTTTGATAGGTTGGACTTAATCCAATCACAAGCACAAAGCAGAAGGAGAGTGAGGGGGCACTATGCTCATAAAATATTATTTTTTTCCCCTCATTCTTCCTACTTCATTGTTTCATTGCCTATAGTGGCCATAATATACTGTCCTGTTAATATTACACCAATACAACTGACTGGTAATGAAAATGTGCAGGAAGAGTATATGTGCACTGTGAAGTATGTTATGTATAATAAAGCAGGTCTGACTGTGATTAACCTGTGGAGACAGACAGTTATTTGTGTAGTATCCTTGGCCTTTGAGATGGAGAGATGCCTGGTATGAGGTTGTGGAGTCATGAGGTTGCTCATTTTGTGACGAGCACGAAAAAAAAAGTGTGAAACTGGGCTGATATTTCTGCCTGATTTTTTATTTATGTTGGATCTTTCCGCTCCTGTCAGAGATGAGTAAGTTAGTAGTCAAGTCACCTGTTACACTGCTACAGACAGTTGGCTGCTTGGCAGTGCGATGTCCACTTACATGTAGGTGATGTCACACTACAGCTTTGTAATGCAGAAAGCAAAGTGGGCGAGGGAAGGTTTGGATAGAAGACGGGTGACGAATGTAGACTGGGGACGAGGGGGTGGGTGTGACATATGGTGGCGGCGTGACTTCCCCAGCTGGACATATTTGACCATCAGCTCTGAACCCAGTGTGTGTTTGGTTTGTGCATGTGGGCAAGCGTGAATAACGTCCCCATCTGCAATCCACACGCGTACTGTCGGGCCATATAAAGGTCACTTTGTGCTGCCTGTTGTGAGTGCGCCTGTTTTAACAGAGCAGGTAGCAAAGCTAAAGTGCTCACTGGTTCGTTATTACAGCCTCCATAAAACACCTCATACAGGGAGACCTTCAGCTGCAATCTTCATCTGAGCATAAAAGCCAAATGATGACAGCACAGAGCGATTCTTCCTGTTTGTCAGCGCAGTGGAGCGAGAGAGGCGAGAAATAGAAAGAGCTGGTTGAAGCTTTGAAAAGGGAGGTCAGCAGATAGGACAGGAGGAACAAAGAAGGTGAGGTAAGGAGAGGGAGGGAGGATCGTGATGGAGAGAGAGAGAGAGATTGGATGTCACACATTTCTCCTCTCTCACCTCAACTTTTTTTTTGAATGATCCTGTCTTTGTTTGTATTCCAATGTAGCGTTTATTGATGATGCTGATGTCATCAGACGTGTGACACATACACACCAGTCTGTGGTCCAGATGGACGAGCATCATTCATCTTCTGGGTGCATTTTTGAAAGTCTGTTAGCTCACGTGTGGGTGGAGATACATGTGTGCGCCTTCATATCTACGAGTATTCACATAAGAATGGTCTTGTTTATATGGTATCTATGTCTAGGGGTGTAACAAAGCACCCATATAAACCATATCAAATCAAATCAATTTTATTTATATAGCGCCAAATCACAACAAACAGTTGCCCCAAGGCGCCTTATATTGTAAGGCAAGGCCATACAATAATTACGGAAAAACCCCAACGGTCAAAACGACCCCCTGTGAGCAAGCACTTGGCAACAGTGGGAAGGAAAATCTCCCTTTTAACAGGAAGAAACCTCCAGCAGAACCAGGCTCAGGGAGGGGCAGTCTTCTGCTGGGACTGGTTGGGGCTGAGGGAGAGAACCAGGAAAAAGACATGCTGTGGAGGGGAGCAGAGATCAATCACTAATGATTAAATGCAGAATGGTGCATACAGAGCAAAAAGAGAAAGAAACACTCAGTGCATCATGGGAACCCCCCAGCAGTCTAAGTCTATAGCAGCATAACTAAGGGATGGTTCAGGGTCACCTGATCCAGCCCTAACTATAAGCTTTAGCAAAAAGGAAAGTTTTAAGCCTAATCTTAAAAGTAGAGAGGGTGTCTGTCTCCCTGATCTGAATTGGGAGCTGGTTCCACAGGAGAGGAGCCTGAAAGCTGAAGGCTTTGCCTCCCATTCTACTCTTACAAACCCTAGGAACTACAAGTAAGCCTGCAGTCTGAGAGTGAAGCGCTCTATTGGGGTGATATGGTACTATGAGGTCCCTAAGATAAGATGGGACCTGATTATTCAAAACCTTATAAGTAAGAAGAAGAATTTTAAATTCTATTCTAGAATTAACACAAAGCCAATGAAGAGAGGCCAATATGGGTGAGATATGCTCTCTCCTTCTAGTCCCCGTTAGCACTCTAGCTGCAGCATTTTGAATTAACTGAAGGCTTTTCAGGGAACTTTTAGGACAACCTGATAATAATGAATTACAGTAGTCCAGCCTAGAGGAAATAAATGCATGAATTAGTTTTTCAGCATCACTCTGAGACAAGACCTTTCTAATTTTAGAGATATTGCGCAAATGCAAAAAAGCAGTCCTACATATTTGTTTAATATGCGCATTGAATGACATGTCCTGATCAAAAATGACTCCAAGATTTCTCACAGTATTACTAGAGGTCAGGGTAATGCCATCCAGAGTAAGGATCTGGTTAGACACCATGTTTCTAAGATTTGTGGGGCCAAGTACAATAACTTCAGTTTTATCTGAGTTTAAAAGCAGGAAATTAGAGGTCATCCATGTCTGTAAGACAATCCTGCAGTTTAGCTAATTGGTGTGTGTCCTCTGGCTTCATGGGTAGATAAAGCTGGGTATCATCTGCGTAACAATGAAAATTTAAGCAATGCCGTCTAATAATACTGCCTAAGGGAAACATGTATAAAGTGAATAAAATTGGTCCTAGCACAGAAACTTGTGGAACTCCATAATTAACCTTAGTCTGTGGAGAAGATTCCCCATTTACATGAACAAATTGTAATTTATTAGATAAATATGATTCAAACCACCGCAGCGCAGTGCCTTTAATACCTATGGCATGCTCTAATCTCTGTAATAAAATTTTATGGTCAACAGTATCAAAAGCAGCACTGAGGTCTAACAGAACAAGCACAGAAATGAGTCCACTGTCTGAGGCCATAAGAAGATCATTTGTAACCTTCACTAATGCTGTTTCTGTACTATGATGAATTCTAAAACCTGACTGAAACTCTTCAAATAGACCATTCCTCTGCAGATGATCAGTTAGCTGTTTTACAACTACCCTTTCAAGAATTTTTGAGAGAAAAGGAAGGTTGGAGATTGGCCTATAATTAGCTAAGATAGCTGGGTCAAGCGATGGCTTTTTAAGTAATGGTTTAATTACTGCCACCTTAAAAGCGTGTGTTACATAGCCAACTAATAAAGATAGATTGATCATATTTAAGATCGAAGCATTAATTAATGGTAGGGCTTCCTTGAGCAGCCTGGTAGGAATGGGGTCTAATAGACATGTTGATGGTTTGGAGGAAGTAACTAATGAAAATAACTCAGACAGAACAATCGGAGAGAAAGAGTCTAACCAAATACCGGCATCACTGAAAGCAGCCAAAGATAACGATATGTCTTTGGGATGGTTACGAGTAATTTTTTTCTCTAATAGTAATAGTAATAGTTTATTAGCAAAGAAAGTCATGAAGTCATTACTAGTTAAAGTTAAAGGAATACTCGGCTCAATAGAGCTCTGACTCTTTGTCAGCCTGGCTACAGTGCTGAAAAGAAACCTGGGGTTGTTCTTATTTTCTTCAATTAGTGATGAGTAGTAAGATGTCCTAGCTTTACGGAGGGCTTTTTTTAATAGAGCAACAGACTCTTTTTCCAGGCTAAGTGAAGATCTTCTAAATTAGTGAGACGCCATTTCCTCTCCAACTTACGGGTTATCTGCTTTAAGCTGCGAGTTTGTGAGTTATACCACGGAGTCAGGCAATTCTGATTTAAAGCTCTCTTTTTCAGAGGAGCTACAGCATCCAAAGTTGTCTTCAATGAGGATGTAAAACTATTGACGAGATACTCTATCTCACTTACAGAGTTAAGGTAGCTACTCTGCACTGTTTTGGTATATGGCATTAGAGAACATAAAGAAGGAATCATATCCTTAAACCTAGTTACAGCGCTTTCTGAAAGACTTCTAGTGTAATGAAACTTATTCCCCACTGCTGGGTAGTCCATCAGAGTAAATGTAAATGTTATTAAGAAATGATCAGACAGAAGGGAGTTTTCGGGGAATACTGTTAAGTCTTCAATTTCCATACCATAAGTCAGAACAAGATCTAAGGTATGATTAAAGTGGTGGGTGGACTCATTTACATTTTGAGCAAAGCCAATTGAGCGTAATAATAGTTTAAATGCAGTGTTGAGGCTGTCATTCTCAGCATCTGTGTGGATGTTAAAATCGCCCACTATAATTATCTCATCTGAGCTAAGCACTAAGTCAGACAAAAGGTCTGAAAATTCACAGAGAAACTCACAATAATGACCAGGTGGACGATAGATAATAACAAATAAAACTGTTTTTTGGGACTTCCAATTTGGATGGACAAGACTAAGAGACAAGCTTTCAAATGAATTAAAGCTCTGTCTAGGTTTTTGATTAATTAATAAGCTGGAATGGAAGATTGCTGCTAATCCTCTGCCACGGCCCGTGCTACGAGCATTCTGACAGTTAGTGTGACTCGGGGGTGTTGACTCATTTAAACTAACATATTCATCCTGCTGTAACCAGGTTTCTGTAAGGCAGAATAAATCAATATGTTGATCAATTATTATATCATTTACTAACAGGAACTTAGAAGAGAGCGACCTAATGTTTAATAGACCACATTTAACTGTTTTAGTCTGTGGTGCAGTTGAAGGTGCTATATTATTTTTTCTTTTTGAATTTTTATGCTTAAATAGATTTTTGCTGGTTATTGGTGGTCTGGGAGCAGGCACTGTCTCTACAGGGATGGGGTAATGAGGGGATGGCAGGGGGAGAGAAGCTGCAGAGAGGTGTGTAAGACTACAACTCTGCTTCCTGGTCCCAACCCTGGATAGTCACGGCTTAGAGGATTTAAGAAAATTGGCCAGATTTCTAGAAATGAGAGCTGCTCCATCCAAAGTGGGATGGATGCCGTCTCTCCTAACAAGACCAGGTTTTCCCCAGAAGCTTTGCCAATTATCTATGAAGCCCACCTCATTTTTTGGACACCACTCAGACAGCCAGCAATTCAAGGAGAACATGCGGCTAAACATGTCACTCCCGGTCTGATTGGGGAGGGGCCCAGAGAAAACTACAGAGTCCGACATTGTTTTTGCAAAGTTACACACCGATACAATGTTAATTTTAGTGACCTACAATTGGCGTAACCAGGTGTCATTACTGCCAACGTGAATTACAATCTTACCAAATTTATGCTTAGCCTTAGCCAGCAGTTTCAAATTTCCTTCAATGTCGCCTGCTCTGGCCCCTGGAAGACAATTGACTATGGTTGCTGGTGTCGCTAACTTCACATTTCTCAAAACAGAGTCGCCAATAACCAGAGTTTGATCCTCGGTGGGTGTGTCGCCGAGTGGGGAAAACGGTTAGAAATGTGAACGGGTTGGCGGTGTACACGGAGCTTCTGTTTAGAACTACGCTTCTTCCTCACAGTCACCCAGTCGGCCTGCTTTCCCGGCTGCTCGGGATCTGCTGGAAGGGAACTAACGGCGGCTAAGCTATCTTGGTCTGCACCGACTACAGGGGCCTGGCTAGCTGTAGAATTTTCCACGGTGCGGAGCCGAGTCTCCAATTCGCCCAGCCTGGCCTCCAAAGCTAAGAATAAGCTACACTTATTACAAGTACCATTACTGCTAAAGGAGGCCGAGGAATAACTAAACATTTCACACCCAGAGCAGAAAAGTGCAGGAGAGACAGGAGAAGCCGCCATGCTAAACCGGCTAAGAGCTAGTAGCTGCGCTAAGCTAGCGGATTCCTAAAAACACACAAAGTGAATAATGTGTAAATAATTTAGAGGTGATTCAGCAGAGGAAGTGCTGTAGTTAAGGCACGTGAAGATTACACTGTGAAACAAATCGTTATCTAGTTAACTAGATCAATCTAACTGCGCAGATTAAACAGCTAACAGATACAGCAAAACACAGCTGTGCTCTGGAACAGGAAGTGATACAATGCCGCAGTGAGAGCCAACCACCAGTAAAGGCAAGCAAGAGGCCACTCTTGCCTCAGTGATATATCGGTGATTCTTAGACTACGGGCACTTATTATGTCCTTTGATCATATTGTATGAAAACAGAAAAAAAGGGGAAATTTCACACTTTTATAGTTATCTTTACAATGAAAGTGTTTTAAGAAATTTGTTCTAGTAGTCTATGATGACTTTTTCACCTTTTTTCAGCATCATTATATGCAAATATTGCCGTTTTGTGCTTGTCCCACACCCAGACTTTTGATCTTCAATGATAAAAATGAATGGTAAAAAAACGTTTTTTCTAATGTTTTAAAATATCTCTGAATAAAATATCAGTAAAATAATCAAAACATAATTGGGGTATTCAATGTCATACAACTGTTGTGATTTTTTTAAACAAAATGTAGTTGTCCCACACTATTGCCGTAATTTCCACCACAACACTGTAATGTCCCTTTAAACAGTTTGTATGAAAGATTGTTTGGGTAGTTTCTATGGAGATAAACAGTGACATCAGAGCACATGTATATAGCGCCAAATCACAACAACCAGTTGCCCCAAGGCGCTTTATATTGTAAGGCAATGGTGTGGTGGAAATTACATTTACAAGGCCAATAGTGCCCGTAGTTAAAGAATCACCCATATGATATGAATTGGAAATTGTTTTTTTTTTTTAATAAAATTACTGTATTTTAAGTCATTTTTTTGGTAATTTTTTGTTGTTTTTATTATTTTGGGAGGCCTTGCAACTTATACTATGGTGCAGCTTATATCATATATTTAAAAATCATGAATTTATTTTATCTACTAGTACTACTACTACTACTAATAATAATAATAATAATAATAATAGTAAACATTTATTATGATTATTATGATATTATTGTTATTATTATTAATATTAATGTTATTATTAATAATAAATGTTTATGTAAGGCTTTCCCAGGAATCAATACACTAAACAAAAGAAACTCCAACAACAAATGTACACAACAACAATGCACAAATTTCGCAAACAGCTGATTTTTAAAAAGCATATAGACTCACATTTTTATTGTATTGTTTTCAATGCTGTTTGTCAGCAATCTGTATTCATCTGTGGCAAATAACATCCCATATGTTGTCCATGTTTATTTGTCCATCTTGCCTATCTTTGGAATTTACAAGTCCTTATGGCACACACCACAAGGCGAGGGCTTCCTGTATTATTCCACTGTTCATTTATCCTAATGTCAAACAGACATTTTCTGTAGAGGTGGGCAATACCGGGAATTTTGGTATTGATCCGATACCAAGTAAATACAGGCCCAGTATCGCCAATATCGATACCAATACTTTTTCATATTTAAGCTTCATAGATCCAAAGGATCTAAAAGACTTAAGATAGAATTTCGCCAAACATTGTACGTGACAACAAAATACTTTATTATCACAATCAACATTTTTTGTTTTAAAAAATATCACTCAACACAGCTTAAAACAAAATCTCCTGAGGTAGAGGGCTGACAAACCACAATACAACAAAATTAACACACCACAACAAAATTGGCTGGCGCCACGTGACAGCGCAACAACAAAAGAACAGAGGGGGGAGGGTGCGCTGCTCTGTGTTGTGTGACACAGCGCAGCGCTGCTCTTACAGACAGAGAGTAGACTTTGATGAACATGCATGTACAGCAGTCGGTGCGTGCAGGAGAGAAAAAAAGCTTGAGTATTGATCTTTTTACATGAGGATCGTTCAATATCAGCATTGGTATCGATATTATCGATATTAGGATCGATCCACCCGCCTCTAATTTTCTGTTGTCCAAACTGCAGCGCAGAACATTCAATATGTTGCCCATTGCATGTTTATTTGCCAATGTTGATAATTTTTTTTTTATTTAAAAGTCCTTATGTGAAGGAGCAGCACACACTGTGGGGTGTACATGTGCTACAGTCAGTTCCTTTGTGTTGTTACACTCGCCCTCAGGGAAACACTGTGTTAGAAAGTGAATTCCACATACACAAAAAAAAGATGCCGCTTAGGCACCGGAAAATATGGCATATTGATTCACTTCCCTTTTGGGAATAAAGGATAATTTCATGACCGTATGTGTGGAGCAGTTCCTGTGATTAGATCATTTATCTGTACATTTGTCAGTTTGGTGTTAAATAGATCTTTATCACACAAATTACAAATGTGTTTGCGCAGATTTATCCTTCATGATCTGGAATTTGTGTCCTCAATTTAGATAATTTATGCTCTCAAATCAATTTGTGATGTTTGATTAATAATTCAGGCAAAGAAGCTGCTCACGGACCTGAGTTTACAGCTAAAGGGGCGACATAGAAATGACTGTTATACTGAAAAGATACCACCACAACGCATTTTGGGTTCATACTATTACCCTGCTGTAAAATTTGAATTAAAGTGATGTTAGTCACAATTCAACTGACCACTAATGGCGTGTTTTGGCTTCTGCTTATAACATGAGGTTTGAGTCAAATTGGAAACTCTTCATTTTCTTTAGAGAGGACACTGGAGGCAGATTAAATTTGTGCATCCTGCACTGATTCATTTGTGTTTTTTATATTGCAGCACCAGTAGGGACGCATCAAGTGGACATCATGTAATGACGCCTGTTGAAATGGAGCCTCTTGATTTTCATTTCAGCAGCCGAGTTAAGAAGTTACGTGTCCCAGACGTGTGTCTTACATAGCAGCTACGATGCCTCTAAGAGTGGAAGCAGCTCGTGGCACAAGAAATTATAGCATTTATTTAACCAGATAAAAACCCAATGAGACCGTCACCTCTTTTACAAGGTGACTTGGCCAAGAAAGGCAGCAGCACACGTCATAATAGACAAGTAAACCATTAAAATGTATACAATACAAGCAATTAACAAATAATCATTTCAGTCACTGTAACAATAAATACGTTAAAAAAAAGAGAGAGATTAAGATTTAAAGCACAGGCACTGTTCAAAAGATTTCCATTGTTGGTTTCTTAAACTAGAGCAGAACATCCAGGAACAAAGTGGTGTTTTTTTTTTCTTGGCTCTCAGTTGCTTCAGAAATGATCTACAGGCAGCCACTTCGACATCATAACAGCAACATTAAATAATTAACATCTTTTACTGTTGTTTTTTATATTTCTGTGTGTTATGGGGAGGAGGTCATTCTCACTCATCTTCAATTGATTACTAAAATTAAGGGTTACACGGGGCTGGAGCCTATCCCAGTGGTCATAGGACGTGAGGTAGAGTACACCCTGGTAAGGATGCCAGTTTGTCGCAGGGCCACATATAGACAAACAAATGCATTCACACCCGTATGCACACCTACAGACAATTTAAACTGTATAATCCACCTAACCTGCATGTCTTTGGAGGTGTGAGGAAGACGGAGCATCCGGAGGGAACCCACACAAACACAGGGAGAGCATGCAAACTCCACACAGAAAGGCCACAGGTGGGAACCAATCCCATGACCTTCTTGCTGTGAGGCTGCCCGGGGAAGAGGTCACGAAAAATTTAATTTTTAAAAACCATTTGAGCAACTGAAAAAAGTCACATGATGCTATCCAGCTGCATTTTTTTTCCTGGTCTTTTCCAAACACTTCTCTATCTCTGTGACTCACAGGAATTGGATTACAAAAATAATCTATTAAAGGAAAAGCTCTTGGTTCAGATGGTAAGACTGCATGTGTTTATATATTTATATTTTTAAGTTTATATCATTAAATGTGTTAACTAGCTGACAGTACAGTCATCTGCATGCATCAGTTTACCAAAACCCTGTGAAACAAACAAACAAACAAAACTAAGCCAATTAGTGCCCTATCAAATCACAGTGTTGCAGCAGATTATTCATTTAAATGTACACTTGCATATAAAAAATCTTATGGATGGTCTTGTTTTTATGGAATCAAAAGTCTCATCTAATGCAAAGTCAGTTGTGTATTACTGTAGACGGTGTTAAGGTGGTGTTTAAAAAAAAAAGAAACTGACCATGACATGTTTGTGTGGCAAAAAGATCACAGGGTGAGAAAATGAAACACAGACAGCGAGGATGCTGTCTTTGATTTAGCACTCCATCTCTTGTGTTTTTCCGCCTTTCCTCCCTGACTATCCTTTACTTCATCAGTTCAAAGCAAAACCTAAGACGCCGGCGTCACCCGCGTGTCTGGCATTCTTTGATC
Source organism: Thalassophryne amazonica (assembly GCF_902500255.1). NCBI lineage: Eukaryota > Metazoa > Chordata > Actinopteri > Batrachoidiformes > Batrachoididae > Thalassophryne > Thalassophryne amazonica. Next base: position 61,551,795 of record NC_047122.1, read on the forward strand.
TTTTCCACACACATGCTTAAACACAAGCCCAAATATCTCTTCACTCAAAGACCCACATGCACACACAAGCACCCAGGACACACACGTTTGGTGTGTTGTTATGCAAGTCTTTCTGTCTCTGGCCTTTTCTGCAAAATGTCTATCTTTTTTTCCCCCCTTTTCTTTTGTGCCTGCATGTGTGTACTAACAAATTATCTACCCCACACCTTCCTGTCACAAAGAAAAGGCTTCAATGGTCTTTGAATCCTCATGCCGGTGCCCAGCGTTGTGCATTAATGTGCTGAACACGTGTGCTCGACTCACGCTTTTGTCTCTTCCTCTGTTGCGTTTGCTTGTCTGGAGATTCGTTAAAACGGGAACTTGGCTTCATAATTAATTCATAATATCAGGAGGATGGATGGAGATGATTAGAGACAAATGCAACAAAGTAGATATCAGAGGCGTTCTTCTCAGATGATCTTCAGTATCACCAAAGGGGGGAATGGATCACTGTGGGGACAGTGTACTTTATCAAGAGATAAAATAAATCACTTTCTGAAAAGATGAGTAGCAGCACCCAAACGTCTTTTCAAAATAACGTGTGATTTTATTATTTTAGATCTTGAGTGATTCTGAGGGAGCATCAGCTATGACATTTTGGTTATGTGGTATGTTCAAGAGCATGTAGGTGCTTCAGTGTTGAGGGTGGACCACGTTTGTCCTGGTTGCAGAACAAGATGTTATTTTCAAGTGGTGGAGGTGGACCATCTGTCTGCCTGGGTGGTTGGCATTCAGGTTGGTTTTGTAGCATCATAGATGCGGTGATGAGTGTCACTATAGTGCATGCTCCCACAATTCATTTGACTCGAGTTTTGATATTCCTATGTGGTGGTCTGGGGATCTCTGTTGTCACCAGTTGTTCAGAGGTTCAATCCCCAGATGCATGTTATCCCCGTGTCTGTGTGGGTTTCCTCGGGTTTTCTCCCACAATGAAATCATGCTTATTTAGGGTCTCTTCCTTTCTCTGACCAAGGCAGCGTCTCTACATCTGGAGTTGGTCCCCGGGTGCCAGACTGTGGCTGCACACTGCCCCTAGTGGTTGGATTGTGTCTAACTGTAATTAGGATGTTAAATGCAGAGGACAAATTTTGTTGTATGCATGTATATATGGGTGATTCTTAGACTACGGGCACTTATTATGTCCTTTGATCATATTGTATGAAAAACAGAAAAATGGGGAAATTTCACACTTTTATAGTTATCTTTACAATGAAAGTGTTTTAAGAAATTTGTTCTAGTAGTCTATGATGACTTTTTCACCTTTTTTCAGCATCATTATATGCAAATATTGCCGTTTTGTGCTTGTCCCACACCCAGACTTTTGATCTTCAATGATAAAAATGAATGGTAAAAAAACGTTTTTTCTAATGTTTTAAAATATCTCTGAATAAAATATCAGTAAAATAATCAAAACATAATTGGGGTATTCAATGTCATACAACTGTTGTGATTTTTTTAAACAAAATGTAGTTGTCCCACACTATTACCGTAATTTCCACCACAACACTGTAATGTCCCTTTAAACAGTTTGTATGAAAGATTGTTTGGGTAGTTTCTATGGAGATAAACAGTGACATCAGAGCACATGTATATAGCGCCAAATCACAAGAAACAGTTGTGTGGTGGAAATTACATTTACAAGGCCAATAGTGCCTGTAGTTAAAGAATCACCCATATGTACAACAACAATAACGGCTCTTTGCCTTCAACTCCTGACATGGCGTTGTTGTTTAAACTGTGTAAAAAAGTGTCCAAAGGCACGGATATCTAACCCATTTATTGGTCTAAAAAACACTTTATCTACAGACAAAGTCAGTGAAACAAAACGGAGCAAAGTGCGATTGTGTAATTTTGTCAGCCATGATAACATCCAGCCATCCATTTTACGGATGGCTGGATTTTTTGCCGAAACCTGCAGTTCTGTGAATGGCTGCCTGGCGCTGTCTCCAAAAGTGAATCAAACCTCGTAGGACCCCATATTAAAAGCTCCAACTTTATCTCCAAAATAAGAGTGCTTACAGCCTGGCACCTGCCACATTTCTCCATGTAATGTGAAGTTGCGTCAGGAAGGACATCCGGCGTAAAACCTGCGCCAATTCAACATGCAGATCCACCTTGGATTTGCTGTGGCGACCCGAGTGCAAACAAGGGAGCAGCCGAAGGGACTTACTTTACAGCCTGGTACAAAATTTTTTATAACTTGTTTCCTCATTCATGACAAGTGTACACTGGCAAATTTTCATGTAAGTCATCTGTTTAAGTCATCCGTTTAAGCTATTTTGAACAATAAAGGGGTATAGAACAAATAGGGGTGTGGTTACTCTGTGACCGCGGCCTTCGGACCCTGTTAGCATTGGCTCCTAGCTGCTGTAGACTTGATAGCATTTGTCTTTTCTGAGCATTTTATTACAAATATCTGAGATAATATGACTTACTGTGCAGTTTATTGTACTAAGAACCCTTTAAGAAGTCTGTGCTGCAGTATTTCTGCTGAGCAACATTTTACAATTGTTTAATTTGCATGTTATTACTGTTAGCTACAGAAATAGTGCCAATATACCTATTGTAATTTTTAATACTTTCACCTGAACTGCCTGCTATAAGAATCATTGTCTAGTCCTCAAAAAATATGCATTAATCAGTCGTCGATATTCAGGTGACCTAGCCTGTTAGCCTTAGCTAGCTTGGTAACTTTGAGATAGAAGGATGTGTTTGGGCTTCACGCCGGTCTCGCCCATGTGCCATCTCTTTACCCATTTATGGGTTGGCTGGTAGTTAGGCGGAGTCAGGCACTACCAAGATGGTGACATTTGGAGCTGCCTGATTGGAGACTCAAACTCGCTCTTTGGAAAACTGATGAATGATGTCACGGAGGGTTTGTCCAGCCTATATGGTCATGGCACATTGGTCTCCAGCTCCGTGCAAAGCATGCATCTTCTCCCCTTCCTTGTCCTGCCTTGTTTGTCCATCTCTCTCTCCTCCTGCTGCTGGTTATGATGTAGATGCAGCATTGCAGAGTACCGTGTTGGCAGAACTGCAGTCTCACACCTTCTCTCTCCTTTTTATAGTTCTCACCATTCGTCTTCCCGTGTCACCTGGACCTGTGCCAGAGTCCCCGGGGTGGACGGTCCTCTGCAGAACACATTTGCAGCTTGACTGTGTTCTTCACCTCTTCTTCACACCATCCTCCCTGTCCTTCGTCATTCTCTATCTCTGACATTGCAGATCTCTCGAAGGTTATACTTGACTTACAAATACACATCAGTCCTCCCGCAGGATTTTGTAGCCATTTCAAGCACAACGACTCATGCAGATGCAAACTGTGCAGTAATATTTGGATTATGATTAGTCATGTGTGGGTGTGCATGTGAATTGCCTGTTTATCTGATAATAGCAGAAAAATAAGAGCTTGTACCGCTGTTAGTCTGACGGCGAGATGCTTTCAACTCTAGTGCGTCTTACTGTTCGTGTTTTGGGGATGTGCAGATTACAAGCATTAATGCTCAGTGTCATTTTCCCAACAAGGTGAGCAGGTTAGATCCAATCAACTCTCAGCGTGGTTCATATTTGTAAGGGATGTGTATCTGAAACCAGAGGCAATACATATAGCAGCATGTGCACACCTTCCAAAAAAGGTGCCAGGCAAACATCAATACTCTGACAATAACAAAACAAGAATGGCACTGAGGGCAACACTGAACCATGCCTTTAATTGCACCTCCTGTCCATGACAAAATTAATTGAAAGCACATGAAACAAGAGCAATTTGAGATTTCTGGTGTCCGCCAATCCGGATCCGGATCACCTCCAAAATTCATTGGAGTTTTCCATGCTCTAATATCTATCTGTGGTGCAAATTTGGTGAAAATCCGTCAATTAGTTTTGAGGTAATCCTTCAAAGCCTATATAAAGGGAAATCTTGATCCAGAATCCAGATCCGGATCACCTCCAAAATTTAATGGAGTCTTCCTTGGCCTAATATCAGAATCAGAATCAGAATCAGAATCCCCTTTATTGTCATTGTAATTTGCATTGCAATGAAATTTGAGTGCAACTCCAAAAAGGTGCATTCTGTGGTGCGAATAATTTTTAGCCAAATAAAAGTAATAAAATTTAACAGTAAATTATTCAGAGAGAAGGTAAAGTGCACAAAAACGAAGGGTTGGAGGAGCGGCTGTGGGAGAAGGAGCAGGGAGGGTTCATGATCCGTCTTCTAAGATATGACATCAGATCAATACTCACAGGACCACAGTCAGGCGCCTTTGTTGCTTTGCTACCTCTCATCCTCGCCACTGATCTCAGCCTCCTCCCCCTCTTTTCTCTTGTCCGTAACCACAGTATTCTTCTCCTTACTGAAAGTGGGTTTGCCTGCTGCTGTTGTCTTTGTCTGTGTTGATGCACTTGTAGATGTAGAGAGCTGGAATTTTCTTGCTCATCAAGACTGGCACCATGAGTTGGTGTCATGTGATCCATCATCTGCCACACAATAGAACCACCATAGGTCCTGGATGGAAACACCCCAGCAAACATTTGGTCCATTCCCACCTCTTCAATGTGGCCATCTCTCTGCCACAACCAGTTGAAATGTGTGCACCCTTGGCCTTCTTCAGCCATTGAAGTGTAGCGTTAGTTTTGGCAGAAGATTCACAATTCAGCATCCGACTGTATCAGCTAACTGAATCCAGGTGCACACCCCAATCTTCAGCAGCTGTCACACATTAACATCACCATGAGCCAATACAGTGCAGGCTCCACCGCTAAAAGCTCATTGTCTTACTCACCTCTTCCTGTTTGCAGTTTGACACCCAGAGCTGCCTCCACCACCACCCTGGTCCCTGTGTGCAGCGCAGAATGGGCTCCATCCCCTGGCTACTTCATCAGCGGGATTTGAGAGACACTCTTCTCATTCCACTACCATGAGGCCAAACCGAACACTGAATTTTACAGAGGCATTAATCCATGAATAATTTTGTAATTTTGTAACAAACCTTAAAATCAGACCTTAAGAGTCGCATTTAAATTGATTACATTTTTAATTTAATTTCTTATTGATTAAATTGATATTAAGAGTTGCATTTAAATTAACAAATGGTGACGCAATGCCAACAAAAGGTTTTCATAAAATTATTAATAATGGATGGTATTCTAAACAACAAAGACAATTATGGTCATACAATGCTGAACATTATTTCTAAGTGTATATGCCAAACATGTGTGCAACAGTGAATGCAAAGAAACACCAACACCACATTGTTGCTCATAAAAAGCGATTTTTAAAGTTAAGGTGTTTTTCAGAGTTTAGAAGGCCTCTGAATTCCTGATGTAGTTAGAAGGATTTATAAGATATTTACCGAGCAAAATCTTGGTTCCAAACCAACAAAATTAATGCCTCGCAGATGTGAAGAAATCATGAAAAACTGTGGTTACACAACTAAATACTACTTTTCAATTTCAATTTATTTTCATTTATATAGCGCCAAATCACAACAGAGTTGCCTCAAAGCACGTCACACAGGTAAGGTCTAACCTTACCAACCCCCAGAGCAACAGTGGTAAGGAAAAACTCCCTCTGAGGAAGAAACCTCAAGCAGACCAGACTCAAAGGGGTGACCCTCTGCTTGGGCCATGCTACAAAACATAAATTACAGAACAATTCACAGAACAATTCACGGACGAATATACAAGAAATGCTATTGGCGCACAGGACAGGAGGATCGCCAACATGAACACAACTCCCATCTCTGGATGGAGCTGCACCTTAAACAGAGAGAAAAAACAGAATCAGGCATCAGAAAGACAAGAAATACTGTATAATTTGCCAGCATTAAACAACAAGAAAAACAGAGAAATACTAAGGTGATCGCCGGCCACTAGCCCTAAACTTCACTAAAAGACCCAGAATTTAGGTAAAGTTGAGGCCGCGGCCCACTCCAATTACTAATAAATGAATTAGAGTAAAAAGCATAAAACAAAACTGTACCAGTATGCTAACCATATGAAAGGAAAAATAAGTGCGTCTTAAGTCTGGACTTGAACGTCTCCACAGAATCTGACTGTTTTATTGACGCAGGGAGATCATTCCACAGAACAGGGGCACGATAAGAGAAAACTCTGTGACCCGCAGACTTCTTATTCACCTTAGGGACACAAAGTAGTCCTGCACCCTGAGAATGTAAAGCCCGGGCCGGTATGTAAGGTTTAATTAGGTCAGATAGGTAGGGAGGTACCAGTCCATGAATAATTTTATAGGTTAGTAGCAGAATCTTAAAATCTGATCTCACTGGGACAGGAAGCCAGTGAAGAGACGCCAAAATGGGTGTAATGTGGTCGAACTTTCTGCTTCGTGTCAAAAGTCTGGCTGCAGCTTTTTGAACCAAATGGAGACCCCTAATGCTAGACCAGAAAATAGAACATTGCAGTAGTCCAATCTAGAAGAGATAAATGCATGGATCAGGGTCTCAGCATCAGCCATAGACAGGATGGGACAAATCTTCGCTATATTTCGCAGGTGGAAGAAAGCAGTCCTAGAAAATATTTCTAATGTGGAGGCCAAAGGACAACGAAGGATCAAAAATTACCCCAAGGTTCCTCACTTTGTCAGTGTGATGTATGACACACAAGCCGAGGCTGAGCGTTAACTGGTCAAATTGATGCCGATGTCTCACTGGACCAAGAACCATCATTTCAGTCTTATCAGAGTTTAACCCCTTAACGCCCAACGTCGCATATATGCTACAATCTCTGACTCAAATATGCAACTTACCAAATTGACCTGTATGCCTGCTGTTGCAAATTTGCAACATACCATCGTTATTATTATAACATTATAACATAAAGTCATTACCAGAATACCCAATAGTACTATCTAGTTTTTGTGCAAAAGTGAAATTAATAATCTCAACATTATTTACCATCTACTTAAAGGCAAAAACACACACAAAACATTTTTTAATATACAGCTATATAAATTAGGGCGTTAAGGGGTTAAAAGTAGGAAGTTTCTAGACATCCAACTTCTCACTGCTGCAAGGCAATCTTCTAAGGATTTTATGTGAATGAGATTACCAGCAGTTATTAGCATGTATAACTGAGTATCATCTGCATAGCAGTGATACTCAGTTATACATACTATACTAGTTTAGTGATTCACAGGATTGCTAAAAAAGCAGTTTGAACATAATAGTGTTGAGTTTGTAGCGTCAACAGCAGATGCTACTATTATTGTGAACACCCCCTTTTCTACTTTTTTTTTTTACTAATAGCTCAATTTCATAGCCTTAAGAGTGTGCATATCATGAATGCTTGGTCTTGTTGGATTTGTGAGAATCTATTGAATCTACTGGTACCTTGTTTCCCATGTAACAATAAGAAATATACTACTGTATCTCCAATGCAGCTTCCAGAGGGGCGTGTTACATCACATCTACTCTGCAACTCACAGGTCATACTTAGCGCAAATTATATAGCACAGTTGTCCATTATTGCATGAGTCTGAGTGACCTGATAGAGTGATAGATAGACATATTTGAGAGAGGAGAGGAAAATGAGACAGAGCATCAGGAAACAACAGGCTGTGATGTTTCAGATTATTTCACAAGTTAGCAAACGTGCTGTTAAATTCCGTTAACAGCTTAGAATGGCACTGGCTTAGCCTGCACCAAAACGGCATTAGGGAATGTAAGCTTGTTTTTTTTTTTCATGAAAATCCCTCTAATGTTTTTACTTATCCCATAGCCACACATGCTCTCAGCTCTGTGAGGCCTTTGAAATCACTGGTGTAATGGAGTGGCAGAAATTGATTATGAAACCAAATAGCAACAGTTCATTTGATTAGTCGCAGCAAAGCCTCCATAGAAACACAATTAGTTCAAACACATGAGGGGCAACAAACCTACAAACCCAATCAAACATAATCATTTAGTAATCAGTATCAACAAATTGACAAACTGTATTGGATCAAGCGAATGTAATTTTAAGGCCATTAACAAAACTCAAACCACTGGTGCCTCTACGGTCAAACTGACCAGTCAGCTTTGTACTTTTTAATTTATAACATTTTCAATATTTGTCTAAGAGGATATGGCATGTGGCATTATCTGACTTTAATGAATAAGTAACTAATGAACTAAATAATTAGCATGTACATTACCAGTCTTTATCTGTTGTACACGCTTATATAATATACATGCTATACATATATACACTCACTGGCCACTTAATTAGGTACACCTGTTCAATTGCTTGTGAACACAAACAGCTAATCAGCCAGTCACATGGCAGCAACTCAGTGCATTTATAAATCTAGACATGGTGAAGACGACTTGCTGAAGTTCAAACCGAGCATCAACATGGGGAAGAAAGAGGATTAAAGTGACTTTGAATGTGGCATGGTTGTTGGTGCCAGACACGCTGGTCTGAGTGTTTCAGAAACTACTGATCTACTGGGATTGTCACGTACAACCATCTCTTGGGTTTACAGAGAATGGTCCAAAAAAGAGAAGATATCCAGTGAGCGGCAGTTGTGTGGATGAAAATGCCTTGTAGATGTCAGAGGTCAGAATGGACAGACTGGTTGAATGGGTGACTGCGTGATGCCATGTCAACATGGACCAACATGTCTGAGGAATGTTTCCAACACCATGTTGAAGCTATGCTTTGAAGAATTAAAGCAGTTCTGAAGGCAAAACTGGGTCCAACCCGGTACTAGCAAGGTGTACCTAATAAAGTGGCCAATGAGTGTACATATTATATATGAAGGGCTCAGATGCAAAACTCAGTAATGCAGCGATTTTGCATGCTGATAGTTACCTGAACAACCAAGTTCATGTCGGCCTCAACTACAAATTTGTTGTAGTTGGTTTTTTTGTTTTGTTTTGTTGTTGTTTGCGAAACAGGATTTTGCATCTGAACCCTTCATTATATATAAAGTGCTACTTATTTGTGACATCACTTGTGGGAGGGCTTTTAGTTTTAAAGGTCTTCTCTGCAGAGGATTTGATTGACATCTCAGTTGACCAGTCAGATTTTAGTGCTTCTCCAATAAGTGCACAGTTACAGTGTTTTATGAAAGAGTACAATGATGGAGCAGTGTGGTGGTGTTAGCAGTTGCCTCCCCCCTGGTCCTGGTCATGCCCCTGTGTTGTGCTGTGTATTTACTCTTTGTGTGCTTTGGGATCCTCTGTTTTAGGCAGTTTGGTTTTGCGTAGGGTTTTAAACCTTGTTCACATGTTGTGCCTCGGGAATGTTCCCCAGCACGAGGCCCCCACTGCCCACTTTCCCTGTATGGAATTGCATCAGGAAGGGTATTCAGTGAAAAAAAAAATTGCCAAACCAACATACCAGATATGCTGTGGTAATCCTGACCCCCCCCCCCCCCCCCCCGCCATCCCACCACCACCACCACCAAACAAAGACGCCAAAAGAAATCAGTTTCACGAAAGAGTAAAATAAGACAAGTTTGAGTCACACATGCAGCAAAACAAACATCACAAATTCAAACTGGGGATCATATTTCGCAACTTGTAATTATCTTATTATAGGTCACAATGTTGTAAAAGCAGATATTAAAGTGTACGATACCAATGGATGTTAGAAAAGTAAGCCAACAGCTCTCACTGAAGAAGAGCAGCTGTGATGAATGACAGGATGAGGTCAAAGGTCAATGAGACAATGTCATGGTGACCTCCAACATTGCAGTATGTCTGAGGAAATCCTGAGGAAGAGACCAGTGTCTGTCTCCGGGACCAGGCAGAAAACACATACACAAACACACACACAAAGAAAAAAAGAGCCACACTCTCAACTTAAAAAAATAAAATAAAAAAATTAAGCAAACTATTTGTATCTTTTTAACGTAATTCCAATTCACCCCATAAATCTTATGAGAGTTTACGCTGTATTTTTTTTTACAAAATATTAATCATGATGATAATGAAATAATAACTACTCAAAAACATCCATTTAAATTGAAATATTTTTTAATATAACAATAAATACAAAATATAACAATAACATACCTTGTTCTCTTGTACATTTTGCAGAGTAAAATATACTCTGCCAGGATAACTCCATCACGGGGTAAAATCAGCTCTATCATTCTGTGAATGACTCTTATTGGAGGTGAAAAACATGATTTGACAAGACTGTAGAGCTGATTTCACTCTGTCATAGAGTATATTTAACTCTATTTGGACTGGGACCAAATGTTATGGCGGAGTACATTTTACTCTGCAAAATTTAGTGTGTGGGATGAAATCCGGAAACAAGTTTGCTGTGGAATGAGTAAAAGAGGTGGATGTTTCCAATAAAAAAGTGAGTGGGCTTTGCTAAACTGCTAACTTTTCCTCTGTGACAAAAACAATAAATAATAATAAAAAACAAACAAACAACAACAACAAAACAAACTCCATCCTCATTCAACATGAGGTAACCGTGCACACTCCGTATGTCAGTACATCGCTTTTGTTTTCGTGTCACCTCATTACTGATTTGTAGGCACAAGTCACAAAAAATACAAATGTTACGCGACACACATGCACACACGCACACATGCACACACGCACACAAACACTGTCTCCTTTGACTGAATAATGCGTGAAATGTCTGTTTGTGTGTTTCATGAACAGATGCTCTCTTCTGTCACTCATCCAAACACACTCTCTCTCTCTCACACGCACACACACACACACACACACACACACACACACACACACACACACACACACACACACACACACACACACACACACACACACACAAACACACACTCACAGATTCCCTAATGATTTCTGATTTATTCCAGATTAAACTTTCCTAACATCACAGTGGTCTTGTACTCTACGTGTGTCACTGCTGTTAATTCAACATCTTGTTGCTTTTCATGCCTCTGTGGGACAAGAGTTTGTTCCCAAATAGGAGACAAGTCCTCAAAATGCAGCTGTGCAAACAGATTTGTGTCCCCACAGCATGATAAATGGAACCACGGCGACTCTTGGCTGTTTCAACAGGTCACATAAGGACACGTGTCCAAACATTATTATGGGTACCAGTGATGTGCGTGTCAACAGGCAACTCGCAGCCACCCGTGGGTTGACCCGCGGGTCGAGCGGATGTGGATAAGCTTAGCGAGGAAATATTGTTGTTATGAGCAAGGAGGGCCAAAAAAGTGACAAAGCAGAGTTCTCATCCCGTGTTCAGAGCATTTTTTTTTTTCCACTAAGCAGCAGCATCTTTTTTTCAGTTGCTGTAAATGAGAACAGATCGTATGCTGTTGCACTCGGCCGCTGAGGGAATAAAAGTGGCACCCAGTGCTTTTTTGGGTGGCCTTTCCTAGCATTTTAAATTTTACAGTAAACCTTTCAGAAACATATTGTGATGTCATTGCAGTGCCTTTTCAAGCAACAAATCACATGCAGCGAAACCTTTCACCCTCAAGAAACAGTTTGTTTTTGCTGTTTCAGTTGATATTTCTCACAAAATAAATCTATCACAATGAAGACAAGAAAAAAAAAAAAAAACTCATAATTGACAGAAGATTGAACACAACTATGTTCCCGCTGAGGGTGAGTACTTTTTAATGGCCATATATTACTGGCTTTTTCTTTTTTTCTTTTTCACTAAAAATGCTGAAACCCCTGGGATGAATTGTTTTTGATTTGGCCAGATGAGAGAGTAATAAAGGAAAAAGCCAAATATTTTGCCAACCAGCCTTTCCATGTGGTAAATCAAGATGAGACTTTGGAAAGACAGGCTTTCGGAAATAAGAAGCATGCTGCCAATGTGCACAGCCGTGTAATTTCCTCTCCTGACTCACAAAGGCTCTGCCTATCACCACCATTGATCTCATACATCTAGGGAGATCTCTCATCCTCTAAGCCCGTATCGCTGTCTCTGGTCTGTCTGGAAGGAGAAACCGAAGGAGGAGTCAGGATGGGAGGGTGAGAGGTGGAGGGAGGAGAAGAAGAAGGAGAAGGAGGAGGAAAAGGGAAGACAGACAGTGAAGATAACCTTTCTATGTGAACATATTCTTGTTTCGAACCTGAGCTTTGGTCCTTTCCCGTAAACCTTGATGACTTATCCTACAGCGACTTCATAACAAATGCTCCTTTGCTCTCCATGAACCACAATGCATTGCAGGTCCATTTATTCCCACTGAGCACAAGGTCATGAGAGCTACACAGCTAGTGTGCAATAAAACTGCTGCACGATTCGGAGTCCCCGTGGACCATTAGGTGTGCATCCAGCCAGTGTTCTCCCCCCACAACATACTGTAGTACGACGACATTAGGGACTAATTCAGTCATGCCCTCTCATTCTTCTTCTGGGTCGTAACAGATTAGTCGTATTAATGCCTGCGAAGAAGAAATGATTGAGGGGATAATTAGAGCAAAAGTGTTTTACACTTAACAAAAATATAAACGCAACACTTCTGGTTAGGCTCTCATTTTGTATGAGATGAACTCAAAGATCTAAAACTTTTTCCACATACACAATATCACCATTTCTCTCAAATATTGTTCACAAACCAGTCTAAATCTGTGATAGTGAGCACTTCTCCTTTGCTGAGATAATCCATCCCACCTCACAGGTGTGCCATATCAAGATGCTGATTAGACACCATGATTAGTGCACAGGTGTGCCTTAGACTGTCCACAATAAAAGGCCATTCTGAAAGGTGCAGTTTTGTTTTATTGGGGGGGGATACCAGTCAGTATCTGGTGTGACCACCATTTGCCTCATGCAGTGCAACACATCTCCTTCGCATAGAGTTGATCAGGTTGTCAATTGTGGCCTGTGGAATGTTGGTCCACTCCTCTTCAATGGCTGTGCGAAGTTGCTGGATATTGGCAGGAACTGGTACACGCTGTCGTATACGCCGGTCCAGAGCATCCCAAACATGCTCAATGGGTGACATGTCCGAAGAGTAAGCCGGCCATGCAAGAACTGGGACATTTTCAGCTTCCAAGAATTGTGTACAGATCCTTGCAACATGGGGCCGTGCATTATCCTGCTGCAACATGAGGTGATGTTCTTGGATGTATGGCACAACAATGGGCCTCAGGATCTCGTCACGGTATCTCTGTGCATTCAAAATGCCATCAATAAAATGCACCTGTGTTCTTCGTCCATAACAGACGCCTGCCCATACCATAACCCCACCGCCACCATGGGCCACTCGATCCACAACACTGACATCAGAAAACCGCTCACCCACACGACGCCACACACGCTGTCTGCCATCTGCCCTGAACAGTGTGAACTGGGATTCATCCATGAAGAGAACACCTCTCCAACGTGCCAAACGCCAGCGAATGTGAGCATTTGCCCACTCAAGTCAGTTACGACGATGAACTGGAGTCAGGTCGAGACCCCGATGAGGACGACGAGCATGCAGATGAGCTTCCCTGAGACGGTTTCTGACAGTTTGCGCAGAAATTCTTTGGTTATGCAAACCGATTGTTTCAGCAGCTGTACGAGTGGCTGGTCTCAGACGATCTTGGAGGTGAACATGCTGGATGTGGAGGTCCTGGGCTGGTTTGGTTACACATGGTCTGCGGTTGTGAGGCTGGTTGGATGTACTGCCAAATTCTCTGAAACGCCTTTGGAGACGGCTTATGGTAGAGAAATGAACATTCAATACACGAGCAACAGCTCTGGTTGACATTCCTGCTGTCAGCATGCCAATTGCACACTCCTTCAAATCTTGCGACATCTGTGGCATTGTGCTGTGTGATAAAACTGCACCTTTCAGAGTGGCCTTTTATTGTGGGCAGTCTAAGGCACACCTGTGCACTAATCATGGTGTCTAATCAGCATCTTGATATGGCACACCTGTGAGGTGGGATGGATTATCTCAGCAAAGGAGAAGTGTGTTATGTGTCGACGCGGGTTGAGGAGCGGACCTGTGTCAGACGGAACCCAGCGCTACAAATAACCAGAAAAGCGGTTCCAAAAATAATATATTTATTTCACCCACTGGTGCATAAAAAGTGTAAAAACAGAAATAGCATCCTTCTGGTGGAGTGAAGGCTGGCACGCTCTCCAGCGCCCAAAAGGAGCGAAGCCCGGTGCTCCTGGACCCACTACCACCGCCAAACACCCCCCAGGTGGACACGACAAACCGACTCTCTGCGAAGCATAGAAGAGGTGAGGTAAGTTAGCAGTTACAACTAATATCCTTCAAAAGACACACACTATCAGCAACACATACAGGTCTGTATTTTAAGCTTTATGCAAATAAGCAGCTTCTCACAACAGGTGGAGGACCACTTGTCCGCATGCTACAGCAGTGAGAAGCGAGCTGCACAATCCTCATCACAATTTAAGTTTACTGCGTAACAAAATACCAAGTTACTATCAACAATTAGTCAAACACTTAATCACCTTTGATGTGTGCTGACAGCATGTGTCCCTCACCCTTCCTTGCTTCACGGGCTCGATGTGTCAAACCCAGGCGCGGTCCTCAGCGTCTCACAAACGAACATCACAAGGTCGAGTTCCCGGCAGTTCTGCTTGAATCACACATGACTTAAATGCAGAACGCCATCCAATTATCTGCTTCAGCTGAAAGTCTTTAAGGTTGCATGTGAGCACCATTCACAGGTGCTGCACATGATGTTGATGAGGGTGAAGGACTCTTCGGCCAGCACCTTCTCCACAGACAAATCAGTTCTCATGCCACCTGGAGAGCAAAGAAAAGAAAAGAACACCAAAATATCCAGCCACACCCCCCAACACACAACAGTACCCCCCCTTTAACGGGAAGCCTCCCGGCGACCGAACAAACCAGGCCCGAGAACAGCACCTCCCTCCGGGGTCCTCGTCAGGAAGCAGACAGCACCACGCTCCCAAGGTCCACCACAGACAGCAGGACAGGGCACCGCAGCTGGAAGGCCGGCTGGCATCAACAAAAGCCTCAAAACATTCCCCAGTACAATCCAACACACAGGAAAAAACACAAAACCCACCCAAAACCTCCCCAGGGGACCGTCCCATCAAACCCCGGGAAGAAAAGAAAAACTCTCAAACACAAAAACCCAACACAGCCCCACAAACACAATACAAACATAAATGCATAAAAGAAAAATAACAAACAACCCCCCCCAGAACGACCTGCAGAGCCCAACCCCCCCCAGAAGGCCTTTACCGCCAGTTCCAGGAGGAACAGCCAGAACCAGAATCCCACAAAGGTCCCCAGGTATACATGGAGCAAACGTCGCCCCCCAGAGGACCATACCATCAACCCCAGGAGGTACCCATCCCACAACCCCGGAACCCCAGACCCGGCCACATTTGGCTAGTTGGCCCCAAGCCAATTCGCCCCCAGAGGACCGTCCCATCAACCCTGGAGGTGGAACCCGGAAGGAAACAGAACAAAATCAAAATTCAACCCCCGGAGGACTACCAAAAACAACCCCGGGGGGATATAAAATGACCGTAAACCCTGTTACCCTCCCCGGCACCCCGAAAGACCCCAGGTCCCTCCCAGAGCCCCTCGGCGGCTCAATTTTGGCGAATGGCTCAAAACATTAAGCCGGGGAAGGGAACAGGAAAAACTAACCCAGCCCCAACCCCAAGGCGCAGCGGAGAACCGGAAATACGTCCGGTGCCCCAACTCGACCATACCCCAGCCTCTCGGGAGGGGTGGAACTACCGAAATGGCGAACGGCAACAGATCGGCCCACCTCTCCGACTGAGGTATGTCTCCGCTGCACCACACCCCGGCAACACCAATGACGAACGGTACAAAGGCTCACCGAGGCTGGAGTGGAACCGGGCCCTAACCAAACCAAGAAAAACGCCCCTAACACCCCCCCCCCCCCCCCCCAGGTGCAGAGGTCTTCTGAGAACGCTCAGCGTGACCAACCTGCACCACCCCACAACCCACAAGACAAACGGTCTTGGGGCAAGTGAGGTTGGGGTTAGGGATGTAGGGAAATAAAACACAACAAAATAAAACGACCCAACAACCCAAACAGAAAATACCTAAAAACACATAAAAAATTAACGATTAAGTGAGCCCAGACGGGCTTCTATCCGCCTAACAATTCACTCCACCAGACACGCCTCTGACTCCCCAAACAAATTATAACCCCTATTTAAAGAAAACAAAACATTAACCCGTATTGTTTTTTTTTTTTTTATGTGTGTTTTGCCTGTCCCAGAACACCTGGAGATACGTCACCATTATTTTTCTTGACGTTTCTATGTCGGGGCAATACAGTAATCTCTGCTCGTCTGAGCTGCATGGGCTCGTCAACAGGAGGAGCCAGTGGTCCCGTCGGAGGAGCCTCAGTGGGGCGAAGAAGAGGCAGCCCAGATCTGTGTCGGGGAAAGCCCCGAGACGAAAAAACCCGCTCTGATGGGCTTCCTCTCTCGCGTCCACGCTCCTTCATCCGATCATCTAGACGAATCACCAACGATATTAGCTCATCTAAATCGTTTGGCTCATCACGGACTGCCAGCTCGTCTTTTAATGACTCATTTAACCCATCTACAAACACGCCTCGTAAAGCTGCGGCATTCCAACCTGACTGAGCAGAAACCAGAGAACAATGCATCAAAAACGAAGCACAGGCTTCGACATCTCCCGCACAAGGCTCCGGACGACAAACAATTGGTTCGGACGCCGAATCTCTGGGTGACGGAAGTATCTGCACCGGTATCGATGGTGCCGCAGCTGGAGCAGCAGGAAACGGAACGGCTTGCTCTGCAAGCTCCGTAACACGGGCGTCTGTTTGTTTAATTTGGTTTGCGAGATGCTGTAATTGCTCCCATATTTTCTCCAAGTGTTCTTGAACTTTTTCGGCAAAAGGAACCGCCTCTGCCGCTGGGTCCATTATGGAATGGCCGGGAACTACTGTTATGTGTCGACGTGGGTTGAGGAGCGGACCTGCGTCAGACGGAACCCAGCGCTACAAACAACCAGAAAAGCGGTTCCAAAAATAATATATTTATTTCACCCACTGGTGCATAAAAAGTGTAAAAACAGAAATAGCATCCTTCTGGTGGAGTGAAGGCTGGCACGCTCTCCAGCGCCCAAAAGGATCGAAGCCCGGCGCTCCTGGACCCACTACCACCGCCAAACACCCCCCAGGTGGACACGACAAACCGACTCTCTGCGAAGCATAGAAGAGGTGAGGTAAGTTAGCAGTTACAACTAATATCCTTCAAAAGACACACACTATCAGCAACACATACAGGTCTGTATTTTAAGCTTTATGCAAATAAGCAGCTTCTCACAACAGGTGGAGGACCACTTGTCCGCACGCCACAGCAGTGAGAAGCGAGCTGCACAATCCTCATCACAATTCAAGTTTACTGCGTAACAAAATACCAAGTTACTATCAACAATTAGTCAAACACTTAATCACCTTTGATGTGTGCTGACAGCATGTGTCCCTCACCCTTCCTTGCTTCACGGGCTCGATGTGTCAAACCCAGGCGCGGTCCTCAGCGTCTCACAAACGAACATCACAAGGTCGAGTTCCCGGCAGTTCTGCTTGAATCACACATGACTTAAATGCAGAACGCCATCCAATTATCTGCTTCAGCTGAAAGTCTTTAAGGTTGCATGTGAGCACCATTCACAGGTGCTGCACATGATGTTGATGAGGGTGAAGGACTCTTCAGCCAGCACCTTCTCCACAGACAAATCAGTTCTCATGCCACCTGAAGAGCAAAGAAAAGAAAAGAACACCAAAATATTCAGCCACACCCCCCAACACACAACAAAGTGCTCACTATCACAGATTTAGACTGGTTTGTGAACAATATTTGAGGGAAATGGTGATATTGTGTATGTGGAAAAAGTTTTAGATCTTTGAGTTCATCTCATACAAAATGGGAGCAAAACCAAAAGTGTTGCGTTTATATTTTTGTTGAGTGTATATTCATGGACTGTCATTAAGCAGGTAGAGCTAAAATTACCTCCTGACAGACATCTATATAAAAATTTGAAGCCCCTTCTTACAGCTACCGTTTTCTGAGAAGTTACACCCACAAATTTTCATAATGACATCTGAGAGGTTCCAACTGAACCTTAAGGGGAAAAAAAGGTTTATATAGAAGAAAAAAAATGACTTAAATATGTACATCGTGGCGCATGATCAGAATGCGCCTACATTACAAAAAGTGACAAATGTCAAGAAAGGTACCTATAATACAATCTGGAAAGTTATTACTGTGCTACATTGTGTGTTTTGCCATAAAATAGACACATGTTTAGTCTTCTAGCCACATAAGATTTGTCACCAAGAGCAGCCATATTTGTTTTTTAGTTGTTTGGATTTCCCCATGACATAAAAATAAGATTAACTTTATTATCCTGAAGGAAATTATTTTGCCAGAGTACCAAACAGTAAACAGTGAACATTTTTTACATCTTCTTCATACAATAGGTACAACAAATTCATGCGAAATGATTGAAGACATTTTCACAAGATGTTTGCCAATACTGCACATAACTGAGTAACTGAATAACTCTGTTT
Source organism: Thalassophryne amazonica (assembly GCF_902500255.1). Lineage (NCBI taxonomy): Eukaryota > Metazoa > Chordata > Actinopteri > Batrachoidiformes > Batrachoididae > Thalassophryne > Thalassophryne amazonica. The sequence goes on from NC_047122.1 coordinate 61,570,322, forward strand.
GTTATGTATTCATCCTGCAGAAGGGAGAGGAATTATAGAGTGCTGTTCTGTGGTGCACCTTGGTGGTCTCAGTCTATGGCTGAAGGTGCTCTGACAGGATGTCAGTGTGGCATGCAGGAGGTGGGAGGTGTTGTCCCAGATGCCCAGGTTTCATCAACATCCTCCTCTCTGACACCTCCACCACAGACTCCAGCTCAACACCCAGGACAGAGCCAACTCTCCTGATGAGCTTGTTGAGTCTGTTCATATCAGCTGTCTTCAGCCTGCTGCCCAGCACACCACAGCGTAGAAGATATTGCTGGAGACCATCAAGTGGTAAAACATCTGCAACATATTTCTGCAGACGTTGAAAGAACTGAGCCTTGTGAGGAAGCACAGTTGACTCTGACCTTTCTTACACACAGTATCTGTGTTTACAGTCGAGTCCATTTTGTTGTCTATGTGGACACCCAGGTACTTGTAGTAGTCCACAATGTCCACCTCAGTTCCATTGATGGTAACCAGATTCTGTCTTCTGAAGTCCACCTTGTACATCCATCACAGGGAACAGATGAATTGAACACAAATAAATAAAAAAAATAAAAAAAATAAAATCAGCTATAGACACAATAATATCAATGTGTTGTTTGTTTTTCATTGTAACTTGGTATGGTAATCAATTCAAGCTGCAATTATTACATCACATACAGTTAAATCGTACAAGTATTTTACAAGTAGTGGACTTGATTCCATATTGAATGACATCAGAAGTGTTCATGATACTCAGGCAGGATTTCATCTGGGGTCTCTTTTATTCCCAAGAAGTATGTTTTGTTGCATTTTTGAATGGACTGCATACATTTTTTATTTAAAAGGTGTTCTGCCACATACGTGTGTGTATGTACAGTGTATGTGGAAAAAAAAGCTTTGTTCTCTATGGACTCAGAGGTGAGTTGACTACCAGTTCTCACCTCTTACATGGTGATACCGTATTATGAATGAAAGTGTCTTAGCCTTCGGAGCTTGAAGGGTATTTTCTCAATTTTAATACACCTTAAGAAATTCCCCTTTTATGGTACCTTCTTTTCATAAATGCTCATATGTTGCATATCATAATGTTTAGAACAATCTCAGCTTTTTGGGTATGAGACATACTGTATATTTGTGTAGAACACCATGTAAACATGTAATTCACTCATAGAAATGTGATGAAACATTGACCAGGATGCAGGAGAGCATCATAGGGCTTAAAGGGTTAAGTAGATTATTGTTGACCTTTTGACAATGTCACAAGCCATAAGTCAACTTTGTAATGATTGGAGTATGACTGAGGACCCTTTAGCAGAGAACAACATTTGGGGGGTGAGGGTGAAGTTATTTATTCAATTTCCACAGTTAAGCAGAGGTCAAAATGCACAGAAAAAACAGTTTGCATAGCAACCAGTACTGAAAAAAAAAAGGCAGAACACTGAGGCAGGTCCAGCAAACAGGCAGGAGGTCAAAACACAAGAGTTAATAAAACCAGGTGCCATCGTTCAAGGGAGCAGGTAAAAATATCAAAAGTGAGGCAGCAAAAGTTGGTAACTTGAAAATGAACGCCAGAAGACTTGTGATGGCACAAGATGTTCTGGCAGTGAGAGGGGTTTAAATATACAGGGAGGCCATCACTGAAATGAGGAAAAAGTGTTAAGGCAAACAGGAAGATAGCAGAAGAAACACCAGGCAGAGAATGTCAAAATAAAACAGGAACAGCAAAGAAAAAGATCAACAGCTCAGAACCATGAGGGACTCACCTGCTCCTGGGAGATGTCTGGGTGGTGTGTTATGAATGACACTAATTGAACCCTTGACCAGGGTCAAGGTCAAAGATCAAATTTGGGCTTCTAGTAAAGTCAAAGGTAAACTTAAACTAAGGGACGTACAGAAGCCCTGGGAGATGTCCAGGTGGGTCATTGGGTATGTTATGGTTAAAACTTTCCCTTGGATAACTCCCTAACACTCAAGGGTCTATGGATTCACTGGCGAGTACACGTCAGTGGTTCTTTTAAGTTTCTTGGCCCCTGAGGGTTAACCAGGGTGAAGGTTCAGATTCAGTTTTCTGCTGTATAGTAGGTGGGAGTTGGTTTACTGTTGTATCAGACCTGTTGGGACATGGCAGATGTGTGGTTGCTTGACTTCTGATTAACAATTGACTGGGTCAAAGGTCAAACATCAGTTTCAGTTCTGTGCTGTATAGGATCCATTGAGACAAAGGACAGTTTAATTAACTTAAATGGGGCCCAATACATATTCACTGAATTGGAAATGTGAATGTGTAAAGAAAACTGGCTGTAAAAATGGTGGTTTAATCTTATTTTTAGAATTAGGTTAGTTTCTCCAATTGCATATGGTCTTGGAAAATGGAGGGATTTTGCATAAAAATGGCTTTAATTCCTAAAGGTTTTTTATTTTGGCAACAAAACTACTGCATAAAAATCTTTTATTTTCTGTAACTGATGCTGCATCTTATCATAATTTAATAACTATGTGTCTGCAATACATCAGTAAATTGAGATGATATTAACACTCAATAAATTTCCATATGCAGCTGCTGCTGTTCTGATTTTTATCGTCTGGGACTTCGACGCTTGCTGCCTTTGTGCATGCAATCAGAAGTCACAGCGGCTGTTTCTGCCTTTGACAGCTGATGGAACCCTCTCCTGCTGTAACATCAGTGATTGTAATGAAAAGTGCAGCATGCTTGAAAGTTTGGACCCAGCGAGAGATCTGCAGCAACACTTTTCAGCTTCATGTGAGTCAGTGTTGAACACTTTCCACGGGGTGTCTGTTAATGAAAAGACGAAGCACTTCCGACACCCTTATAGACCACAGTCACTCACAAACTGTGAATCATTATTACTCATACTTTGCTTGTGTGTTTGTAGTTGATTTCTGATTAAATAATAGTTAACAATAAGCATAAACACACCGCGTGTGGTTTTTAGCCACTGGGAAAAAGGTTATGTGGATGTAAAGACGACATTGGCACCGTCATAAGTTGCCCCGTTGACATTGCATGTTCAACTTGGGAATGTTGGACCATTATTCAGCCGTGCTGTTCTGTGTAAAATGTACAAAGACAGAATTGAGGGAGCAGGACAGGGATTGGACATGGTACTACTGGGGCTGGATGTGGTAGGACGAGTTGGGCATGTATTAAACGGTTTAGATGCGATAATACAGGGATTGCTGTGGTAGGACGGGTTGGATGTGGTAATACGGGTTGGATGTAGTAGTACAGAGGCTGGATGTGATACTACAAGGGTTGGTTGTGGTAATACAGGGATTGGACATGGTAGTGTAGGGGTTGGACATGGTACTATAAGGGTTGGCTGTGGAAATACAGGGATTGGACATGGTAGTACAGGGGTTGGACATGGTACTACAAGGGTTGGATGTGGTAAGACAGGGGTTAAACAGAGTAGTACAGGGGTTGGGCATGGTACTACAAGGATTGGATGTGGTAATACAGGGATTGGACATGGTAGCACAGGGGTTGGACATGGTACTACAAGGGTTGTATGTGGTAAGACAGGGGTTAAACAGAGTAGTACAGGGGTTGGGCATGATACTACAAGGGTTGGATGTGGTAAGACAGGGATTGGACATGGTAGCACAGGGGTTGGGCATGATACTACAAGGGTTGTATGTGGTAAGACAGGGGTTAAACAGAGTAGTACAGGGGTTGGGCATGATACTACAAGGGTTGGATGTGGTAATACAGGGATTGGACATGTTAGTACAAGGGTTGGATGTAGTAATAGAGGGATTGGTGTGGTAGGACAGGTTAGATGTGGTAGTACAAGGGTTGGATATGGTATTAGAAGGGTTGTATGTGGTAATACAGGGATTGGACATGGTAGTACAGGGGTTGGACATGTTACTACAAGGGTTGGATATGATGTTACAGGTGGTGCTGCCTTTCTGTTTATTGACTTGCTCCTCTCAGGTCCATTCAGAGATTTCTATCATACTTGGTATATCAATTACAGTTGACCCCGACATTGACCATAAAGAATTAATTTGGTCAAAGGTCAAGCTGAAGGAGTTTGAAAGGAATCACACTTAGGTGTGTTCCAGAAGTGCCTTGTCAAGGTCAGCCAGAGGTCAATCATTTGGGTGAAGGTGAAGCTCATTTGTGTCAAATTTCAGATAACTTGTAGCCAATACTTCATGTCCGTAGACACTATCTAGTTATTACAACATCTACGCCATGTTGGCTGTTGTCAGAAAGTTTCAAGAGGGTCTGCAGTGCCCCCTAGTGGCTGTCTGACTAAGCATCCCTGCCAAAATAAAGGATGTGCAGAAGTATGTGGGGCAGTGACGGCTACACCGTTTAGGTAAATGGAGCTTCATCGAGCCTTCAGAAGAACCAAACGACTGCGTCGACGGTATTTTTTTATTTCCAATGCACATGAAAAGATGAAGACATCGATGGCGTCACGCGTCTGATTCAAACTTGAGTTACGTCACCTTTGGGTCAGTGTAACGAGGGTAAATGTCGCTATAGTGGCATCCCTGTTTAAAACGGGCGAATCACTATCAGAGCAATATGTTACTATTACAGCAAAATATCCAATTTGTCACTCCATTATGCAAACACACACACACGATATCAAAGTTGCTTCTGTGCCTGGTGTGTACACGGTGCTGTTTGCATTGCAGTAATGAGATCATTCTTGAAGGCCCCGGGGTCGGGTTTCCTCAAGAGGAGGGTGACAGAGAGGATAGAGGGAGGCGATGCAGCGGATAACGGATGGAGGCGCGGCGTTCTCAGAGTCTGGGAGACTGAGGACCAGGGTTTATCTCCCTGATGATGGGAGAGGAAATGGAGCGAGCACATGTTTGGAGAGTGAAGTCTGGAGACAGATAAAGAGAAGGAGAGATGCAGGAGATGCTGAACTGACCTGTTGCAGGTGTTATACCAGTTACCATGGCAATGTTTTATATATATATATATATATATATATATATAAATATATATATATATATATATATAAATATATATATATATATATATATATATATATATATATATATAATATATATATATATATATATATATATATATATATATATATATATATATATAAATATATATATATATATATATATATATATATATATATATATATATATATATATATATATGACATTTGACTGTTTCTGTGATCTTGTGCTTCTGCTCCCTCAGACACTCACACTCAGCGTGCACGACAGCACTGACTGCTCTTAATTAAGAAGTCAGATCTACCATCACTTCAAAACCTCCTGAAAAACCAGCAAGCCTGTGCTTTCTCTGAAAACACTCAGCAATGAAAGACGAAGGGTGGAACACGACTGCCCCCTGGCGGTTTGATGGTGGAGCTGCAGATTAAGGATTTTGATAGGGGAGACCGGGACAGTTGTAACTCTGCCTCCTCTTTCAATCAGATAGTCATGTGATCATTCAACGAGACACCCATCTCTTCAGTGGAACAATTCATAGCAGATTAACTGTTGTGCATGAGGGGATACAAATAAGTACAGCCAAAAAACAAAAACAAATAAAGTGCGTTAATAAATAATTAAACTTCACCTAAAAGTTCGCTTTTAGCCAGTTTCTTCTTTCATGAGTACCGACTCTCTTAGAAAAAAAAAAATGATGGCACATGTATTACATTAAAGTCTCCCTGATAAAAATTTAATGGACTAGAAATTTCTGTACAATATATGCCTGATGTGTATTTCATTATGCCAAATAAATAAATAAATAAATCATGCTGTTAACACCAGCATCACATGAAAATATGTTTCTTCACCTTTTCCATGAGACTGTACAACGATTCATGAATATTTAAGTTTGTAATCTGCAGAAAGTATTTTGCAACAGGTGCATTCGTATTTGTATGAATTTTGCATTATATTTTTAGAAGGTATGAAAAATTCAACATGTGAAAATGAGCATTAAATCATTCATTATGTGGGCAAAATCTTGGCCAGCTGTTCTCCAAGAGTGGTCCATGGACCACTGGTGGTCCATAAACAACCCCTCGAGGTCTCTCAGTATTTTGATAAAATATTACACTTTAAATTAATATCATATTCTAACTAAAAGCATTTCTCAAAACAATGCCAAAGTGTAATAGATAGGAGCGTATGTGTTTTATTTTCATTATTAACTCTTATGTAAATTATTATTGTTGTTTTTTGATATATGGTGAGTTAGATGGTCAGCATTTATTTTGGTCTGAAAATGTTTGAGAAACACTGGTTTATGCTAACAGAGTTGTAGACATCTGAAGGTTGCCAAATATATTTAGACCTATTTCCACAATTGTAAATGGACTCGTGAGAAAGACTCATGCAACAATATAAATTAAGTATATGGACAGTTTGTAACTTACCTTAAAATGTGCTGCAAATGCCACTGTGATTGACTGATTTGATGTTGTGTCCACAATTTCATGCCTAATAGTTGACCTAATCACTCCATCGCTTTGCACCCAATACCCTGACTTGAACTGAGATATTGCACTGATTAATTAGCAAAAGGGCTTTGACATGTGATGAGTTCCGATGCAAAATGCAGTAAGTCCATTTAAAAAAAAATGGTGGAAAATGCAGTTTAAAATGGGGATTTAAGGGAAAACACATTAGAAAATGCACTTTTTTGGAAATAAAATGAAATGGTTCTGTAATATTTTGCACAGTGATGTCAGGAGTGGTGTCTTGGTGGCTTCCATCTCTTCCTTCTTCACTCAGTTCTACAGAAATGCCTACTCCAGATAGATTTGCATATGGTAACATACTGTTCATAGTACTCGAGAAGCTGTGTGAGGAATCAGATCATCTGGGTTTGTGATTGCCCTGGATCAAGACAAAGATCCAGGTTTTCAATGATTGATCAGACTTGGCCATCAGAAGTGAATCTAATCTATATTTGGTGAAAACGTCAAACTTGTAGAGACATTCAGTGAGCTCAGCAGTAATGTCTCTGAGATCTCAACTTTTGAGATGGAGAGATGCCTGGAAACATCATATGGGGTCATGAGGTCACTGGATGAAGGTGTTTGGTGATGCTAGTATCTCTGCAGTAGGATGAAACTCCACATCTATAGGATACTGGTGCTTCCTGTCTTCCAGTATGACTGTGAGACTTGAATGCTTCTGACGTAAGGACTAGATTCTGATCTCTTCAGATGATCCTTGGGTACCACTGGAAAGACTTTTTTCAAACAAACAGTTAGTTGGGGAGACTAAGGCAAAGTGTCACTTGCATTGTGAGGGAGGATCAGTTGTGACGTTTTGGACATGTGGTGCATTTGCCTGAGCATGATCACACAAGCACTCCAGCAGCTGGAGATGTCCACAGCAATGGCCACGAATCACTTGCCTGCAGCAGACAGATGGATACTTTCAAGAGGTGAAATTGGACCAGTTTTCTGCCTGAGTGGTTGCCATCCAGGACCCAAGGTGATTCCTTAGTGTGGTGAATGCAGCAACATGTTGCACCAACAAATGACTAAACTGTTCTTATTGAATGGCGTAAATGCAGTCCAGGACATTTTCAAATGACATGGAAATGTCCATGTATCCATCTCCTGAGTTGTTGAAATAAAACTTGGGATGGTTTGAGGTTATTTGTTTATATTATTTACTTTGTCCAATTACTTATGGACTCTGAAAATCGAGCCACTCTGAATAAAAATGGTTGTAATTCCTTGACAGTTATTGTGACATTCTTTGTTGAACCCTTCCATCCACAGAGAAACAACTACAGAAACTGCCACTGTCCAAAAGACATAAGTGAGGTACAAAAGAGTTACTTTTGGCCAGTTTTTTTCTTTTCATTTCCGAAATTTCCATGTTCATTTGGCTGGAACCAGATTTCTTGAACAGCCTGAGGTTTCACAGCCACAAAATCAGCACAACTTCCCAATTAAAGTCCTCCTCTGTCGCCGGCTTTGAAGTCAAACACAGTAATGATGTTCTCCAGACGTGGAGGACGCCGCGTGTGCAAATTATAAAGAAAGAAGGACTTGAGGCTGATTTTAAAATTAGAAGAAAATGTCTGTGTCTGTGAGTGAGACCTATGAGCTCAGTCCAGCTATAAAAAAATGACAAAGACTGACCTTGTTTCTCTTCTTCTTCTTCTTTGTCTTTCGGCTGTTCCCGTTAGGGGTCGCCACAGCAGATCAATCGTTTCCATCTCACCCTGTCCTCTGTATCTTCCTCTGTCACACCAACCACCTGCATGTCCTCTCTCAGCACATCCATGAACCTCCTCTTTGGTCTCCCTCTTCTCCTCCTGCCTGGTGGCTCCATCCTCAGCATCCTTCTCCCTATATACCCTGGGTCCCTCCTCTGCACATGTCCAAACCATCTCAATCTCGCCTCTCTGACTTTGTCTCCAAACCGTCCCACCTGAGCTGTCCCTCTGATATGTTCATTCATAATCTTGTCCATTCTTGTCACTCCCAAAGAGAATCTCAACATCTTCAGCTCTGCCACCTCCAGCTCTGCCTCCTGTCTTTTTGTTAGTGCCACTGTCTCTAAACCATACAACATAGCTGGTCTCACTACTGTTTTGTAAACTTTCCCCTTCACTCTTGCTGATATTCTTCGGTCACAAATCACTCCTGCCACCTTTCTCCACCCACTCCACCCTGCCTGCACTCTCTTCTTCACCTCTCTACCACACTCTCCATTACTTTGAACAGTTGACCCCAAATATTTAAACTCATCTACTTTCACCACTTCTACTCCTTGTAACTGCACTATTCCACTGGGCTCCCTCTCATTCACACACATGTACTCAGTCTTGCTTCTACTGACTTTCATTCCCCTTCTCTTCAAAGCATATCTCCACTTCTCCAGACTAGACTCAACTTGCTCTCTACTCTCACTACAGATCACAATGTCATCTGCAAACATCATAGTCCATGGGGACTCCTGTCTGATCTCATCTGTCAACCTGTCCATCACTACTGCAAACAAGAAAGGACTCAGAGCTGATCCTTGGTGTAATCCCACCTCCACCTTGAATGAGTCTGTCATTCCGACTGTGCATCTCACAGCTGTCACACTATTCTTGTACATGTCCTGCACTACCCTAACATATACTCAACAAAAATATAAACGCAACACTTTTGGTTTTGCTCCCATTTTGTATGAGATGAACTCAAAGATCTAAAACTTTTTCCACATACACAATATCACCATTTCCCTCAAATATTGTTCACAAACCAGTCGAAATCTGTGATAGCACTTCTCCTTTGCTGAGATAATCCATCCCACCTCACAGGTGTGCCATACCAAGATGCTGATTAGACACCATGATTAGTGCACAGGTGTGCCTTAGACTGCCCACAATAAAAGGCCACTCTGAAAGGTGCAGTTTTGTTTTACTGTGGGGGATACCAGTCAGTATCTGGTGTGACCACCATTTGCCTCATGCAGTGCAACACATCTCCTTCGCATCATCCGTGAAGAGAACACCTCTCCAACGTGCCAAACGCCAGCGAATGTGAGCATTTGCCCACTCAATTCGGTTATGACGACGAACTGGAGTCAGGTCAAGACCCCAATGAGGATGACGAGCATGCAGATGAGCTTCCCTGAGACGGTTTCTGACAGTTTGTGCAGAAATTCTTTGGTTATGCAAACCGATTGTTTCAGCAGCTGCCCGAGTGGCTGGTCTCAGACGATCTTGGATGGCATTTCCCTGATCTCTAGTAATACTGTGAGAAATCTTGGAGTCATTTTTGATCAGGATATGTCATTCAAAGCGCATATTAAACAAATATGTAGGACTGCCTTTTTGCATTTACGCAATATCTCTAAAATCAGAAAGGTCTTGTCTCAGAGTGATGCTGAAAAATTAATTAATGCATTTATTTCCTCTAGGCTGGACTATTGTAATTCATTATTATCAGGTTGTCCTAAAAGTTCCCTAAAAAGCCTTCAGTTGGTTCAGAATGCTGCAGCTAGAGTACTGACGGGGACTAGCAGGAGAGAGCATATCTCACCCGTGTTGGCCTCTCTTCATTGGCTTCCTGTTAATTCTAGAATAGAATTTAAAATTCTTCTTCTTACTTATAAGGTTTTGAATAATCAGGTCCCATCTTATCTTAGGGACCTCGTAGTACCATATCACCCCAATAGAGCGCTTCGCTCTCAGACTGCGGGCTTACTTGTAGTTCCTAGGGTTTGTAAGAGTAGAATGGGAGGCAGAGCCTTCAGCTTTCAGGCTCCTCTCCTGTGGAACCAGCTCCCAATTCAGATCAGGGAGACAGATACCCTCTCTACTTTTAAGATTAGGCTTAAAACTTTCCTTTTCGCTAAGGCTTATAGTTAGGGCTGGATCAGGTGACCCTGGACCATCCCTTGGTTATGCTGCTTTAGACGTAGACTGTGGGGGGGTTCCCATGATGCACTGTTTCTTTCTCTTTTTGCTCCGTATGCATCACTCTGCATTTAATCATTAGTGATTGATCTCTGCCCCCCTTCACAGCATGTCTTTTTCCTGGTTCTTTCCCTCAGCCCCAACCACTCTCAGCAGAAGACTGCCCCTCCCTGAGCCTGGTTCTGCTGGAGGTTTCTTCCTGTTAAAAGGGAGTTTTTCCTTCCCACTGTAGCCAAGTGCTTGCTCATAGGGGGTCGTTTTGACCGTTGGGGTTTTTCATAATTATTGTATGACCTTGCCTTACAATATAGAGCGCCTTGGGGCAACTGTTTGTTGTGATTTGGCGCTATATAAGAAAAAAGTTGATTGATTGATTGATTGATCTTGGAGGTGAACATGCTGGATGTAGAGGTCCTGGGCTGGTGTGGTTACACGTGGTCTGCGGTTGTGAGGCTGGTTGGATGTACTGCCAAATTCTCTGAAACGCCTTTGGAGACGGCTTACGGTAGAGAAATGAACATTCAATACATGAGCAACAGCTCTGGTTGACATTTCTGCTGTCAGCATGCCAATTGCACGCTCCCTCAAATCTTGCGACATCTGTGGCATTGTGCTGTGTGATAAAACTGCACCTTTCAGAGTGGCCTTTTATTGTGGACAGTCTAAGGCACACCTGTGCACTAATCATGGTGTCTAATCAGCATCTTGGTATGGCACACCTGTGAGGTGGGATGGATTATCTCAGCAAAGGAGAAGTGCTCACTATCACAGATTTCGACTGGTTTGTGAACAATATTTGAGAGAAATGGTGATATTGTGTATGTGGAAAAAGTTTTAGATCTTTGAGTTCATCTCATACAAAATGGGAGCAAAACCAAAAGTGTTGCGTTTATATTTTTGTTGAGTGTACTTCTCTGCCACTCCAATCTTCCTCATACAATGCCACAACTCTTCTCTTGGCACCCTATCATAAGCTTTTTCTAAGTCCACAAACACACAATGTAACTCTTTCTGTCCTTCTCTGTACTTTTCCAACAGTATTCTCAGAGCAAACATTGCATCTGTAGTGCTCTTTCTCGGCATGAAACCATATTGTTGCTCACAGATCTTCACCTGTTTTCTAAGCCTAGCTTCTACTACTCTTTCCCATAACTTCATGCTGTGGCTGATCAGTTTTATGCCTCTGTAGTTACTGCAGCTCTGCACATCACCCTTGTTCTTGAAAATAGGAACCAGCACACTTCGTCTCCACTCCTCAGGCATCCTCTCACTTTCCAAGATTTTATTAAACAATCTGGTTAGAAACTCTACTGCCATCTCTCCTAGACATTTCCATGCCTCCATTGGAATGTCATCTGGACCAACTGCCTTTCCACTCTTCATCGTCTTTATAGCAGCCCTCACTTCTTCCTTGCTAATCTCTTTTACTTCCTGATTTACTCTCACCACATCATCCAGCCTTTTCTCTCGCTCATTTTCTTTATTCATCAGCTCTTCAAAATATTCCCTCCACCTTCTCAGCACACACTCCTCACTTGTCAGCACATTACCATGTGCATCTTTTACCACCCTAACCTGCTGCACATCCTTTCCAGCTCTGTCCCTTTGTCTGGCCAATCGGTACAAGTCCTTTTCTCCTTCCTTACTATTCAACTTCTTGTACAGCTCGCAATATGCCTTTTCCTTTGCTTTTGCCACTTCTCTTCTCGCCTTACGCCGCATCTCCTTGTACTCCTGTCTACTTTCTTCATCTCTCTGACTATCCCAAAACTTTTTCACCAACCTCTTTCTCCTTATGCTTTCCTGGACCTCTTCATCGCACCACCAAGTCTCCTTGTCTTCCTTCCACTGTCCAGATGTCATACCCAGTACTGCCCTAGCTGTCTCCCTCACCACATCTGCAGTACTTTTCCAGTTGTCCAAAATTGCTTCCCCTCCAACTAGTGCTTCTCTCACCTGCTCGCTACATTTCACACAACAGTCTTCCTCCTTCAGCTTCCACCATCTGATCCTTTGTTGAGCTCTCACTCTCTTCTTCTTCTTTACCTCTAAAGTCATCCTACAAACAACCATCCTATGCTGTCTAGTGACACTCTCTCCTGCTACCACCTTACAGTCTGTGATTTCTTTTAGCTTGCATCTCCTATAAAGAATGTAGTCCACCTGTGTGCACCTTCCTCCACTCTTATGTTACCCTGTGCTCCTCCCTTTTCTTAAAGTAGGTATTCACCACAGCCATTTCCATCCTTTTTGCAAAATCAACTACCATCTGTCCTTCGCCATTCCTATCCTTGATACCATATCTACCCATTACTTCCTCATCACCTCTGTTCCCTTCACCAACATGCCCATTGAAGTCTGCTCCTATCACCACTCTTTCATGCTTGGGCACACTCTCCACCACCTCATCTAACACACTCCAGAAATCTTCTTTCTCCTTCATCTCACAACCTACCTGTGGGGCATATGCACTGATGATATTCATCATCACCCCTTCAATTTACAACTTCACACTCATCACCCTGTCAGACACTCGCTTAACCTCCAACACACTTTTAACATACTCTTCCTTTAAAATGATCCCAACACCATTTCTCTTCCTGTCCTCACCATGGTACAACAACTTGTACCCACCGCCGATGCTCCTGCTCTTACTTCCCTTCCACTTGGTCTTGCACACACAATATGTCTACCTTTCTCCTCTCCATCATATCAGCCAACTCTCTCCCTTTACCAGTCGTACTACCAACATTCAAAGTCCCCACTCTCATTTCCACCCTTCTAGTTGTCCTCTTCTCGGCTCGCAGCAAAACACCTCCGTGTTGATAACCATTTGTAAAATCCAGGCGGCTTTTGGTGGCTTTCAGTTGAGTGAGTATCTGAGAAATTGTTTAACAGCAGGGCATGTTCCAACTTGTCCTTAAGGCTTCCGACGGAGGTGTTTGTCCTGTGGCGGGCGCGCCACGCCGGCTGCGAGCCGACGCGCCAATCCGTCCGCACGTCTTTCATTAAAAAAATCTCTCTCTCTCTCTATATATATATATGTGTGTGTGTACAGTGAGGAAAATAAGTATTTGAACACCCTGCGATTTTGTAAGTTCCCCCACTTAGAAATCATGGAGGGGTCTGAAATTTTCATCTTAGGTGCATGTCCACTGTGAGAGACATAATCTAAAAAAAAAAAAAAAAAAAAAAAATCCAGAAATCACTGTGATTTCACTCTGTGATTTTTTAATAATTTATCTGTATGTTACTGCTGCAAATAAGTATGTGAACACCTACCAACCAGCAAGAATTCTGGCTCACACAGACCTGTTAATTTTTCTTTAAGAAGCCCTCTTATTCTGCACTCTTTACCTGTATTAATTGCACCTGTTTGAACTTGTTACCTGTATAAAAGACACCTGTTCACACACTCAATCAATCACACTCCAACCTGTCCACCATAGCCAAGACCAAAGAGCTGTCTAAGGACACCAGGGACAAAACTGTAGACCTGCACAAGGCTGGGATGGACTACAGGACAACAGGCAAGCAGCTTGGTAGAAGCCAACAACTGTTTATTCAACAACTGATTATTTATTAGAAAGTGGAAGAAACACAAGATGACTGTCAATCTCCCTCGGTCTGGGATTTCATGCAAGATCTCACTTTGTGGGGTAAGGATGATTCTGAGAAAGCACAGAACTACACAGGAGGACCTGGTCAATGACCTGAGGAGAGCTGGGACCACAGTCACAAAGATTATATTAGTAACACATGATGCTGTCATGGTTTAAAATCCTGCAGGGCAGCAAGGTCCCCCTGCTCAAGCCAGCACATGTCTAGGCCTGTTTGAAGTTCACCAGTGACCATCTGGATGATCCAGAGGAGGCATGGGAGAAGGTCATGTGGTCAGATAAGGCCAGAATAGAGCTTTTTGTAATCAACTCCACTTACCATGTTTAGAGGATGAGAACAACCCCAAGAAAACCATCCCAACCGTGAAGCATGGGGGTGGAAACATCATACTCTGGGGGTGCTCTTCTGCAAAGGGGACAGGACGACTGTACTGTAATGAAGGGAGGATGGATGGGGTCATGTATTACGAGATTTTGGCAAACAACCTCCTTCCCTCAGTAAGAGCATTGAAGATGGGTCATGGCTGGGTCTTCCAGCATGACAATGACCCCAAACACACAGCCAGGACAACTAAGGAGGGGCTCCGTAAGAAGCATTTCAAGGTCCTGGAGTGGCCTGGCCAGTCTACAGACCTGAACTCAATAGAAAATCTTTGGAGGGAGCTGAAACTCCAAACCTGAAAGATCTAGAGAAGATCTGTATGGAGGAGTGGACCACAATCCCTGCTGCAGTGTGTGAAAACCTTGTGAAAAACTACAGGAAACGTTTGACCTCTGTAATTGCAAACAAAGGCTACTGTACCAAATATTAACATTGATTTTCACAGGTGTTCAAATACTTATTTGCAGCAGTAACATACAAATAAATTATTAAAAAAATCATACATTGTGCTTTCTGGATTTTTTTTTTTTTTTTTTTTTTTTTTTTTTTTTACACATTATGTCTCTCACAGTGGACATGCACCTAAGATGAAAATTTCAGACCCCTCCATGATTTCTAAGTGGGAGAACTTGCAAAATCGCAGGGTGTTCAAATACTTATTTTCCTCACTGCATATATATATATATATATATATATATATATATATATAGTACCTTGAAAGGAAGGGTTTAAAAATGTGAAGAAAAGCAAGTTTAATGAAAACTTAGATGGTGTAAATTATCTTCAAAAAGCAACAAAAGAGTGAAAGAGCATTATGCAGTGATGTAAAACAAACGACAACAAAAAAAACACTAAACAGTATAATGTATTACACTTTTAAAATAGACATTATAGGGTAGTTTTGCTCTAATTCAGCAGTCTAAATATGCTACAGTGTCCGTGTTTATATAATTATTTTTAAATTGGACATATGTTGTGAAAGTGTAGTGACACCGACCCACAACAGGGGGCGTAAATGAATGGACAATGAATGAGCTGAAAATA
Source organism: Thalassophryne amazonica (assembly GCF_902500255.1). NCBI lineage: Eukaryota > Metazoa > Chordata > Actinopteri > Batrachoidiformes > Batrachoididae > Thalassophryne > Thalassophryne amazonica. The sequence goes on from NC_047122.1 coordinate 61,585,773, forward strand.
GAACACTTTACTCTTGTGAATGTGCACAACGAAATACAGACGGTTACAGAATTAGTATGCAGTCAATCTACAGAGGTGACGTGTGGGCAGGCTCGAGGATAGAAGACGTCTGTCCAGAGAGGAACCGGATCCCACACGATTTCCACTGCCACTGAACCCGGAGGATACTGGAGCCGCCAAGTTCCGAGTCGCCAGGTGGCCACCGTCTCCGGCTGTCGGATCTGGTACTGCTGGCAGGAAGCAGAAACAGGTAGGTGTGGGTGTGTGCACACCCAGTAACACAGTCAGCAATGCAGGTGGGAATTGCACCTCCACCTCCGCAATACTGAACACAGTCAGTCCACTAAACCCGACCAGTTGCTTGTCTTCCGAGTCGTGAAGGGCGAACTCCGTCACCCTGCCGTCAATGACTGGTTCAGCCTCCAGCTGACACAAGCAAGTAGGGCCTTCTGAAATGGATAAACAAACTGTTACGTGCAATACGGCACAGTATCTGGCTGAGGAACATTACCTCCAATGGTAGGCGATATCTCGGCAGCGGGGTGGAGATGTCGTCCGGCTTTTATGGAGTGGTTGATGAAGTGGAGATAAGTGACAGCTGTCATGAGTTGATGAGTGACAGCTGTCACTCCTGGCTGTTCCCGTGAGGCGGCAGCGCCCTCTCGTGCCTGAAGCCCGCACTTCAGGCAGGGCGCCCTCTGGTGGTGGGCCAGCAGTACCTCCTCTTCAGCGGCCCACACAACACATAATGAATTAATTTTTTTTTCAAACAAAAATTTAATTTAGAGGGGTTTTTTTTTTTTTTTTGAAAATTGTAGAATTTAGAATTGTTTTTATTTTAGTTTTAGAAAAATTTTATTTCTTCCCATTATCAAAGAAAGAAAAATTTGTGTTTTCCTGCATTTTTTTTCTTTTGAAAGCAGACGTCGGGTTGATTTTACATCTCATTGAAGCCCACCTTTTGGTTGCAGCACTGCTATCTACTGGTGATTTGATAAATGACACTTTCACCCTGTCACTTTTTTATTCTGACCAGAAGGTGGCAGCAGATACTAACTTCAGACAGCGCAATTGTTGCCCCGGTGATTGACAGGACTGTTTGTACTGTGGTTATAGTTATTAAATTTAAGGTGCTCATGTCCTCTCTAGTGAGAAAGATCAGGTTCCCAAAGCTGAATTCTTTGGCACAACCCTAATGTTGAAGGCTTTTTACACACAGATGATTTATTTATTCTACAGCAGTGCTTTTTAATTGTTCGTCACTGCACTCCAGCTATACATTAATATATATATTAATACATTTTAATAACATGTAAGTTTTCCATCCATTTGGATGACATACTTAAACTAATAAATGTAATGTTTCTCAGTTAATACGATTATTTTTATAAATCTGAAACAAGTTGTTTTTTCATGAGAAATACATGAACCTTGTTATACCTATATTTCTGTTTCTTAGTATTATTGCATAATTGTCATTCTTACCCGTTTCATTAATGTTTGACAGGTAGTGGATAGAAAACATACATACAACTTAGTAATATTCTTAAATCTTTTTTGAGTGGAAATACAACTGTGCCAAAATGTTTTGTTGAATACACACCCCAGAAACAGCTAGCAATAGAGCAACAATTCACTAGCGGACTGAATGGTACCAGCTATTCTTGCAAATTTAAGCCAGCTGTTAAAATTTGGGCATATTCAGTCAGTTAGTAGTACCTAGTACTAATAATGCTATTTTGTTGGCTATTGCTAGGAGTCAATAACAATGCCTGAACCAAAAATTACAAAATAAAAAATAAAACAACAAAATAAATAAATGAATACAAAAACATATATAGGGGTGGTGGTCAAGCGGTTAGTGTGCTTGGTTTCAGTGTGGAAGGTTCCTGGTTCAAACCCCACCCCTGCCGTTTCTCCGTGTAATGAGGAGTTACATCAGGAAGGGCATCTGGTGTAAAACTTGTGCCAAATCAACATGCAGATCTAAATCTGATCTACTGTGGCCACCCTAAGTGAAAAACAAGGGAACAGCTGAGGGAACTTACCTTTAACACAAAATATATATATATTATTATTAATTATATTAAAATATAAAACATCCATGTTGCTTTTTCAGTTCCCTAAACTTGCTAGTGCACAATCAGGTACCAGTAACAGCACAAGCCAGAATACAGAAATTGCTTTCAGTGTAAATTCAGTGTACTGTTTTAGTCTTAAAACATCTCAGACAATACAACTGTCATATACAGTAGTGTCAGAATAATAGTAGTGCTATGTGACTAAAAAGGTTAATCCAGGTTTTGAGTATATTTCTTATTGTTACATGGGAAACAAGGTACCAGTAGATTCAGTAGATTCTCACAAATCCAACAAGACCAAGCATTCATGATATGCACACTCGTAAGGCTATGAAATTGGGCTATTAGTAAAAAGAAGTAGAAAAGGGGGTGTTCACAATAATAGTAGTGTGGCATTCAGTCAGTGAGTTCATCAATTTTGTGGAACAAACAGGTGTGAATCAGGTGTCCCCTATTTAAGGATGAAGCCAGCACCTGTTGAACATGCTTTTCTCTTTGAAAGCCTGAAGAAAATGGGACGTTCAAGACATTGTTCAGAAGAACAGCGTAGTTTGATTAAAAAGTTGATTGGAGAGGGGAAAACTTATATGCAGGTGCAAAAAATTATAGGCTGTTCATCTACAATGATCTCCAATGCTTTAAAATGGACAAAAAACCAGAGACACGTGGAAGAAAACAGAAAACAACCATCAAAATGGATAGAAGAATAACCAGAATGGCAAAGGCTCACCCATTGATCAGCTCCAGGATGATCAGAGACAGTCTGGAGTTACCTGTAAGTGCTGTGATGCCTGTGTGAAGCTAATTTATTTGCAAGAATCCCCCCACAAAGTCCCTCTGTTAAATAAAAGACATGTGCAGAAGAGGTTACAATTTGCAAAAGAACACATCAACTGGCCTAAAGAGAAATGGAGGAATATTTTGTGGACTGATGAGAGTAAAATTGTTGTTTTTGGGTCCAAGGGCCGCAGACAGTTTGTGAGACGACCCCCAAACTCTGAATTCAAGCCACAGTTCACAGTGAAGACAGTGAAGCATGGTGGTGCAAGCATCATGATATGGGCATGTTTCTCCTACTATGGTGTTGGGCCTATATATCGCATACCAGGTATCATGGATCAGTTTGGATATGTCAAAAATCTTGAAGAGGTCATGTTGCCTTATGCTGAAGAGGACATGCCCTTGAAATGAGTGTTTCAACAAGACAATAACCCCAAGCACACTAGTAAACAAGCAAAATCTTGGTTCTAAACCAACAAAATTAATGCCTCACAGATGTGAAGAAATCATGAAAAACTGTGCTTATACAACTAAATACTAGTTTAGTGATTCACAGGATTGCTAAAAAAAAAAGCAGTTTGAACCTAATAGTTTTGAGTTTGTAGCGTCAACAGCAGATGCTACTATTATTGTGAACACTCCCTTTTCTACTTTTTTTTTTTTTTTACTAATAGCCCATTTTCATAGCCTTAAGAGTGTGCATACCATGAATGCTTGGTCTTGTTGGATTTGTGAGAATCTACTGAATCTACTGGTACAGTTTTCCAGCCACACTGCAAAATGTGAAAAGCGCAGTATGTCCCATTTGGGCTACTGTATCAACATGGTACTGGAACGTGGCAGCCCAGTTTCATGTTTTTTTGCTTTTTGCTGTTGTTTTTGTGATATCATCATGAAATGGGTTACATATCATTGAATCGGTCACGTTTCAGTCATTATTTTTAACTGTAACCCTAACCATAACCCATGATCCTAACGCCCTCCCCCTGTGTCACTTCAGTTTTTGCAACACCAACACCAAAAAAAGTTTGTGATGTCATCACAACCTCGGCGTGAGATCAGGTTGAACATGACGGACTCTGTGAGGCGTCCGCTTCCATGTAGGTACAGTATGAAGCATTCATTCTACGCTCATCAAAACGCATTAAGTTGTTGCTGCAGTCCGTTGCGTACTAATAAAAGCCCCCTAAATCCTACATACTGTAGCTTTAAAAAAAAACATTCATACACACACATGGACTCTAAAGGTACAGTTTCCCCAAAAGCACATGGAATAATCAAGCCTAGTTTTGATCTTTTTGCTTTTAACACAGGAAAAATAGAAAATATTTTATCTGTGACGTAAAATTAAATGAATAACAATAATGTCACAGCACCTAAACGGGTGGAACTTTGTCCTGCATGTGCGTAGTGCAGTGACCGACTACATACGACTACTTATGACTTCAGCATTGTAGTACTGAATGAAAACCAGGTGGCTGCTGAGAATATAAGAGGCCTCTCGGTACCGTTTTACACCACTTCACTTTAAAACTTGCAAAATAAAGGACAGTTTTCACAAACATTTCTGCACAATTGTGATATGCTGACATGCCCTCTGTGAAAGCTTCAGTCACACATCTGTGATAAATAAGAGATGCCGTGAAACGATGATGAAAAAAATATTTTCAAAGTGCTTATTCTCTTCAGCTGAACCAAAGAGAAAACAAATGCCACAGGAAAAGTTTGAAAATGTGACCTTTATTTTAAGAACTAACCGAGTCGCTACACTTGGCAGTTATATTTTCTTTCTCTTTAATTATCTTCTTAAGGTGTCTGAATAAATTTTTATATTATTATATGGTGGCCTGCAGTGGCGTGCTGTAATAGTACGAGTTGCAGGTTTTGCAATTTTAAAAACCCCACATAATTCCACCAAACTTGTATTTAATGAGCTCAGCAGCCATCATCAAGCATTTATCTTATTCTCACCTCCTACTCAGTGGAGAACGGGGCTGTTTTACCATCTCTGCATGCACACACACACACACCTGAGATCAGATAATACTCTCCAAGTCTCCACAGTGAACCCACTGAAGCCGACTGTGCAGAGCGTGCAGGGTCACGAGGTCAGTCAGGGTGATCGTGTCCCCTCCATCTCCATATAGGCTGTCGGCTACAGCTGCTCCTGTGAGATTTGTACCTCAAACGCAGTGACAGGGCTTTAGATCTCCCTGCATCTAAGTGTGTGTGTGTGTGTGTGTGTGTGTGTGTGTGTGTGTGTGTGTGTGTGTGTGTGTGTGTGTGTGTGTGTGTGTGTGTGTGTGTGTGTGTGTGTGTGTGTGTGTGTGTGTGTGTGTGTGTGATAAGGGCCAGAGGATACAGACGTGTCTGTATGGTGCAGAAAAGGGAGGATTTTTCCATCACTGCTGTATTTAATACAGAGATGGGGGTTGTAGTGCCAATGGACCACGTATAGTGCCGCAGACAAGTGATGCAAGCACCAAATCTGGTCAAAATACACCTTAGATGTTGTCCTTTTGAAAAGGCACGGTGTCCACTTGAATTTTCAATAGGCAGTCAAGTAGGGGTTAATTGAAGAATTACATAGGGGATAAAATAAAAGATGCTTCAATCATATTGAAAACTACACAACATTATTTGCTTGACCACAAAGATTCCAAAAAGGTATAGTTTGGACTATCTGTGACTGAATGTTATGGAGTTATGGAGTAAAAACAGCAGGAATGGTGACAAAGGTCAGTATCAGTTTGTACAGGGGTCATAATTTAAAGTTGCTCTAATTTTGGAAAAAAAATAATGCAAATTATTGGTTGAGTTGACAGGGTTTTAAAAAGAAATAGTTTTCACCATGTATCATGTTTAGTTATCATGTTACAAGGGAAAATATGTCACATGAAAATTCAGTAATTATATCTTATATATTATATTCCAGTTCTAAGGTGGAACTATGCCAGTATACAAAGGTATATCTAAATATCTAAAAAGGAAGAGTAAAATAGGAGAGTAGAAAAGAGTAGAGTAGAGCCACTTAGGTGCCTGGTCTTGAGAACCAGGGATGGTAGGTTAAAAAGCTTTTTTATCCCATGGGAACTCTCACATGTCATAGAATCCAATGGATGTTGACCTTGTTTGACCTTTACTATGCAGACCAAACATTCAACACAGTCAAAACTATTCCATTTATTAATCCTATTAGCTCAACAAATAATTTGCACCACTTTTCTTTTTCTTTCCTTTTTTTAACCAAAATTGAAGCAACTTTAACATTTGACCCTGCACAAACTGAAATTGACCTTCCTCACCATTTTTAATTTAACCAGGTTAGTCCCATTGAGATCGAGACCTCTTTTGCAAGGGACACCTGGATGATTATAAAGTTTTAAATTCACCTAACCTGCATGTCTTTAAATGTGGGAGGAAACACAGAGAGAACATGCAAAATTCACAAGTGGAACTCAAACCCATGACCTTTTTGCTGTGAGGCAACAGTGCTAACCACTAAGCCACTGTGCTGCCCAAAGGTGAAATTAACCCCGACGTGATTTGAACACGCAGCCTTCTGATCTGGAGTCAGATGTGCTACCCAGTCTCACGGCAAGTCGTGATTCAGCAGCACGAAATATACATTAATCTACTGGTTCGTGATATTGTGACGAAAAGCTACGTTCTGCTACGTTCAAAAGCTTACACCGTCCCGTGCGACACGGGCTTTACGATTAGTGTTACGCAATTTGCCACATGTTGACATTCAGTCAAGACAAGGGTTTTGCATCAAAATGTCAGGAGTTGGGAGTCAGAATGTGTTGTTAATTCAGGTATTTGATCAAAAATGAATTACCACTGACTACTACTATAGGATGTGTGTGTGTGTGTGGGGGGGGGGAGTTCAGCTCTCTAGTCAATATTAGTTGCAATCTTTAGGCTCATTTGTAAATAATGTCTTGTTTTTTGAGTAAGCGGTGTGTACTCTTTTATGGCGGTGGTTGTCAGTCTTGAAAGATGTGGAGCAATTAATTATGAGTTGCTGGCAAAAAGTCACATGCTGTAAATCATAGTGGGAAAACGCTATGAAGTGGCGCTGTGAGGGAAACAGGATCACACATTCAATTTATTACATTTTAATGATGCGGGCATTGATGTAAAACAGAAAAAAAAAAAAAAACACTTTTCCCATCAGAGCAACAACACATAAAACTCAAAACACCGCAGTATAAAACACGCAATTATCCCCGTAATGATGAAAATGAAGGTGAATTAAGAATGAAGTCATACATGAAGCGTCATCCAACCTGATAGAAATCAGAAACGGTAAATATTTCAGCGTTTCCAGTTCAAATTGTTGACTTGTCTGCCACAGTTTGCACGCTATGGAGGCCTCAAAGTGATCCCAGCTACAGAGCGCCAATCCTCCACATTCATCATTTACCCTGACCTCATCACCTTTCTTTTGTCAGCGCCTCAGTTTGATTGTTTATCATCCTAAACAAACATGTGGTGTTGAACAAAAGTATGCATACGGCAGAAAAATGAAATTCGGTAAGACGTGAGAACTGAGGCGTTCAGCGGTGGCTGCGGGGAATCTGCTGATGGCGTCGTCCTCCTTAATGCCTTCAATGTGCTTCTTTAAATCACAGTGATATAAAGATGACACATAAATATGTGCTTCTGCATATTTTTTTTTGACCTTGGTGAAAGCAGGAACTCCCAAGCAGAAAAATTTGCAGTCATGTAATCACATGCAACGTCTATATATATAGTCTGTAATTCCGGTGGTTGTTGGTCTTTCTTTCAGCTCTTCTGCCGTCATGCAGATTGCCATTTAAAGCAACTGAATAATTAAGGAGTAACATTTGCATCCTGCAGTGTGCATGTGTGCATGGAGGGAGATTTCTGCAGAACACACACCAAGATGAAGACTGAGCAAAGATTCTCTCAAATTTTTGAATGTAAATGTTATTTTCACCTGTTTATTCTAGCATAATGAAACTCATGAAAAAAATAAAATTCTTTGGAGGTGAGCTGACTGACACCTGAAAACATAATGACATTTGCTGATTATTACTCAGTATACAAATGGGTGTAAAAATGAGATTAAGCACAACCCCACTTTTGCATAGTTTGTAGTCAAAAAAACAAGCCAGACAATTCGCCACCAGCAGCTTACATCACTGACAACAAAGGCATGATACACCTGTGATTGTGTTTCAATCTCATTCCTGAGATGTAGTCGTTTGTGCATTTTATACAGTGACCTCTGATTTGACCTTGACCTTAGACCTATGACACAGACATGACCTGTGTAGCAAGACAATGGCCCTCTGAATTTATTGAGCAAATTTGATTGAAATTGCTCTTTGTTTTTTGAAGCTATCCCTGTACAAAGACTGGGAAACAAGCATAAGCATAATAGCATCTTTACACTTTGCGTCCAATATTATGTAGTTTTATTGCCCATATTATGCAGTTTTGAAAGTTTATTAGCTGTTTAAGATTTGCTCTGGTAAATACTGGTGTTCTCATATTATACTTTGAACTAAAATTCAAATGTTTTAAATATTAGAAATGTTCTTTGTAGTTATGTCTGAAAAGTAAGACCCTTCGGCTGCTCCCTAGTTTACACTCAGGGTCGCCACAGCAGATCAACGGTCGACCTGCACGTTGATTTGGCACAAGTGACATATAGGCTATTAAACATTTTATAATAGCAGTTGTTATAGTCATAGTTAAGGGGAGAGACACTCTTGTGATGCATCATCATCGGCAAGTGTTCTAAAAGGTTGGTGTCATTCTATTATCTTCTTTTTTCTTTTGAAGTTTTTGCCTCTTCATTTTTGCAAGTAAAAGTAGCATAGTAGTAGTAGTAGTAGTAGCAGTAGTAGTAGCTGTCTCTTCCTCAGGTAGATTTAGTAACAGTTCCCTGGAATCTGGGATAAGTGGGAGGTGATAGCTTTGTTGGTGAATAAGAAAATTTTCATTTCAGTCTCTGAATCAAACGCGCTCTGTGGCAGGTACTCGGCTAGTAAATATATATTTAGACAATACTGTAACCCCTTTGGAAGCCGTTACTTATTCCATGTATATCTGCTATTTTCTTTGAATTTTCCCAGGAAGTTTTTCTTCTTTGAGAACCAGGCTCTTTCTGCTTCACCAGAGGACATAGTGTAGTACAACTGCACACTGTGGAGGTCATAGGTCATCTGGGTACCATTAGGCTACTACTAAATGCCTACTGACAATTCTGGCACCCAACTGATTGTGACATACTAGTTTTTGCCTATTATATAGTAATCTAGTGAGTACTGAGAAGTAGGGCTGCACTAATGAACAGATGGTTGTGAGTGCTCTGTTCCCTTTCTGCTAAGAAATGCCCCTAAATCCTGCAGACTTTAATGGGACAAAAATTATAATGAAATTAAGCCGTTATTCCTTTGAGAGCTGTTGGTGAGTAGAAGTGATTATATCTAAAAAAGTATTCTGTTCATTAGTCAAAGTGTGCCCGTACTTCATTTTGTGCATTTCTGTTTTAACAGTTCATAACCCTCACCTCTGAACCTTAGCGTCTCCGAGGCAACCGAGGCCAACCCCGGGATTAATCCCCCAAATGGCTGCTCGGCTGAGCTGTTTATCCACTGACCTTTTATTAAGAGAAGGTTCCTAACCTGAATGAGCACTGTTTCAGACTCAATTAATAAAAGTAGTGTGTGTGTGTGTGTGTGTGTGTGTGTGTGTGTGTGTGTGTGTGTGTGTGTGTGTGTGTGTGTGTGTGTGTGTGTGTGTGTGTGTGTGTGTGTCAGATTTCACTTTACTGGTGTGTTTTCACGCTATTTCTTGTTTCTTTAACCTCTCCTAAACATCTCCAGACCTCGGCAGCAAAGGAACCACAACACACCAAGGTTACAAATGTCCTGCAGGGTGTGTGTCTGCAGATGTGTGTGTGTGTGTGTGTGTATGCGTACATGCCTTTGGGTGTGGGCGTACTGTTAGTCCGGATTAGTTCCCTGTTTTCCTTTCATCAGTTTTCTGACAGATCCCCCAAATATGTCCAAAATCAAATTTGGACAAGTGGCGTCCTGTGCGGATGTTTGGCCTGTAAAGTCCGTCCACCTGGGCGGGTTTGAGGATGATGAATGCTCAGTCATCGTGAGGCCACGCCCCCAGACTACACCCAAAAACCTTGTCTTAATTCATTACAATAATCCCCCTCAGTCTGGATCTGGGAGCAGACGCTGACTGAAACAAGAAGCCACAGTGGACCACCACTGATGATGTTGAAAGAAGTAATAAAAAAAAATAAAAAAAGCACAGAACCAATATAGATGAAAAACACACTGGATTGTGCACGACTTTGCGTGTGCATGTGCAGTTATGTAGGTGCTACATCAGTTATTCAGTTTAAAGAGGCTGCAAAAGCTCAGACCGAACAGAGAGCGCATATAATGACAATTCCATACAGTGTCACACAAATGTATATGCACAATGCACACACACACATACGCTCAGAGAGGTGGGGGCGCTATAAACAGCTCTTTATATCTCTCCCATTCAAATCGATTTGTTTACGGTCGGCTGCCAAAGGGACCAAATCTAACTGTTTCCCCTTGAATACATTAAACGGTGAGCGGGGTTGGAAAGTGATAATAACTTCCCCTGCTGCTCTCTCTCTCTCTCACACACACACACACACACACACACACACACACACACACACACACACACACACACACACACACACACACACACACACACACACCCCAACCACTCGTCTGCATCTGTGCCTCAGATGGGAATTTCTAACTTGTGCACATCTGACTGAAGCCGGATGGACCCTTTTTTTTCTCTTCATCCCAGACATAGTGTTGTCAAGTCTTGGCTGCTTCTCTGAAGGAAAAAAATGGACTTTAACCTCCAGGCCATGACACTGTGCCATGCACATCAGGACTGTGTGCACGGAATATCTGAGGGCAGACAACCTTGAACTGTTTCATTTATCCAAAAAAACTGCTTTCAATCGATCAGCATGTTTGCATTTGACATAATGTACAGTGACATTTAGAACAGTTGTGGAATTGCACTGACATGGTTCAGGATTCAATATGATTATATTGGAGTTGTATCATTCCAAAAATAATTCTTCACTATTTTAAATATAACAATGCAGTAATACACTAAGAAGCCCTGCCATCCATACATTTGAAGCCCTTTGACTGCATTAACCAAGTAGGATAACCAGATGGCAGTCATGCGACTGAGCATAGCTACAATGTGGCTAAGCACAGCAACCCATTTGTCGTTATTGTTGGTAACAGAGTGGATCATACTGGTCCTTGTCATGTGAAAGAAATATACATTACTGTGTCCTTAGCAATGGAGTCTCATGGCAGTTCGTAGGACTGAGTTACGAAAAGTACATTAATATATGGGTTTGTGATGGGGGTACGAAAATGGGGCATTTTTCATAAAGGGGCTCAAAATATGGGGTGAAAGGGAGGGGGCCTGGGGGATCATGGTTAATGTTTGGGGAGGGTACACACTTACACTATGGTTTTGGTTAGAGTTAGGAGACTACTACTACATCCAATTTTTATTTGTCATCTGCTGCGGGTGTCCCAGGTTCTGGGGTAGGCAGCAGGCGGCTATGTCTCCCACCAGCTCTCCAGGCATCTCTGTCCAGCGGGTCAGTGCTGGCCAGGTTGCAGTCTTTTATGTCAGTACTCACACAATCGCCCATGTCTTCCGAGGTCTGCCACGCCCTCGGCAACCTGGAATCTCCATATCCATGACAGAGTTGATGCATGATGACACCCGTTTCACATGCCCATACCACCTTAGCCGCTGGGTACATAGCGCTGCAGAAACCTCCTCGACCTCCAGCTTTGTATGCAGCGCAGAAGAGGAGACATCATCCTGTGGTTTTACACCACAGATCCATCGTATCATGGATCTGTCATTGCGGCGGAGCCGCTGAAGGTCTGCAGCAGTTGGTGCCCAGGTTTCGCTATCATGCAGCAAAGCAGAGCGAACACAGGTTGAGAATATCTTCCCTCAGGTCTTTAGCGAGATGTGTTTGGATGTAAGAATAGGGAGGAGTTTCTTGAACTTTCCCCATGCTGTAGTCCATCTGGCGATGATGGCGAGCTCGCAACCTCCTCCGGCACATAGCATATCACCGAGATAGCAGAAGCTGGGTTCCACATCAAGCATGGTCCCATTCACATCCACCTGGCTAACTGGTCTCACATCAATTGGGCGAGCTTCACCACGACATCTCAGACACACATAGTCAGGGTTGGCGACTAGTCTGCCAGCGATGCCACTGCACCGAGAAGGGGAACATTATAAATAGCAAAATAAAAAAAACGTATCACAAAAAGTGGGTGGTTTTGTGACAGGGGCACAAAAAACAAAATGTGAGAACAGCTGTTACTTGGTTGACTGGACTGAGCTGAATTCAGCAAGGCATCACTGTGCGCACGTCAAACCAGTCTCAAAGCAGTTTGTGATGGCCTCACGAAAAGTCAATTAATCTATGGGTTTGTGATAACATCACGAATATGGGGCACTTTTCGTGATGGGGCACGAAATGTGGGGTGATGGGGGGCCTGGGGGGGTTATGGTTAGAGTTAGGAGAAGAGAAAAAAACATGAAAAGCGTCCCATTTTCACAGCGGAGGCATGACAAAAAAACATTATGTGAGATACATGATTCAGTCACAATATCATCACCTCTATGAAATATAACTAACATGCTGGAAGGTTCAACACCGAGGGTGTTAAAATAACACTTAAATCAACTCTAAATTATTTTAGGATGAAATTTTAATATTCGTAATTGCTTTTTAGAGAAGTATGCCTCACGGGGTCAAACAAGTTGCCACGACGCATCATTGGATCAATTCCTGACTACGTCTGTTTCAGCGCTGAAGTATCCCTGAACAACACACAGATGGCACAGGCACATTTTCATTGAATGTTATTTGGGATGAAGCGCTCAATCCTTCAAATCTTTCAGATCCTGGCGGCTCCTTTCTTACTGTGTGGTTGTGAGACTGGGATGCTAACTAGTGACCTAAGGTGATGACTGTATGTCTTTGATATCTGGCGTCTTCAGAGGATCCTTGGTAATGGTGCAATGACTTTGTGTCAAATGAGTGGCTACTATGGTGAGACTCAGTTTAGAAGTACGTCTTTCACTGTGAGGCAGCAACAGCTATAACATTTTGGCCATGTGACACATTTCCCTGTGTGTGATCCAGCATGTAGGTGCCTCAGTGGGCGGAGAAAGCCAAGGGAATCTACATGTTTCACCTGACTGTAGTAGATGGATGGTTGCTTTTGAGAGGTGGGGATGGACTGGTTGTCTACCTGAGCTATTGCCATCCAGGACCCAAGATGGTTCTGTGATGTGGTGGATGCAATGATGCAATAGTAGTTTCCAACAAATGCAGTGGTGGTCTTCACGCCCAGTGCACATGTCCTGCAAATTACAAGTAGAATTTTAATCATCAGTGTACCTGTGAGTGTGGTGGTTTAAAATTGATGTGCAGGTGCTTTGGTGTTGAGTGGAAGCAGAAAGTGATTGTGCTACAGACCACCAAAGCCATGGTATAAAGTCAAGCGCATAATATCTGTGTTATTTAAAAGGTCACAATATTCAGATGCACCTTACATAAGTGGGTTCACAACATACGTGCACCCTGCTTGCATACACAACCAACTTGAATTAAAAACACCCATTAAATGAAATAAATGTGAATGTCACCTTACTGATTCACTGCTTCACCTCAGGGAGCTTTGGCGGATACTGTCCATTAGTGCACTCGGACAGGTTGGCGCAGATTCATTAACTCATCAGAGAACCTCTGACGTAAGTCTGCATTTGCAGTAGCAGAGCACTGCGCATCTGGGACACTCTGACTCTAAAAGGCGATACCAGATGCCTCTCTGATTGGTTTATGTGATGTTATGCCCAAACCATGCCCATGACAAACAAGAACAAATCCAACCCACTCATGCCCACCACCCTATTTTAAGCACAGATTATGCACTGTGTAAATAACAAAAAGCAACTGGACATACATGGGTGATTCTTAGACTACGGACACTTATCATGTCCTTTGATCATATTGTATGAAAAACAGAAAAAAGGGGAAATTTCACACTTTTATAGTTATCTTTACAATGAAAGTGTGTTAAGAAATTTGTTCTAGTAGTCTATGATGACTTTTTCACCTTTTTTCAGCATCATTATATGCAAATATTCCCGTTTTGTGCTTGTCCCACACCCAGACTTTTGAGCTTCAGTGATAAAAAAGAATGGTAAAGAAACATTTTTTCTGTTTTAAAATATCTCTGAATAAAACATCACTAAAATAATCAAAACATAATTGGGGTATTCAATGTCATACAACTATTGTGATTTTTTTTTTTAAACAAAATGTAGTTGTCCCACACTATTGCCGTAATTTCCACCACAACACTGTAATGTCCCTAAACAGTTTGTATGAAAGATTGTTTGGGTAGTTTCTATGGAGATAAACAGTGACATCAGAGCACATGTATATAGCGCCAAATCACAACAAACAGTTGCCCCAAGGCGCTTTATATTGTAAGGCAATGGTGTGGTGGAAATTACATTTACAAGGCCAATAGTGCCCGTAGTTAAAGAATCACCCACATAACCCAAATCCATTTGCATTGTGTGTTTTAGACTGTGCGCTATAGATCGTCAAGAACAGGACCCATCATATGCATCACAGAGAGTGAATTTCTTAAGGTGACTACACAGTGTAATAAGGTTAATGCAGAGTTGAAACGAGCATTTGTTTGTCAGGTATTTTTCCGAGGTGGAGTCAAACCAGACTTTAAAATCTGAGAGCAAACACCGAATGAGATTGAAAGAGACAGAGAAGACTTATTGTATCAGCGTTAACAGATGTACAGCAGTGGGATGTGTGACCAAAGCTCTGTCAAGCCTGCGGGTATCAACACAACGGGGACAGACTGTCACCCCCGTCGGCTATTAATATTACATTACAGTCACTTCAGACCAATCTCTCAGTTAAAGACTTCTATGAGTGTGTGTGTGTGTGTGTGTGTGTGTGTGTGTGTGTGTGTGTGTGTGTGTGTGTGTGTGTGTGTGTGTGTGTGTGTAAACACAAATCTAGAGTCACATTTTCAGATGAAACCACATTATTCTTTGATCCATTATGCAGGGAGGCGTGGGCTGGGTGTCTAAAAGTGAGCGTTAAATTATGTAAAGCAGCTGTGAGAAGAGAGGAGACCTTCATGGAGACGTGATTATCGCAGTTTGAAATCAGTTTGGATGTGATGGCCGGTGAAGTCACGTCTCAGGGAAACCTGAAAATCCTCCAAACACCAGAAAGCTTTATCAGGAAACATGTGGATCTGGTTTAGTTTTGGATTATTCTGTCCTGCGGGGCTCACATGCAAAGTTTGTGTTTCTCTGCCATTGTTTTCTTTGTGCAATTTCATTTCGGTGCTTCATTTTCTCTGTGTTCTTTGTTAAATTCAAATTATTTTGACTCAACGTTTAAACATACATGCTCTTGTTTTGTTATTTTCACTCCATCAGTCCTATAAATCTCAATAAACTTTGATGTAAAACACACGTTTTACAAATTAAATTGGTTTTGCAACTTTTTGAAGAAGATCCGCCCAATGTTGTAAAATGCAGGTTACATAAATGTGCTTCTACCAAGTAAAGTACACTGATCAACCATGAGATTGGGACCAATAACAGGTGAAGTGAATAACACTGATTATCTTATTACGATGTCACCTCGAGCGCTTTACACTCACAAGGATATTAGAAGAGCCTCAGGAGGTGTGTCCGCAGTCTTGGCTATACATCACACTTGTTCCTGCTGGGTGTTGGACTCCGTCAGGGCGGCCCCTTGTCACCAACCCCATTCATGATGTTTATGGTTGTTACTTCAAGGCACAGTCAGGGACTGGAGGGTGTCTAGTTTGGTGAGCTCAGGATTACATCGCTGCTTTTTGTGGAAGATGGGGTTCTTTTGGATTCATCAAACAGTGGCACCTCCAAATCTAAGACCACGATAATCTGTTGGAAAAAGGTGAATTGTCCCCTCTGGCTCAGGGGACAGTTATTGCCCCAAGTGCAGAGTTCAGGAATCTTGAGGTCTTCTTCCTGAGTCAGGGTAAGTTGGAGTGTGAGATCGATAAACAGATTGGGGCTGTGTCTGAGGTCCTGTGGACACTGTACCAAACCATTGTGGTGAAGAAAGAGCAAAGCCTGAAGGTGATGCGCTTGATTTTCCAGTCACTTTATGTTCCTGTCCTCACCTATGGTCATGAACTTTGGGTAATGACTGAAAGAACAAAGTTGCAAATACAAGCAGTCAATTCCTCTCTTGGGTATCTGGACTTAAACCCTGGGACAGGGTGAGAAGCTTGACTATCTGGAATGTACTTGGAGTAGAGCCCCTGCTTCTTCGTATCAAAAGGAGCCCAATGAGGGACTTTGAGTATCTGGTGAGGGTACCCCCTGGTCATCTCCTTAGGGAGGTCTTCCAGGCACATCCAACTGGAAAGAGGCCCTGGGAAGACCCAAGACATGCTGGAGGGATTCAGTTTCCCAGTTGTCTTGGGAACACCTCAGGATACTCCAGAAAAACTTAGAGGACTTGGTCGAGGATAGGGAAGTGTAAGTTGAGCTTCTTGGTCGACTGCTACCATGACCCAGACTTGGATAAGCGACAGAGTGTCCATGAATGAATGAAAGGCACCTGACAGTGGATGGGGTGTATTTAGGCAAATTAACATTTTATCTTCAAAGATTACGTTGGAAGCAGGAACAAAGGGGATGCATGAAAATTTTAGGGTCTTCAACAACGGCCAAATTGTGATGATTAGATGACTGGACCGGAGTGTTTTCAAAACCACAGTTTTTGTGGGATGCTCACAATCTGTAGTAATCAGTACCTCCCAAAAGTGGTTCAAGAAAGGAAAACCGGTGAACCACTGACAGAGTCATGGGAGGCCAAGGTCCACTGATGCATAAAGACTGGCCCATGTGGTCCAATCCAGACTGGCCCATGTGGTCCAATCCAATAGAAGAGCTACTGTAGCTCAAATTGCTAATATTAGTTCTGATAGAAATGTCTCGTGGAGTTCCAGCCTCCACAGCTCAGGGCTGTTTTGGTGACAAAAGCTTGATTAGCTTAAATTGGGTTTTACATCAAGGTTGGAAATCAGGTGTTCTATGAACCAAAAAGTGAGTAGATTAATTCCCGGCTGGTCCTGTAAGTCAAAATACCCAAGAACACGCACTGAACCCCAAACTGCAACTTGTTCCTCGATGCTTTGCAAAAATTCCAAGTTGAAAAAATGTATTCTCACATTGAATGAATAATAATACAAAATTCCACTATATGCTCAAAATATTAATGAAATAATGCTACCAATCTGTTTTGTAATTGTTGCCATGCTGGTGGTATGACAATCTAAAAAAATGTCACCAGTTACAGGTGCATTTTTCCAAGTATACAAGTACTGACATCCTTTGGCACACTTATGTATTTTTTCATGAGGATTCAAGGCGTGTAAACAGCAAGGAGATTGGAGCAATACGCACTTCCACAATAAGAGCCTGCATTTCAAAATAAAAGCCTGTGAGGTTGCTGCAGACCTGACAGAGTTCATCAGTCTGTCCATCCTCTAACATCCCAGACAGCAGATCAGATCTGGACATTTTCTGTTTGCATGTGACCCCATACCCAGAATGAACATGTTCACACCCCGGACAAAACAGCAGAATTGTATCTCAACAGTGTCTCACACAGGCCAAAAAAAAGAAAAAAAGAAGGAAGAAATATATATATATAGTGTAAATATAAAACTTCAGTTATTCGTAATTTGCTACGTGAAATATTGTCCTTGTTAAGCAGTTTCAGAAAAGCAAAAATTCATTTTAGAAAATTGAACATAACTGAAAATAGATTAAATCTTCAATAAAGACTTTCATAAAAGCCAAGAAATATTTCTGTCAGTATTTAAAAAATAGCATAACTGTGAACAGATTGTCCCCAAAAGTCAGCTGTCCTCTGTATATAGTACAAACGACCACGTCTAGAATTTCTAGAATTTTTTTTTTAACTTCATACCCAATCCACTCATTTGGGCCAATATCATGCCGATTCAAAATATAAAATCAGGGCACCCCTGGTTTAAATCTGAATAACATTAGAAAGTCCATGCAGCTTATTGCCTTCATTGTTTTCTCAGCTTTTAATCTCTTTTTCTGTGTTTTTTTTTTTTTTTTTTTAATGATTCATGCTGAATCCCAATCAAAAATTGGAGAAACAGACTGACGGAACATTTTTGAAAAGATGCGTCATCACCTTCGAAAGATCAAATGAGGGATTTTGGAAGGATCACATCATCGGTGAAAAAATCTCACAAGCTCATATTGATGGAACATATGAACACAGAATTTCCTTTTAATTTCTCGCTAAGCTGTGCATTACATAGGTTGATAAATGCTGTGTTGGGGGGGGGGGGGGGTCAGCGGTACTAGAAATGAGTTTGATTCCTCAGTAAAACTCGTGTACATGCCAGCTTTTTAAAGAAAGACTTCAGGGCGTGCAGGCCGCCGAGTCTCACACACGGAGAACAGAGAGCATTGTGAGGGAATATAGCTGGAATGTGAGCTCGTAACAGAGCGTGTGGAAGGGAAGAGTAGGAAGCAGCAGCAGCCGCCTGCCAGAGCGTTGTTATTCAGGTCCACACGCCTCGGCATCTGTGTCAGCTAATGAGAGAAACTCGGCTGTGTTTCATCTAGTCTCCTCGGACCCGGAATTAGCATCTCCAAAGACAGATGCAGCGAGAGGGACGGAGAGAAAGAGAGACGGGGAGAGACAGAGAGAGAGAGAGGACTAAAGAGAGGGAGAAGGAAAAATGAACCCCCATCCCTCTAAAAAAAAAAAAGAAAAATAAGTGTGATCGACAGAAAAGAGGGTGAGATGGAGAGATGCGGGAGAGGCTGGCTTCTTAGACGGGGAGGTGACTATAAACACAAACGCTTGCACACATGCTGCAGCATATTGACACAGCAGAGTTAAGTGAGGTGGCCGGGGTATGAGACGGTCCTTAATAGGTCCCCAATGGACCTCAGGATGAGAGGCCAGGCCCTCAACAGAGAGGACAGCAAGCGTAGGAGGGGGTCAGAGCCACGGGTCAAAGGTCACTCCATCATTACAGCCTCATCCACCCTCATGCAGCAGCATCCATCCGCTGCACCCTCGTTCTCCCCACCCGACTGCTCAGTGCGCCTAATGATTATTAAGTGAAAACACTTAAGGAGTGCTTGAAGCCACAAGAGGAGGAGGAGGGGGGTATAATAATGATGCTCTTGCACATCATTTGCAGCAGAGTTATCACTAATCACCTCATCCCCACAGTGACACACACACACACACATGCACGCACACACACACCCGCTTCCACTAAAGAGCCACCAATATCAACCTAATGAATATTTCCCCTATTTCCAGAGAGCCCTTTGCAAATTTTGGTGCACGTCTGCACGCGTGCATGTTATACGCACTTCAGATTGCCTTCTCCAGCAGGATGCATGTGAGGATGTGTGTCTTGTGTGCACTTGTGAAGCGGCGGGGAGCCCTCTCATCTGCGCTTACCCAGTAAATGGCGAGTGATTGAAGGGTTTGATGTGGAGCGATTCAGCTGGGAGTTTTGTCTGTCTCTGTTCAGCCCCTCAGCTCATCGTCTGGTGTTGTGACTCACTTCGCAAAACACGCAAACCGAAGCCGGCAGAAATATCTGCAGCCTCTCTGCTGAAGGTGAACTCCAACCAAAGAAAAGTTTACCCTGAGAGGTGAATCTGATATGAGATGGTTAAAAAATGTGAGTCTGAACTGTTTTATTTGGTGTTTGCATACAATTTAAAATGAACTGCAAAAATCCTAAATATATATATCAATATAAAATGTCTTGTCATTTTAGTCATTCATTTAAAAACTACAAACATTATAGTGCTTTATGTGAAATGTGTCTGGAGAAGACAGTTTTCATCCACGACAACCTTCTGTGGTTGCGACAACCTTCTGTACTTCATGATGGGAGTGCTCCAATGTGCCTTCTGGCAAACAGTAGCTGAAATTTCACATCTTTTTCAGAGAATTCTTCTCTGTTCCAATCTGCCATGATGCTGTATAAAACTGGTAATGCCACAGAGAAATATTGCGCCATACGTGGTTTCTCCGGTCACAGCCAGACAAGCCTATCCTTTGGAGCTGTCATGGATGTCTTTGTAGCTTCTGTCACATCTTGGATGGACCATCTGTTTTGAGAACATCTACTCCAGACAGATTTTCCCAACTGTATCTTGCTGTTTGTGTTTCTTAATTATTGATGGAAATGAAATCCAAGACATATTCAGTGAATTGGAAATGTTCATCTATTCATATTTTTACTTGTCTAATGAAAAACAGGAGTCAAAGTAATCATTTGTGTCAAAAATTATAGCCTTACATCTGAGCATGGAGGGATGAGGAATAAAAATAGCTATAATTTTATAATGGGTTAAAGAAAAAATGACTTATTACATAAGTGAGTACTACAGTGTTCTAAATTTGATTTGGCATCAGTCTCCATTGCAGCAGTGGATTGAGCTGAGATGAGGGACCAACTGGTGGTGGTGGGGCGGTGGAGGGAACGTTAGGTAGACAACTGAAAAGCAGCAAGAGGTGAGTGAGACATTGAAGCTTTTAAAGGATGTGCCTGTGTCTGATTGGTTTGTGGTGATTGTTAACATTGGCATGTGTTTAGGGTCCTGTACACGTCTGGAATCAATTTGCTGATTGTGAGAGCTGCTGAATTGAGAGTCTTCTGATAGAATTTACTCTACACTGCATTTCCTAAATGACTAATGTGATAATTTTGTCAAACCACTTGAATTAAATCTGAAAGTCGACACTACAAGCACATCTTGACTATTTAATTCCACCTCCACTGTGGTGGTGTACAAAGGAAAAAAAAATTACACCAATTATATTGCGATCCAAATACTTACGGACCCAACTGTATTAACAAAAGACTGCTTTGGGATCTGCGTGAATAAAAAATTGTGCTGGAATGCATTCATGAGTCATGTCACCCAAAGCCCTATTGCTGATTTTGACATAAATAAATTTTTATTTCTGTCAAAAATAGTCATTAGCACTACACTCGCTGAGGCAGAATGTGCATCAAGAACGTATATTCCAGGAACTGTGAGGAGCAAACGTGATGATAATCTGATTTGGCCCGTCTTAGTTTAGTGCTTCTCTCCCAATCGCCTGGAGCGCTTTTCTCTTTCTGCCACAGCTGTCTCAGTTGGGATGAAATAAGAAGAGCGATCTTCCCTTTCAGCACTGCTGTTGGTGCAACCAATGATGCAACAGTTCTTTGAGATGATAAAACTACAGAAATGCCACAAACCTGCCTTCGGAGATCCACTGAGCAATGCTTTGTTTGACCCTCTGTGCTGGTTGCTACGGTGCAGAGTGTATTATACAAGAAGATACCGACTTCATGAATGTTTCAGATGTTTAACATGAAGCTCCAACTAATTTAAGTGTAAAAGGTAGATAAAACTAATTTATCACAGTACGACCCATTTAAAGATTGTTTCGACTCAAAAATGTGTTTTTCTTATTATCGTATCGCCGCGTGTCTTTCACTTTGATGACTCACTTTGATGACTGTCCAAGGTTTGTTGCATCGTCTCCTGAACAGGGCAAATTTCATTGCGCATATGTGGAAATGACGTTTCTGGCAAGCACGTGTGTACTAGCTAGGTTTGCTACGTCACAAATCAAACATGCCAATCACAGCTCAGCTTAGATTTGTAGGGGCCAATCACAGAGGCCATGGCAGAAAAACACAAAAACTGGTAAAAATAAATAAATAAATAAATAAATAAATAAAAATCTCCATTTTTCTGTGATCAAACGCAAGAAAACATGCAGTTCTGGTGTTTAGTTAGCAACTGCTGTGGAAAGGAAAAATACAAGATAAAAGACATAGCAAAAGAGGAGAAGTATTATTAATTAAAAGAGAAGACAAATGGCAATAGTCCTATTTGCTGAAGATTTTGTTTAAATACTTAAAATGGAGAAAATCTTGAAATATCAGCGGATTATTTGACAAACCCTCACTTGTTTACATCCAACAGTTAATTTACTGTAAGAAAGACAGACAGAAAGAAAGTCCACAGATTAAACATCATAATTAATACATGAATGTAAATGAGCAACATGTTTGACCACTTTTCACCTTTAAAAAAATACTTAATTTCTGTTTTGTGATAAAAACGGCATAAATTCATTTTTGTAATTCAGGTGCAAAAACTATATTTCTTTAAGGCAGACATTGGAAATTTACAAGAGATTGTCGTATTTCTACAACAAAAAAAGGCCCTTTTCTTTGTGTGTGTGTGTGTGTGTGCGTGCGTGCATGTGTAAAATTCTTTAATGCCTAAGATTACACTGATTATGTAAAGCATTTTTAGCAGTTGGTTAAAAATTACTAGAAGTAGTAGTTGCTGGAATGTGAATGTTTAGATATTCAGAGATCTTTAGAGATGTAAAATGGAAAAAACATTAAACATTATGTCTTTATGTCTTTCAAAAATTCTCTGCTGTCTTGAAATTGAGATAGATAGATATTGCATCAAAACACAGCAATAAATTAATAAAATCCCATATCAAATACAAACAAATCACATATGCTATCAAATATACTTAAAATTAGGTAAAATCATAATTAATTATAAGCTACAAAAAATAAATGTGTTTTCAGGTGACCATTAAAAGAATCGACTGAAATAAATTTTCTAATGTCAAGCTCCATACATTAGGAGGCCACAACATGGAAAAGCTCTAAAGCCCGTCAGTGTAAGAGTAATGTATTGTGATGATTCTTCTGCATGATCTTTTTAAGATGAGTCCTGTTTTGTACTGACAGGATGCACTGCGTGGATACACAAGCCGCGTTGGACTCTTGGATCACCTCTCTATCTGTCAGTAACCACATCGTCAGGCCTGACATGAAGCTCTTTATTTCCCATCAGAGAAAGTGTGGATGTGTCTCGTGGGTGTTCAGTGTCAGTGGGGTTCAGCTGAGCGGCTGCTGGGGGAGGATCTGCCAGTGAAGTGGTCAAGCAGCCCCAGATGGGTTTCTAATAGGTTTAATCCAACAGGTCACCGTACCAGGTTCTGCAGCACCGCCAGCCCCTGTGAACCTGGTTTTCCTCTCCTTCTGCCTCCCATCATTTTCTTTCAACTCCCCTCTGCTTATCTAACCCCCTCCCCCTTGTGTCTCACTCTGCCTGTCTTTCCACAAAAGCAGCAAGAAGCTAATGAGTCCTGGCTTGGCATTTATCCAGCCTTAACACCCCCCGTGTTTACACTCCTGCTTTTGTGTGTGAGCATCCACAGGCTAGAGGAATAGATAGACACCTACCGATATGGATTTTTTTTGAGGGGGCGATACCGATATTAGGCAGTAAAAAACTTATGATACCAATACATCTGCTGATAAATACAGTGTATAAAAAATGACGACAGTATTTCATTATCAAACCCTTATGACAGAGAAATGTAACTGAAGCTTGATGTTTTACAGTTTACACGAGTTTTATTATAAATAACTATAAATATAACCAACAACCAAACAACGTTTCTCACACTGCCTCTGTTCAGATTTGTAGTTCCCATGTCACATTGGTCAACATTTGTGTAAAATAGACTTCTCATCTATTTTGACCTCGCTTAGCTGGTGGTATAGTGACTAGCTAATGTGGCCAAGGGGTGATGGGGTCCCAGCCATGCTTGACAGCATTATAAACTGCTGGGAAAAAAAACTACACAATGACACTATTTCCAACAACCAAAGTGTTTTTCTGCATTGTTTACTCAGAAGATTAAAGATTTTAATATTGGAAAGAATAATGCCGATATTGATATGTTCATGAAAGACTCATATCAGCTGATATCGGTCAACCGATACATTGGTGGAACTCTTGTAATATTAAAAAAACAACAACCAAACAACAACAAAATAACATTTGTAATGGAGTAATCCGTTATCATTAGGATATAGAAAAGAGAAATCACTCGGAAAACTGTGTGGTCCACTTGATTCCAAAGTAGATTTTCAGGGACGGAAGGACGGTTTTCCGCCCCATTAAAAGCACCCCAGTTCAGGGAGATGCGCTCCAATTCGGTTAAGACTGTCCCCTCATCTCTCTGTGGAACCGACAGATGGGAAAGCAGTCCTGCTTTTCCATGAGTCCGTGAAGCACCTGCCCGTTTTCCACACAGACGGATCCTCGCAGAGAAACAAACACAAAACAGCCTCCTGGCTGGCACACGCTTTGATGCCCAAAGCCCACTTTTTCCAACCTGTTTTAAACCACATCATTAGCTCCCGTCGCTGGAATTTGCAGACAGATCGAGCTAATGAGAGGCATTTCAGCAAGTATTTTCAAACTGGTTCGCAGGCTGACAGAGCAGGAGGGCAGAGGTTCCCATTGATGTAATTTACAGAGAGCAGCAACAGATAGGAGCGAGACACCGGAGAATCACATGTGCTGCTGCTGTGAGGACATAGATGGAGAGGAGACCTGTCACACGCATCCATGTCACAGTCATTAGTGCTAAGTGACAGTTTGTGGTGGGCCCTCAGCGGGCCGGGGGAGGCAGGGGAGGGGGAGAAAAACAGAAGAGAGAGCCAGAGAGTGTCAGGCGGGATGTAATGCATTACATCAACAACAGGTTCAGGCGATGTGACAGAGTTAATACTGCCGGATTATTATTATTCAGTCGAGCAGAGCTGAAGGTGTGATGACCCGAACAGGTGACGGGACTAATTAACCACCGTTTGACCCCGCCCGCCTCAGACAGATGATCCGTGTGACAGAAGCTCACATTAAGAAATCTTTTTTTTTTTTTTAATTCTTCCTGCCAGCGAAGGCAAAGTAATTGCTTGCATGCATCCCCATCCAGCCGTCAAACACTTCCAACATCACAATTCAGGCGCTATCCCACACAAAATCCGACTTGCATAGGAAAAAGGTGAAATTATCTCCCAATTGTAGGCAAAAATACTAGATTTTAAGACTTTGTATTTAATTTGCTGAAGAAAATGATTGCTTCAGAGGCCACCGTGTTGCACCTGTAGACTGTATATATACTGGAAAAACCCTCTCAGATTTACAGAAGAGCGGTTTTGAAGGTTAAATGCAGGGCTGGTGGACAAGGGTGTTAGTGCACTTGGTTTCAGTGTAGAAAGTTCCTGGTTCAAACCCCACCCCTGCCACATTTCTCTATGTAATGTTGGGTCAGGAAGAATATCCAGTGTAAAACTTTTAATTTAACCAGGTTAGTCCCATTGAGATCGAGACCTCTTTTGCAAGGGAGACCTGGACATGTATAAAGTTTCCAATTCACCTAAAATGCATGTCTTTAAATGTGGGAGGAAATGGATACTGTTGGGAAGGTGTCGTAACACGGACCCACAACAGGGGGCGCAAATGAACGGACAATGGATAAGAGAAGGAGTAACAATTTAATGTTGCGAAAGAACACAACGGAATATAAACAAGAGTACTGCCAATCATACACAAGAGGACTGCGGGCAGGCTTGAAGATAGGAGACCTCGGATGAACGAAGAGCCGGGGCCCACACCGCTTCTACCACCAACGGCCTGAAGAACACCGAAGCCGCCAAGCCCTGAGTCCCCAGGTGGTCTCTGTCCTCTGTTGTCGGCCCTGGTACTGCTGGCAGAGAGAAACAGAAGGTGGTGAGTGTGAGTCCTCACACCCAGCAACCTTGATTAGTGATTCCTCCGGGAGGGATAACCTCCACCTCCAGGAACGTCTTTACTTGTGAAGCTCCCGTTTGTCCCTCTCCTGGGTCTTCACGGGTTTGCAACTGCACACAGAACAATAATAGATTAATACGTGATCACAGCAGAGAATTACCTCTAATCGTAGAAGATTTCTCGGCGAGGAGGTGGAGTTGCCGTCCGGCCTTTATGGTGATGGTGATGAGATGAATGAGTGACAGCTGGTGTTGAGGATGAGTGACGGCTGTCACTCCCAGTGGTTCTGGCGCCCTCTTGTGCTTGAAGCCCACACTCCAAGCAGGGCGCCATCTGGTGGTGGTGGGCCAGCAGTACCTCCTCTTCAGCGGCCCACACAACAGGACCCCCCCCCTCAACGGGCGCCTCCTGGCGCCCGACCAGGCTTGTCCGGGTGTCGGTGGTGGAAATCGACCAGAAGGGCCGGGTCCAGGATGAAGCTCCTCTTCACCCAGGAGCGTTCTTCGGGTCCGTAACCCTCCCAGTCCACCAAGTACTGAAAACCCCGACCCTTCCGACGGACGTCCAGGAGCCGATGAACAGTCCATGCCGGCTCCCCGCCGATGATCCGGGCAGGAGGTGGGTCGGGTCCAGGGGTGCAGAGTGGTGAGGTGTGGTATGGCTTGAGTTTGGAAACATGAAAAACCGGATGGATCCGCAGTGAAGCCGGGAGTGTCAGCTTCACTGCGGCCGGACTGAGGATCTTGGCGATGGGGAACGGCCCGATGAAACGGTCCTTGAGTTTGTGGGATGTCACCTGGAGCGGGATGTCCTTGGTGGATAACCACACCTCCTGCCCCGGTTGGTATGTAGGGGCCGGGGAACGCCGGCGATCTGCATGGGCCTTGGCCCTCATCCGGGCCTGTAACAGGGCAGAGCGGGCGGTCCGCCACACCCGGCGGCACCTCCGCAGGTGGGCCTGGACCGAGGGTACCCCGACCTCTCCCTCCACAAGTGGGAATAACGGGGGCTGGTAGCCCAGACACGCTTCAAAGGGGGAGAGGCCGGTGGCAGAAGATACTTGGCTGTTGTGAGCGTACTCGATCCAGGCCAGATGGTTACTCCAGGCCGCCAGGTGCGCAGAAGTGACACAACGAAGAGCCTGTTCAAGGTCCTGGTTCGCCCGCTCTGCCTGGCCGTTCGTCTGTGGGTGATACCCGGACGAGAGACGTACGGTGGCCCCCAGCTCCTTACAAAAACTCCTCCAGACTTGCGAGGAAAACTGGGGACCACGATCCGAGACGATGTCCGACGGTATCCCATGCAGACGCACGACGTGGTGGACCAGGAGGTCTGCCGTCTCCTGGGCCGTCGGGAGCTTCGGGAGGGCCACGAAGTGGGCCGCCTTGGAGAATCGGTCCACTACCGTCAGTATGGCGGTGTTGCCCTGGGACGGCGGGAGGCCCGTGACGAAGTCCAGGCCGATGTGGGACCAGGGGCGATGAGGCACAGGCAGGGGTTGGAGTAGACCCCTGGTCTTGTGATGGTCCGCCTTG
Organism: Thalassophryne amazonica; assembly: GCF_902500255.1. Lineage (NCBI taxonomy): Eukaryota > Metazoa > Chordata > Actinopteri > Batrachoidiformes > Batrachoididae > Thalassophryne > Thalassophryne amazonica. The sequence continues at coordinate 61,613,038 of NC_047122.1, forward strand.
CCCCTGGCACAGGTGGTGCAGGCCTGGACGTAGTCCCGGACGTCGGCTTCCAGTGACGCCCACCAGAAGCGCTGCTGGACTACTGCCACGGTCCTACGCACTCCGGGATGACAGGAGAGCTTGGATCCGTGGCAGAAGTCCAAGACGGCAGCCCTAGCCTCTGGTGGGACGTAGAGTCTGTTCTTTGGACCGTCTCCCGGGTCCGGGTTCTTTGCCTGGGCCTCCCGGACGATCTCCTCCACGTCCCAGGTGAGGGTGGCCACGACAGTGGACTCGGGAAGGATGGTGTCGATGGGGTCCGACAACTCGGCCTTGGCCTCCTCTTCGTGCACCCGGGACAATGCATCGGATCGTTGATTCCTGGTCCCGGGGCGGTAGGTGATCCGGAAGTCAAAGCGCGCGAAGAACAGGGACCAGCGGGCTTGCCTGGGGTTCAGCCGCTTGGCGGTCCGGATGTACTCCAGGTTCCGGTGGTCCGTAAAAACCGTGAAAGGCCCCGTAGCGCCCTCCAACAGGTGTCTCCACTCTTCTAGAGCCTCCTTCACCGCGAGGAGTTCTCGATTGCCCACGTCATAATTCCGTTCAGCGGGGGTCAACCTGCGGGAATAGTAGGCACAAGGATGGAGAACCTTATCGGACTCCCCGCTCTGGGACAGCACGGCTCCTATTCCTGAGTCTGAGGCGTCCACCTCCACTACAAACTGGCGAGTAGGATCAGGCTGCACCAGAACTGGAGCAGACGAAAATCGGCGTTTCAACTCCCTAAACGCGGCTTCGCACCGGTCCGACCAGGTGAAGGGGACTTTGGTGGCGGTCAGGGCGGTCAGGGGGCTAACAACCTGACTGTAACCCTTAATGAACCTCCTGTAGAAGTTTGCAAAGCCGAGGAACTGTTGCAGCTTCCTACGGCTTTTTGGTTGGGGCCAATCCCTCACCGCCGCAACCTTGGCCGGATCCGGGGCGACGGAGTTGGAGGAGATGATAAACCCCAAGAAGGACAAAGAAGTGCGGTGAAACTCACAGTTCTCGCCCTTCACAAACAGCCGGTTTTCTAACAACCGCTGTAGGACCTGACGTACATGTCGGACATGGGTCTCAGGATCCGGGGAAAAGATGAGTATATCATCCAGGTATATGAAGACAAACCGATGCAGGAAGTCCCGCAAGACGTCGTTAACCAATGCTTGGAACGTCGCGGGCGCATTGGTAAGACCAAACGGCATGACCAGGTACTCAAAATGACCTAACGGGGTGTTAAATGCCGTCTTCCATTCGTCTCCCTTCCGGATCCGAACTAGGTGGTACGCATTCCTAAGATCGAGTTTGGTGAATATTTTGACTCCATGCAGGGGTGTGAACACCGAATCCAAGAGGGGCAATGGGTATCGATTGCGAACCGTGATCTCATTCAATCCCCTGTAATCGATGCATGGACGAAGTCCGCCGTCTTTCTTACCCACAAAAAAGAAACCAGCACCCATCGGGGAGGTGGAGTTCCGGATCAACCCGGCGGCCAAGGAGTCCCGGATGTAGGTCTCCATTGATTCGCGTTCCGGACGTGAGAGGTTGTACAGTCTACTGGACGGGTACTCAACGTCCGGAATCAAATCAATGGCACAATCGTACGGTCGGTGCGGTGGAAGAGTGAGTGCCAGATCTTTGCTGAAGACGTCAGCCAGATCATGGTACTCCCCTGGCACCGCCGTCAGATTGGGAGGGATTTTAACCTCCTCCTTAGCCGTGATCCCGGGAGGAACCGAGGATCCTAAACACTCCCGGTGGCAGGTTTCGCTCCACTGCACCACGGCCCCAGACGGCCAATCGATCCGGGGATTGTGCTTCACCATCCAAGGAAAACCCAAAATCACTCGGGAGGTAGAAGGTGTCACGTAAAACACTATCTCCTCCCGGTGATTCCCAGACACAACCAGGGTCACAGGCTGGGTCCGGTGTGTGATTAGCGGGAGTAGAGTGCCATCTAGTGCCCGTACCTTCAAGGGCGAAGGCAGAGCCACTAGAGGGAGCCCCACTTCCTTTGCCCATCTGCTATCCAACAGATTCCCTTCGGACCCCGTGTCCACCAGTGCTGGGGCGTGAAGGGTTAAATCCCCACTCAGGATTAACACTGGGATTCGTGCTGATTTGCGGGGTTTCCCCGTGCACATGTTATGGCCCACCCTTAGCCCAGTTTCTAAGGACGGGCGTTGGTGTTTGACCGTTTGGGGCAGTCTTTTAACGTGTTCACATGAGCCACAGTAAAAACATTCCCCGCGGGCCAGTCTCCTTTGTCTGATATCAGATCTCACTTTGGCCCTGCTCGTGTCCATAGCTTCGTCAGCAGGGGGAGCTGTTGCCACATGGAGCCCACTGGCAATGGAGCGTGGGGACGACGTCACCCTTTCAGACCCGGAAGAGAGAGGGACGGCTTGTGCCCGGCCACGCCCCCCAGCCTGCTCCCGACGGTGTTCATTCAAGCGGTTGTCTAAGCGTATAACCAGAGTGACAAGCCCGTCGAAAGTCTGCGGTTCGTCCTTAGCCAGTAAATGCTCCTTCAGTACTGGAGACAGTCCGCTTATGAAGGCAGCGCGGAGCGCAACGTCATTCCAACCCGACCTCGCAGCCGCGATGCGGAAGTCGACAGCGTAATCAGCTGCGCTCCGACGCCCCTGTCTCAGTGACAGCAGCACGGTCCAGGCGGTCTCGCCTCTGTTGGGATGATCAAACACCTGTTTGAATTCCCGTATAAACCCAGTGTATGACGTCAGAAGCCATGACTGCTGTTCCCAGAGCGCTGTAGCCCAAGCGCGTGCCTCACCTCGAAGCAGATTAATTACATAAGCCACCCGGGTGGCGTCTGCTGCGTACATGACTGGACGCTGTGCAAAAACGAGCGAACACTGCATTAAGAAGTCTGCGCACGTTTCCACACAGCCTCCGTACGGTTCGAGAGGACTTATGTAAGCTTCAGGGGACGGTGGGGGGGGTAGTTGAACGGCCAGTGGAACATCTACATTAGGCCCCGGGCCAGCAGGAGGAGACACTGCAGCGACGCTCGACTCACGTGCTTCCACTCTGGCGGTGAGAGCCTCCATCCTCTGATTGAGGATTGCATTTTGCTCGGTTACCAGCTGTAACTGAGCAGTGAAAGCGGTAAGGATTTGCTGCAGATCACTTACCACGCCTCCTGCTGACGCCTGCGCTCCTTGTTCTCCCATTGGCTGTTCAAGCTGTGGTTGACGCCCCTCGGGATCCATGACGAATGGCCGAGAAATCCTGTTGGGAAGGTGTCGTAACACGGACCCACAACAGGGGGCGCAAATGAACGGACAATGGATAAGAGAAGGAGTAACAATTTAATGTTGCGAAAGAACACAACGGAATATAAACAAGAGTACTGCCAATCATACACAAGAGGACTGCGGGCAGGCTTGAAGATAGGAGACCTCGGATGAACGAAGAGCCGGGGCCCACACCGCTTCTACCACCAACGGCCTGAAGAACACCGAAGCCGCCAAGCCCTGAGTCCCCAGGTGGTCTCTGTCCTCTGTTGTCGGCCCTGGTACTGCTGGCAGACAGAAACAGAAGGTGGTGAGTGTGAGTCCTCACACCCAGCAACCTTGATTAGTGATTCCTCCGGGAGGGATAACCTCCACCTCCAGGAACGTCTTTACTTGTGAAGCTCCCGTTTGTCCCTCTCCTGGGTCTTCACGGGTTTGCAACTGCACACAGAACAATAATAGATTAATACGTGATCACAGCAGAGAATTACCTCTAATCGTAGAAGATTTCTCGGCGAGGAGGTGGAGTTGCCATCCGGCCTTTATGGTGATGGTGATGAGATGAATGAGTGACAGCTGGTGTTGAGGATGAGTGACGGCTGTCACTCCCAGTGGTTCTGGCGCCCTCTTGTGCTTGAAGCCCGCACTCCAAGCAGGGCGCCATCTGGTGGTGGTGGGCCAGCAGTACCTCCTCTTCAGCGGCCCACACAACAGATACATTGGTGGAACTCTCGTACTATTCTAAAAAAAAAAACAACAGCAGCACAACCACAGGGAGAACAAACTCCACAGGTGGGAATCGAACCCATGACTTTCTTACTGTGAGGCAACAGTGCTAACCACTAAACCACCGTGCTGCCCAACTTACATCAATTCAACATGCAAATCCACCTCGGGTTTACTGTGGCACCCCAGAGCGCAAACAAGGGAGCAACCGAAGGGACTTTAGCTTTGAAGCTTAAATAATCCGGTTCTGGGTCTCACCATGTTGGCAGAGCTGACTCCACCCAAGTCCTGGCCAACTCTTAAATGGGTAAATAGCTGAAGCATGGCCAATAACATGGGTAAACCGGGCAGGATGAATGAAGCCCGGACACGCCCCCATCTCAAAATTACTGAATAAGCAAAAGCTAACAGGCTATACGAGGTCTGTGATGAAAAAAGCGGTCCTTTTTATTTTTTCAAAAAATAAATGGATTTGATTCATATGTTTTTACGTCAGACATACTTGAACCCTCGTGCGCATGCGTGAGTTTTTTCACGCGTCGGTGACGTCATTTGCCTGTGGGCAGGCCTTGAGTGAGGAGTGCTCCACCCCGCCCGTCGGAATCTCTTTGTCTGAATAGCCACTGCGGACGGCGCGCGTTGCTTTATCAACATTTTTTCTGGACCTGTGAGGAATATCCAAGTGGACACTATTCGAGAAATTAAACTGGTTTTCGGTGAAAAGTTTAACGGCTGATGAGAGATTATGGGGTGTTTCTGTCGCTGTAAGGACTTCCCACAGAGCGGGACATCGCACAGCGCTTCCAGGCGCTGTCGTCGGCCTGTTTCGAGCTGAAAACATTCTAATTTAAGGCTTAATTCACCCAGGACGTCGTCAGAGAACAGAGAGGATTCAGAAGAGGCCGGCATGAGGACTTTATGCGGACATTCCACTGTTTAAGGACATTTTGTAATGAAAGACGTGCGCGCAAATTCGCCGAGTCGTTTCCGTGACGACTCGGCGAATCTGTGTGTGCAGCGACAGGAAAAACACCTCCGTGTTGAAAACCATTTGTAAAATTCAGGCGGCTTTTGATGGCTTTCAACAAGTGAGTAACTGAGAAATTGTTTAACAGCTTGGGCATGTTCCAACTTGCCCGTTAAGATTTCCAACGGAGGTGTTTTTCCTGTCGCGACCCCCCGCGGTCGGGTCCGGCCCGACATGCGACTCTTCCCGCACGTTCTTTCATTACAAAATGTCCGTTAACAATGGAATGTCCAAATAAACTCCTCATGCCGACTTCTTCTGAAAGTTCTCTGTTCTCTGACGACTTCCTGGGTCAACAGAGCGTGAAATGTGGAAGTTTTCAACTTGAAACGACGAGATGCTGCAGCCTCGAAGCGCAGATCGCCGTCAGGCACCGTGGGCCGTCCTTACGGCGACACTACCAGACCAAAATCTCTCATCAGCCGTTAAAATTTTTACCGAAAACCAGCTGAATTTATCGAATGGTGTCCACTCAGTTGTGCCTTACAGTTTTGAAAAAAAAAATTTATCAAATAAAGCAGCAGTCTCTGAGCCATTCCTAAACAATGAAAAAACGACGAGAGGGTGGGCCACTCCTCACTCAAAGACTGCCCACAGGCGAATGATGTAACCGACAGGCGTGAAAAAACTCTTGCATGCCCACGAGGGTTCAAGCATGTCTGATGTAATCACACGTGATTCAAATCCATATGGTTTTTGAAAAAAATAATAAGGTCCGTTACTTTTATCACAGACCTCGTATTTGGTTCACGTGTTTTATTAATGTGCATTTTTATGGACTGGGTGGTGGTTTCCATGAGAGGTTGCTTGGGTGGGGGTACAAAACAATTATGACCATCTTACTGCCTCAGTAACAGTGGAATAACAGCGGGTTGCTAACATCACCAAGCTACCAATACCAGCTAATAGGGCTAATAGTGCTAACATTCAAACAGAATAACATGGAAATTTCACTCAACAGAAATACTGGAGCATAGATTCCTTAGATAATCCATTAGTACAATTAACTGCACAACAAGCCCTGTTTTTTAAAAATGCTCAGAAAAGACAGATGTTGGTCCACAATAGAGGTGGGCGATACCGGGAATTTTGGTATTGATCCGATACCAAGTAAATACAGGCCCAGTATCGCCGATATCGATACTGATACTTTTTCATATTTCAAATCAAATCAAATCAGTTTTATTTATATAGCACCAAATCACAACAAACAGTTGCCCCAAAGTGCTTTATATTGTAAGGCAAAGCCATACAATAATTACGGAAAAACCCCAACGGTCAAAACGACCCCCTGTGAGCAAGCACTTGGCGACAGTGGGAAGGAAAAACTCCCTTTTAACAAGAAGAAACCTCCAGCAGAACCAGGCTCAGGGAGGGGCAGTCTTCTGCTGGGACTGGTTGGGGCTGAGGGAGAGAACCAGGAGAAAGACATGCTGTGGAGGGGAGCAGAGATCAATCACTAATGATTAAATGCAGAGTGGTGCATACAGAGCAAAAAGAGAAAGAAACACTCAGTGCATCATGGGAACCCCCCAGCAGTCTAAGTCTATAGCAGCATAACTAAGGGATGGTTCAGGGTCACCTGATCCAGCCCTAACTATAAGCTTTAGCAAAAAGGAAAGTTTTAAGCCTAATCTTAAAAGTAGAGAGGGTGTCTGTAAGTAAGCTACTTACTACAAGTAAGCCTGCAGTCTGAGAGCGACGTGCTCTATTGGGGTGATATGGTACTATGAGGTCCCTAAGATAAGATGGGACCTGATTATTCAAAACCTTATAAGTAAGAAGAAGAATTTTAAATTCTATTCTAGAATTAACAGGAAGCCAATGAAGAGAGGCCAATATGGGTGAAATATGCTCTCTCCTTCTAGTTCCCGTCAGTACTCTAGCTGCAGCATTTTGAATTAACTGAAGACCTTTCTAATTTTAGAGATATTGCGCAAATGCAAAAAAGCAGTCCTACATATTTGCTTAATATGCACATTGAAGGACATATCCTGATCAAAAATGACTCCAAGATTTCTCACAGTATTACTAGAGGTGAGGGTAATGCCATCCAGAGTAAGGATCTGGTTAGACACCATGTTTCTAAGATTTGTGGGGCCAAGTACAATAACTTCAGTTTTATCTGAGTTTAAAAGCAGGAAATTAGAGGTCATCCATGACTTTATGTCTGTAAGACAATCCTGCAGTTTAGCTAATTGGTGTGTGTCCTCTGGCTTCATGGATAGATAAAGCTGGGTATCATCTGCGTAACAATGAAAATTTAAGCAATGCTGTCTAATAATACTGCCTAAGGGAAGCATGTATAAAGTGAATAAAATTGGTCCTAGCACAGAACCTTGTGGAACTCCATAATTAACTTTAGTCTGTGAAGAAGACTCATTTACATGAACAAATTGTAATCTATTAGATAAATATGATTCAAACCACCGCAGCACAGTGCCTTTAATACCTATGGCATGCTCTAATCTCTGTAATAAAATTTTATGGTCAACAGTATCAAAAGCAGCACTGAGGTCTAACAGGACAAACACAGAGATGAGTTCACTGTCTGAGGCCAAAAGAAGATCATTTGTAACCTTCACTAATGCTGTTTCTGTACTATGATGAATTCTAAAACCTGACTGAAACGCTTCAAATAGACCATTCCTCTGCAGATGATCAGTTAGCTGTTTTACAACTACCCTTTCAAGAATTTTTGAGAGAAAAGGAAGGTTGGAGATTGGCCTATAATTAGCTAAGATAGCTGGGTCAAGTGATGGCTTTTTAAGTAATGGTTTAATTACTGCCACCTTATAAACCTGTGGTACATAGCCAACTAATAAAGATAGATTGATCATATTTAAGATTGAAGCATTAAATAATGGTAGGGCTTCCTTGAGCAGCCTGGTAGGAATGGGGTCTAATAGACATGTTGATGGTTTGGAGGAATTAACTAATGAAAATAACTCAGACAGAACAATCTGAGAGAAAGAGTCTAACCAAATACCGGCATCACTGAAAGCAGCCAAAGATAACGATACGTCTTTGGGATGGTTATGAGTAATTTTTTCTCTAATAGTTAAAATTTTATTAGCAAAGAAAGTCATGAAGTCATTACTAGTTAAAGTTAAAGGAATACTCGGCTCAATAGAGCTCTGACTCTTTGTCAGCCTGGCTACAGTGCTGAAAAGAAACCTGGGGTTGTTCTTATTTTCTTCAATTAGTGATGAGTAGTAAGATGTCCTAGCTTTACGGAGGGCTTTTTTATAGAGCAACAGACTCTTTTTCCAGGCTAAGTGAAGATCTTCTAAATTAGTGTGACGCCATTTCCTCTCCAACTTACGGGTTATCTGCTTTACCAAGTTATTGCTTGCTGCAAACTGTGTTCTCATGTGAGAACCAAACAGGGGAAACATGGCCATATACGCATGCTGCAAAATGTGAAAGACAGACTAAGTATGTCCCTTTTGGACTACTGTATCAAAATGGTGATACCACTAAGTCCCAAACTCCGGTTGTCCTAAAAGGGAGTTACTTCCCATTGAAACCCATGTTAAAATGTCCAATGTTAGAGGGGAAAAAACATGTTTACAGCCTCGTACCAGCTTCGTAGTTTCCCCCGACCTTGGCAACTCTACAGAGGCTGAATTTATTGATTGTTATAAATCATCAGTTTAACATATTTTAAGCCATAAAGTTATAAATACTTATGGTCATGGTGTCTTTGAGAGACACTTGTGCCACAAGTCAATTCCAGGACCTTGCTAACAGACACTGTGGCTGATAGATGTTGTGGACTAGAGGTGGGCAGATTGATCCTAATATCGATAATATTGATACCAACGCTGATATTGATATTGAACGATCCTCATGCAAAAAGATCAATACTCAAGCTTTTTTTCTCTCTTGCACGCACTGACTGCTGCGCACGCAGATTCATCAAAGTCTACTCTGTCTGTAAGAGCAACACTGCGCTGTGTCACACAACACGGAGCAGCGCACCCTTGTATGTGTACCCAGCTTTATCTATCCATGAAGCCAGAGGACACACACCAATTAGCTAAACTGCAGGATTGTCTTACAGACATAAAGACATGGATGACCTCTAATGGATGACCCTGAACCATCCCTTAGTTATGCTGCTATAGACTTAGACTGCTGGGGGGTTCCCATGATGCACTGAGTGTTTCTTTCTCTTTTTGCTCTGTATGCACCACTCTGCATTTAATCATTAGTGATTGATCTCTGCTCCCCTCCACAGCATGTCTTTTTCCTGGTTCTCTCCCTCAGCCCCAACCAGTCCCAGCAGAAGACTGCCCCTCCCTGAGCCTGGTTCTGCTGCCACTGTCGCCAAGTGCTTGCTCACAGGGGGTCGTTTTGACCGTTGGGGTTTTTACGTAATTATTGTATGGCTTTGCCTTACAATATAAAGCGCCTTGGGGCAACTGTTTGTTGTGATTTGGCGCTATATAAATAAAACTGATTGATTGATATGCAATTGCAGGCTGCTCATTTTACATACTAAAGATATATAACATGGTAGAGCAATCCCTGCAAATTTTAGGTATTTAGCATGAACAGTGCAAAAGTAATGACTTAGAAACTTTTGCTTATTTTTTATTTTGTTTTGCAACAGTCATTATTGGCCACAGTACTGTTTTTTAACATGCTATATCTCAGAAACTACAGGATATACAAGGTAGATAATTTGTACACTAAGTATTGGGTACAATGACATTTTTTTCATGAAGTTTAAAGCAAATCCAAGACGGAATGTTGATTTGACACAAAATAACCTCACCTCTGGATTCCTGTCTTCTCTGTGAAACACACCCATTGAGACTGTCTGAACTCTGTCACATGGTCACATGGTCTGTGGGAGTCCGGTCAGCTCGAGCAGCAAAAAGTGCAGTTGGGTACGCCTGAAAAGTAGAACCAACTCTGAACTACCTTCAGCACCAGCTACACTCCAACACCTGGTTCTGGTCTCTGGAAAAGAGGAATGTGGCATCACTCCAGTCTCCACCCTCATGTCATTGATAGCTGTAGTGAGTGTTTTTACAGTGACTGAAGTGAGGGGGGGTCCACAGGGTACGGACCGGCTGCAGATTTAACTTTCAAGACAGAGAAGTCTGGTGTTCGGTGTCTTCCTCAAGAACACTTTCACACACAGACAGGAGCAACTACAGTTCAGTTACCGATGGCTTGGTCTGCACTTCAAACAGAAGTGGATTTGACTTTTTTTGATAGACCATCTGCATTCTACAGTTCACGTATTCTTTGTGTGTGTGTGTGTGTGTGTGTGTGTGTGTGTGTGTGTGTGTGTGTGTGTGTGTGTGTGTGTGTGTGTGTGTGTGTGTGTGTCCCGCCCAACCCCCAGCAGCAGTACACTGGAAGTTTTGATTTACTGTCAGGTGTGAGTCCACTGGAGAATCTTCACACTCACATCATCAACAACTTCTTTTGAATTATCACCCAAATATGAATTTTAGGCTCCTAACAAGATGACAGGAAGAGGCTGGCTGGCTGGCTGGCTGGCTGGCTGGCTGGCTGGCTGGATGGATGGATGGATGGATGGATGGATGGATGGATGGATGGATGGATGGATGGATGGATGGATGGATGGATGGATGGATGGATGGATGGATGAATGGCTGGCTGGCTGACTTGCTGGATGAATGGCTGGATGAATGGCTGGCTGGATGGATGGATGAATGGCTGGTTGGATGGATGGACAAATGGATGGATGAATGGCTGGATGGCTGGCTGGCTGGCTGGCTGGCTGGATGGATGGATGGATGGATGGATGGATGGATGGATGGATGGATGGATGGATGGATGGATGGATGGATGGATGATTGGATGAATGGCTGAGTGAATGAATGAATGGCTGAGTGGATGAATGAATGGCTGAGTGGATGAATGGCTAGATGGCTGACTGGCTGGCTGGTTGGATGAATGGCTGGATGGCTGACTGGCTGGCTTGTTGGATGATTGGCTGGATGGCTGGCTGACTGGATGAATGGCTGGCTGGCTGACTTGCTGGATGAATGGCTGGATGGATGGATGAATGGCTGGATGGCTGGTTGGATGGATGGACAAATGGATGGATGAATGGCTGGATGGCTGGCTGGCTGGATGAATGGCTGGATGGATGGACAAATGGCTGGCTGACTTGATGAATGGCTGGATGGATGGATGCCTGCTCCCAGACCACCAATAACCAGCAAAAATCTATTTAAGCATAAAAATTCAAAAAGAAAAAATAATATAGCACCTTCAACTGCACCACAGACTAAAACAGTTAAATGTGGTCTATTAAACATTAGGTCTCTCTCTTCTAAGTCCCTGTTGGTAAATTATATAATAATTGATCAACATATTGATTTATTCTGCCTAACAGAAACCTGGTTACAGCAGGATGAATATGTTAGTTTAAATGAGTCAACACCCCCGAGTCACACTAACTGTCAGAATGCTCGTAGCACGGGCCGAGGTGGAGGATTAGCAGCAATCTTCCATTCCAGCTTATTAATTAATCAAAAACCCAGACAGAGCTTGAATTCATTTGAAAGCTTGTCTCTTAGTCTTGTCCATCCAAATTGGAAGTCCCAAAAACCAGTTTTATTTGTTATTATCTATCGTCCACCTGGTCGTTACTGTGAGTTTCTCTGTGAATTTTCAGACCTATTGTCTGACTTAGTGCTTAGCTCAGATAAGATAATTATAGTGGGCAATTTTAACATCCACACAGATGCTGAGAATGACAGCCTCAACACTGCATTTAATCTATTATTAGACTCTATTGGCTTTGCTCAAAAAGTAAATGAGTCCACCCACCACTTTAATCATATCTTAGATCTTGTTCTGACTTATGGTATGGAAATAGAAGACTTAACAGTATTCCCTGAAAACTCCCTTCTGTCTGATCATTTCTTAATAACATTTACATTTACTCTGATGGACTACCCAGCAGTGGGGAATAAGTTTCATTACACTAGAAGTCTTTCAGAAAGCGCTGTAACTAGGTTTAAGGATATGATTCCTTCTTTATGTTCTCTAATGCCATATACCAACACAGTGCAGAGTAGCTACCTAAACTCTGTAAGGGAGATAGAGTATCTCGTCAATAGTTTTACATCCTCATTGAAGACAACTTTGGATGCTGTAGCTCCTCTGAAAAAGAGAGCTTTAAATCAGAAGTGTTTGACTCCGTGGTATAACTCACAAACTCGTAGCTTAAAGCAGATAACCCGTAAGTTGGAGAGGAAATGGCGTCTCACTAATTTAGAAGATCTTCACTTAGCCTGGAAAAAGAGTCTGTTGCTCTATAAAAAAGCCCTCCGTAAAGCTAGGACATCTTACTACTCATCACTAATTGAAGAAAATAAGAACAACCCCAGGTTTCTTTTCAGCACTGTAGCCAGGCTGACAAAGAGTCAGAGCTCTATTGAGCTGAGTATTCCATTAACTTTAACTAGTAATGACTTCATGACTTTCTTTGCTAACAAAATTTTAACTATTAGAGAAAAAATTACTCATAACCATCCCAAAGACGTATCGTTATCTTTGGCTGCTTTCAGTGATGCCGGTATTTGGTTAGACTCTTTCTCTCCGATTGTTCTGTCTGAGTTATTTTCATTAGTTACTTCATCCAAACCATCAACATGTCTATTAGACCCCATTCCTACCAGGCTGCTCAAGGAAGCCCTACCATTATTTAATGCTTCGATCTTAAATATGATCAATCTATCTTTGTTAGTTGGCTATGTACCACAGGCTTTTAAGGTGGCAGTAATTAAACCATTACTTAAAAAGCCATCACTTGACCCAGCTATCTTAGCTAATTATAGGCCAATCTCCAACCTTCCTTTCTCTCAAAAATTCTTGAAAGGGTAGTTGTAAAAACAGCTAACTGATCATCTGCAGAGGAATGGTCTATTTGAAGAGTTTCAGTCAGGTTTTAGAATTCATCATAGTACAGAAACAGCATTAGTGAAGGTTACAAATGATCTTCTTATGGCCTCGGACAGTGGACTCATCTCTGTGCTTGTTCTGTTAGACCTCAGTGCTGCTTTTGATACTGTTGACCATAAAACTTTATTACAGAGATTAGAGCATGCCATAGGTATTAAAGGCACTGCGCTGTGGTGGTTTGAATCATATTTATCTAATAGATTACAATTTGTTCATGTAAATGGGGAATCTTCTTCACAGACTAAAGTTAATTATGGAGTTCCACAAGGTTCTGTGCTAGGACCAATTTTATTCACTTTATACATGCTTCCCTTAGGCAGTATTATTAGACGGTATTGCTTAAATTTTCATTGTTACGCAGATGATACCCAGCTTATCTATCCATGAAGCCAGAGGACACACACCAATTAGCTAAACTGCAGGATTGTCTTACAGACATAAAGACATGGATGACCTCTAATTTCCTGCTTTTAAACTCAGATAAAACTGAAGTTATTGTACTTGGCCCCACAAATCTTAGAAACATGGTGTCTAACCAGATCCTTACTCTGGATGGCATTACTCTGACCTCTAGTAATACTGTGAGAAATCTTGGAGTCATTTTTGATCAGGATATGTCATTCAAAGCGCATATTAAACAAATATGTAGGACTGCTTTTTTGCATTTACGCAATATCTCTAAAATCAGAAAGGTCTTGTCTCAGAGTGATGCTGAAAAACTAATTCATGCATTTATTTCCTCTAGGCTGGACTATTGTAATTCATTATTATCAGGTTGTCCTAAAAGTTCCCTAAAAGCCTTAGTTAATTCAAAATGCTGCAGCTAGAGTACTGACGGGGACTAGAAGGAGAGAGCATATCTCACCCATATTGGCCTCTCTTCATTGGCTTCCTGTTAATTCTAGAATAGAATTTAAAATTCTTCTTCTTACTTATAAGGTTTTGAATAATCAGGTCCCATCTTATCTTAGGGACCTCGTAGTACCATATCACCCCAATAGAGTGCTTCGCTCTCAGACTGCAGGCTTACTTGTAGTTCCTAGGGTTTGTAAGAGTAGAATGGGAGGCAGAGCCTTCAGCTTTCAGGCTCCTCTCCTGTGGAACCAGCTCCCAATTCAGATCAGGGAGACAGACACCCTCTCTACTTTTAAGATTAGGCTTAAAACTTTCCTTTTTGCTAAAGCTTATAGTTAGGGCTGGATCAGGTGATCCTGTACCATCCCTTAGTTATGCTGCTATAGACGTAGACTGCTGGGGGGTTCCCATGATGCACTGTTTCTTTCTCTTTTTGCTCTGTATGCACCACTCTGCATTTAATCATTAGTGATCCATCTCTGCTCCCCTCCACAGCATGTCTTTTTCCTGGTTCTCTCCCTCAGCCCCAACCAGTCCCAGCAGAAGACTGCCCCTCCCTGAGCCTGGTTCTGCTGGAGGTTTCTTCCTGTTAAAAGGGAGTTTTTCCTTCCCACTGTAGCCAAGTGCTTGCTCACAGGGGGTCGTTTTGACCGTTGGGGTTTTACATAATTATTGTATGGCCTTGCCTTACAATATAAAGCGCCTTGGGGCAACTGTTTGTTGTGATTTGGCGCTATATAAAAAAATTGATTGATTGATTGATGAATGGCTGGATGGATGGATGAATGGCTGGATGGTTGGATGTATGGATGGATGCACAGATGAACAGACAGACATGATGGATGAATAGACGGATGTGATGGATGGACAGATGGATTAACCAGTATGTCCAGTAAGTGAGAACATGTCTTACACAGACAATCTCCTGTTTTCAGAAACTTCAAGCAACGTGTGGACCTGATTCTCTGGATAGCCTTTATGAGGGTGAACAGCGATAACGTCCTGGACAGAGGTAACAGTAGTGGAGACCCACAAAACCAGCTTAACCTCATCAATGTGAACACACCTTTAAAGTAAGTTGTGTTGATGGAATGATCTCTGACTGATAAAGCAGAACTCCGTAGAGTCGCCGTTGTTACCAATTGGCCCTGAAATGTGGAGCCAACTTTCTACTGGCTGCTCTCCATAAACCAAACCACAGCAAGCTCACACATATGAAGGTTACTCGATTCTTTGCACCCGTGGGGGCCCGTACACACCGCTCACTTTAATCTTTAATGACACAGTGATGATGGAGCACTCTTGACCTTTGAGACCGCACACCGGCACACACATTAAACCTCTGGATCTCCTTTCCTTCGCCCATCCGTCGTGTCTTTTAACTTCTCGACGTTCCTACAGATTGGCGACTTCCCCGGATCAACTCGTCCACAATAGGCAGGTCCTACCCAGAGCCGGGGAAAGCTGGCCAGCCTTTGTTCACACTGAAAGACCGGTTATTCATTGGCCATGAGTTGAAGAGCTGACCCTGGTGTAACACCGAAGGAGCTGGCGGACAACACTGAGGCCTTTGTGTGGCCCGGCCTCGTCTCTGATCGCCCCCTAATGAACTGAGAGCTCTGTAGAAAATTTACAGCCCGACGCTGCTTTAGTCCCACTTCTCCTTTTCAACCTGTTTCACTCTTTATTTTTAGTGCCTTTTTCTCAACACACATCATCTTAAAATGCCCCCCGCAGATCGCTCACACAATAACTATGCTGACAATATGAGCCGGGCCATTAATTTCCCCTCAATGGATCCCAGTTACTTTTCCTCTCTTCTCCTGTCTTCCCTCCTTTCTTTTCTGGCTGTTTTGTTCACCTCCACCTCTAAAGGGATGGTTGATGTGATTTCTTCACCCCTCTCATAAAACAACATAGGAGAGAGAGAGAGAGAGAGAGAGAGAGAGAGAGAGAGAGAGAGAGAGAGAGAGAGAGAGAGAGAGAGAGAGAGAGAGAGAGAGATTCCTAAATGAATCACCTCCTGCTGTTC